>NC_066396.1:81994781-82309781 GCF_013377495.2 Cygnus atratus
AGGAGGTGGGGGATGGGGGAGTATATCAGAGGATTCAGCCCTGTGAATAGACTTTTGTTTTGCACTTTCTTTTGCCTCCTGACTGTGTCAAATGCAGTGTGTCTCTCATGCAGTTTCACTCTTTAGAGAGCCTTGACTGGGCTGGCTAGTTAGTATTCAGAAACAAGCCAAAGAGGATAAAATTCTTCTCTCTGGCTTGCTGAGACTGCAAATAAGCAATTAGACTAAAAGCTCAGTATTGGGAAAAAGACGACTTTTGCAGCCTTACTTGTTGACTGAGACTTGTCAATATACTTCGTAACTTGGAGAACAGCATAAGAGAGAAAAATTCTAGACACTGTTAAGGATATTTGCTGGCTAATACACTTGTACTGTATTTTCTTAGACAGCTCAGCAGTGTACTGTACTCTGTGAATTGTAGGATTTGACATTTACTGTTGTTTACTTACTGTAATGAGAAAGTGGAAAAGGTTAGCAGTGGAAATGGAAGATTCATCTTTTCCTCATAAGTAATTGAGATGTTTCAAAGACAGACAGACATAGCAGAATATATTTTCCCATCACTCTGCACTCCACACAGATTCCTATACTACACAACTCTTTCACATGATAGTCATACTCTACCCTCTTGCCACCACTTATGTGTCTCTGCCCCTTTTTTACCTATTAAGTGTCCTATCAGAGTGCTTTGTCCTCTATTCTTCTAGTTAGTGTCTTTTTGCCATATTCAGCCCTTCATGGAGTGCACTCCCTGATCTGACTGAGGGGATTGCAGACCCATTCTCCTCCAAATTTCTTTGGAAGGAAAAGCGTCCACAAGACATTGCAACTGCAGCCAGCATCCCAACCATGTAAGCACAGATGAATTTCTCCTGCCTCTCCCTGTTTTCATCAAGCTGCACTCTTGCCTCCAGCTTCTGTCCTTGTTGTTTTCTTTTTGAATTATTAAAAAGTTTTGCTGACTTTTAAGGGTCAATATTTCTTCCACACAGTGAGCCATAGGGATGTGACTTTCACATCTGTCTCACTATGGTCTGTTAGGTCTCATTGCCTTCTTGACTTCTGGAGTTCAAACCAGTCCCCTTGCTCCTTGTTTTGTCAGGTTCCTTACTGGCAATAGGCTATATGTTTAGCTCTTGACTATAAAACCAGTAACTCTTGAATCCATGTTCTCTTTGTATCCAATAGGAGTATAAATTTTAGTTCCTTCCAATATCCCTATAAAGAAAAAAGTTGCTGGCAAGGAAAAAATTTTACTCAGATCAGATGATTTCCTGCAGGTTTCCTACAAAATGGCTGCCACTTTGTGTGACAAAAGGAGTTGCCTTTACCTACAAGTCTGTCCTGTTTGTGTTCTTCATCCTTCACAACCATGGCAAAGTGCTTCAACAGTTTTCCTGGCATTGTGCAAAATCCCGCTCCTAGTAGCCCAAAGCCCTGATTTCCAGTTGCCTTAACAGTGTTCCATACTACTAGAACAACAGCTGTTTTTAAAGATCTTGGAATAAATAGGATTGGGAGTGTAAAGAGGCAGTACATGTCCACATTTCTCTCACTATTGATGCTTTGTTGGAACTGGAATTGACTTGTTAGTAGATGACTTGCTAATCATCATAGTTCCACAGAAAACAATTTGTCTGCAGATAGTAACCTGATAAATGCTAAAATGAAAATGCCAAATGCAAAAATGAAAAACTCCTCTGCTGTGATAGTTACTTATGACTCTACATTATATATTACATTTTTATAGTATGCAGTATTACTTTTTACTATAAAGAATCATTGCAACTTTTGTGGCAGTTGAGACACTCTGAACTGTCTCCTAGGAGCAAGAAGACATTGCAGTATAACAACTTTTTTTAAAAATTGCATTGCAAATCAGAATTTAAGATTGTCAGAAATGGTTGATCCAGGCAAGTCATCTTTCAAGGCTATTTTAAGCCAGACGGGACTTTTTTTAAAAACTCTCTTGAAGCACAGACATATGCTACTCTATTCAGGTGAATACATTTAGTGCTTCTTTCCCTAGTACTAATAAAAATCCACATTTCTTAGGAATCCATCAGTAAAATGAAAAAATGTATCTGCCAGAAGATGTAGTGTTTAAATGTTATCATTATTATGTTTAATTATTTGCTGTCATATGAAATTATATACATGCATCTGTATTTATATTTCTTTCTGCATCTCCTGTATACATACTTGCTTTTCCAAATATTTAAGATTATTCATCTATTTACAAGATAGAGATATAATCTACAAAATGTATAAAAACACAATCATAATCATATTGTTTTAATTTATATATGAATTATCTGATTGAGAAAATTGTTGCAGTATCTTGCCTAGATTTACAGTGTGATTGGCACAGATAAAGTTCTTCCCATATGTGAAACCCGAATGACTTCAAAAATATTCTGCAGAAGACCAGCAGATTTATTTATGCAGTAAGATCTAGGCCTTAATGATCAAATAAAATAAACAATGTAGACACATAAGCTTACGAAAATCAAAACAGAAAGAAGCAGTTGCTTCTCCAATACTTTTATATTATTTTTAAGTAATATATCTTAAAATGTACCTAAAAAACAGAAACAATGGAATGTGTTGCAGACCCAGAAGCATATTATAAGCACAAGTAGAAGTAAATTCTGTGACCTCTCATGCTTAATCCCCATTTGGAAGGGGAGGGGGGGTGGGGGGGAGAGAGGAAGAAAGGGGGGAAAAAAGAGGGGAGAGACAGAGAGAAAATGAAATCATAATAAATCCAGTCTCATAAATCAAAAGGGGAAAAGATATGATTTACTTGTCAGAATGAAATCCAAAGCATATATAGACACTGAAGGTCTGAGCTAGTCATACCAGCTGTTTAAACAGGATATGTGGATATCATTTCTATAGGTGCAAACCATCAGAAGTAGTGTTTACAAGGAAAATAGATGCATCCTTATCTGCAGTTCACTTTACAAGCCAACTTTATTAGTTTGTCTTTATCAGAAGATTTGCAGAATCTTCATACTGCACTAAAGCCATACATATGGACTGGATTTCTCTATTTATCTGATTAGATATTTTCCATGTAACTTTTGAATTATATAAGTGTTCTGTAACATATTATTGTTTTTCTTTAAGCAGAGTCTACATTTTTCTTGGTCCTGAATGGTAGCATGAAATCCATGCAAGCAAACTTTGAAAGTGAATGTCTTTGTGTGTGTGTGTGTCTTTCCACAAGAGCATTCTACAGTAGGCGGTGAAGCATTTCAGCGATTCCAGAGTCATGTAAACTATCCTAAAAATGCACTGGGAAGAAGAAGAAAAGGCTGTAACTCATTATTTTTTGCAATGAACTGACATGAAAGACTACATTTTAAAGGATCCAATGACTTCATTTTCTTTGCTCGCTGAATATCAGTGGTTCCATACCAAGGATATTTTTCCTAGTTAATGTAGAATGAATTCTTTGATAAACAATGGGTTGATTTTTGTTCAAAAAGAAAATCAGGTTTTTTATTATTATTATTACTTTTAATTATTTATTTATGTATTTATTTCTATTCATCTGTCTTTTGCTGATAGTAAACAGTAGTGGTTTTCAGCTGCTCTGTTTTAAAATCTGCTGTTTTTTAAGGATAGCTCTTGCAGTTCCATTAGAAGTTGCTGTTGTCACTGAGGAGTGGAGCACTCAAGCAAGTGGGAAAAATATCTTCTTGCCAAGACACTGTAATGCTCACACAGTCATAATGTGTCACCTCTTCTCGCATGGATTAATATGTAAAGCCTTGGTTCAGCAAGGTGTGCATCCAAGTACATAATGTTAAGCCCAAGCAGTGGTCCCTTTGGCTTTGATGAGTCTACACATGTGCCTGTGCTCAAGTGCCTTGTTGTCTGGGAACACAAAATGCTACTTCATTTAAAGGAATATGGCATAATCTGGTCCACTGATACACGGGATTCACTCAAGAATTTCCAACAATGATCTAAATTTATTTCAAAGTCAGCTTCTAGAACTGCAAAGGAATTAGGAACTAACTGGAAGGATGGGTGGGAGCTATACAAGCAATGTCATTCATGCTGTCTACTTCCACTGCCTTGGTGTGAGACCATGGCAAATCTAATACCTTGCAGTTGCCAGATAATCTATCAATGTGTAATTTTTTTCTTTTCTTTTCAAAGCAGTGTTGCTTATCATAGCAGGGTACAAGATTCTTTCTGTTTTGCATGGTGTATCCGTGACTTTTTGCCATTCAGGAGCAATGCTGACACACGCAGGAAATGACAGATAGCATTAGTGTAATAAAAGAGTTAAATCAAAACCAAAGCACAGATGTATTTCTAGTTGTTTTGAAAGCACTGACCTAAGCACCTCTGCAGGATTTTATTAGTAAAGTCTAAAAATATTTGGAGGTGAGCAGTGTTCTCTTGTAATAGCCTAAAAGAGCTGACTTGTCATCAAGTGTTCGAGATGCCTTTATCTAGAGCTAGTTTCATGCCTGTTTGTGAAAGAGGAATTTTTTTAGGCCTTTGTCCATGACTGCTGTGAGGCTATTGAATGTCAGGTATCAGGGCTCAGACCAGCCTGCCACAGATGCAAAACTGTGGAAAAAGAGGAAAGCAGGAAAAAAAGGAGGAAAATAGGAGGGAAAAAAAAAAAAAAAAAAAGGAAAAGGGGGGAAAAATAGAGAGACAAAAAGCAAAAGCTGTACAAGGAAAAGTTTTCAAGCAGTCCTTCTGTCCTAAATCTGAAGGTCAGCACATAACCGGACTAGTGCAGGCTGTGACGGGATGCAGTCACGGCCTGCAAGTCTTTCTGTATTAAATTAAAATGAAAGAGCCATTTGTAGGATTATATTCAGATTCAAGCATGGGTTTTGGTCCTGGGTTTGATTCTAGCATGAATTTTCCTCTGCTGATTAAGTGGTTTTCATGTTCCTCATTTGCTTTTATGAATCAAACGACATGGTAGGCGCTTTATTGAAGGAACAGCCGATGCCCCACAGACCTTACAATCAAAAGCTTCACAGCCTTGGACTATGTCCAGGTCCAGTCTCCAGTTAGAAGGGACAGAGCTTACAAAGCCATGTATAGAGCAGCCAAGAGGGGGTATAAAGAGGTTTTTCCCCTATTTTCTTGCTTCTCAGGGTGAATTAGGAATTCTTACATTTTGTTGTTGTTACATAGATGGTATGTTGCTGTTTTTCTTAACATGTACTTTTACATGCTCAACTACCACTTACCTCAGACTGAAGTGGATATTTTCCACATCAAGCAAAAATAAATAAATAAATAAATGAATGAATGAATGAATAAAAATTCCTGTATCATGCTATGTTAGGACCACTTTCCGACCACGTGCAACTAGGCAGAGAACTGTTCAGTTAGGCTTTGCAGTTACTTTTAATGAGGGTTGTTATGGGATAATTGAAAACATATGTTGTCCATGCAGCACCAAAGTGACTAGAAGAGCAGAGAGGGAGATGTTCTCTGGCTGTTGATTAGGATTGATCCTCCCAACACTGAACAGCAGTAGGATTCAGAGGGCTTTTGATTTCTCTCCCTCTTAATTGTTCTTGAAGGTCTGTGCTGCACTTCTTTGGACATTATTATATGTTTTTCAATATGTTTGTCTATACCTAATTAATAATTGTCCTACAGTACATTGCCCTCTTCCACCAGCTACAGCTTGAATTCATTGATATCATCTCCTTAAAAGTTTGAAACCCCCCAGTGACAGGAATATTAATGTGCCAACACTGTCATATCTATTTCAGCTCATACATATGCAATGTCTTTGTTTTCAAAGATTTATGTCAGACTTTGCTGAAGTGAGGTATTCTACCATTTTAGATAATAGCATGCCAAAGTGATGTTATCAGGCACATTCAGCACTTACTCAAGCAAACTGGAATGGAGCATCCATTCCTTCGCAGCTTAAACACAGAGAAACTGTTATTTATCCTTATTTGATGAAGAAATCTTTCAGGGGGAAATGGTGTATTTTTCGAAGAAGATTATGGTCATCCTGTGGATTATCTTTTAATTAAGAATGGATGATTTGTGCCCACTCTGCTGTAGCAAACGTCTTGCTGCTAATGAAGTTTAAACAGACTTACTTTATTTAATTACAGCTAATCACTAGGGTAAAATGTGGAATTGTCTTTGATCCACATGTAGAGTGGTAATCCTTGTGGCAGATAGCATCTCTTATTCCCTCAAACTCTTTTCAGTTTCTCCAGGAGGTCCCAGCCTAACTAAGGGTTAATTGAGATAGCTGGACTAGCGTGATTGATGTATTTTTGCTCAGGGATGCCATCCTGCTTTTCCAAGGACTTTCTTTCTTTCTCCTCCTCCCCCCTCTCTCTGTGCAGTCACCTTCAGGCCGTGTAATGCAGTAGATGCCTGCTTGTTTGACATGAGGGACCTGAGGGGGCCAAGGTCCTGCTGGATCAGTGAGTGAAAGAACAGAAACTGCTAGAGGGAGAGCAGAGGTTAGAGGAGGGCAGCAGAGACCAGTGTAAAGCAGAAGAGGGCACTAGTAAACTGACCTATTTCAACCACAACTCACACTCTGAGCTGGTTACAGAACAAAAAAATTGATTGAATATTGAAGGCAATAACGCTGTTTGACGAGGCAATAGCACCGAAGATATTTTATTTATTTTTTTTCATTTTGTTTTATTCTATCTTCTTTTATTTTTAATTTATTTTTATTTTCTTTTTATCTTCTTTTTATCTTCTTCTATTTTATTATTTTATTTTAATTTAATTTAATTTTAATTATTAAAGAGATCTCATGTAGGAATGCTACTATGGCTTTTTTGACTTACAGCTTTTTAAAATATGGCAAGTAAAAGCCACTGAAGTGACAAGTTGGTAAGAGAAGTGAGAATTTATACTTGCTATAAGGAATATGCAGTCCTGGTATTTTGCCTTGTGCTTACAATCTTTCTTTAATAAGTTTCCTTGTATGCCCAGGCTCAGAAGTTTCTCAGGCTGCTGAAAACTGTGGAAAGATCCATCCAGGGAAATTATGCTCAGTAGGTAAAATTATTCACAAGGGCTAAAGTTTGTACAACTGGTTGCTTTCTGTGTTTGTTTCTGTTTTATTTCATGATAATGTTGATTTCAAATTCAACTTTTATCTTCTAAACTCATTTTTGCTACTTTGTCTTTTTATTTTGTTTTTCTTCCTGATCTACATTGTGAAAATGTCCCCATTATCTGAACATACTCTCGTTTCTCATTGCTTCTCTGTTAAAATAGAATAGCATTGTTTATTTCTTTCTTTGAACGCAGGATGTCTGGGCTTTTCTTTTTGTTTGTTTCTTTCTTTCTTTCAAAGAGTGATTTGAAATGGAAGTATTTATCTATCAGCTTGCTCAGAAATATTAACAGCTTTAATTAGCATGGTGAAAAAGTTGTTTGTTTTTATTTACAGGAACTTGCACTCTGGCAATAGAAGCAGAAGACATAGAGTATCTCTTATGTATAAAATTTAAATAATTAAAATATAATAGTTTGCAGTTAGTTTCCACAATAATGCGTTAAACATCTGCAGTTTTGTCTCTCCATCGGGATGCATAGCTGTGCTGAAGTCACATCCTGATAACATCTGCATGTTAGTGATAGCTTTTGCTTTACTCTTTATGGTCTGCTGATGAGAGATTCTTCAGCAGTCCCCCAGTCATCAGAACCACTGTCGAAAATTTTGCTAGTAACATCTTGAAGGTGGCTTGATTTACATTTGCCAAATGCATGAAAATGCTCTCAGTTCAGTTTCTCATCCCGACTCTTTTTCAATTTGCTGCTTTGGTTTGGGGTTACATTTTGTTGGGTTTTTGTTTGTTTGTTTGTTTTTGGTTTTGTTTCAGAGGAAACTGGTCTTCACTTTTTTCCAGTGACTCCGAATCCAAACTACGCTTTTCAAAGAGATTAATTTCTTTCTCGATTATTTCAACACCACAGATGAAGAAAAACCCGTTTAAAAAGTTTGCGAGGAGGAACAGCACCTTCATTCCTGTTTGCATGGCAACAACAGCTGCATTCACATGAAAAGGCCAGCTTGTTAAACATCATGTAACACTGAATGTACTGAATATTTTAAAGGTCAGGTATTGACAGTCACTGAGCTGCTTATGTTTCCCTAATGACCCCAATTACATCCAAGCTGAGTAAGTAGTCAATAAACAATGACATTAACATATGTAGAAAAAGTGTTTGTTTTACATTTCCAAGACAATTGGCAATCTCCTGCTTGTCATCCAAACGTAGAAGCTACACCATGGGCTTTGTGATGAATGAGGAGAACAAGAGAACGGTTGGGGGTCTTAGGGACCTCAGGCCTGTCTGAGAGATTTCAGGTAGGCTGTCTCACACACAGGCAGAAAGGGGATTTCTCTCTCTGATCTCTCTGCATAAGTAAAGAATCTTATGGGGAAAAGACATATTTATTTATTTATTTAATGCAATGAATGTACAGTTTCTCACATAAATAGTAACTGCATTCAAAGGACCCTTAAAGATTCAGCTGAGCCTTAAATTAAAGTAAAATACTGATTATTTGCATTGCTTACATACTCTCAGTGCTGCTGTGGAAATTAATCAACCTTCTTAAGTTTGAGCACTTTTTCTCACTCTGGAAAAAAAAAAAAAAAAAGGCCACGAACAACAACAACAAACAAAAACTTTAACTGTGTTTGGAAAAGTATAATAACTTCACAATCCATTGTCTGAAGCATGCATAGACCTGTCAAATAATAAATGAGGCAGTAGGAGGCCCCACGCCACACGGCATAAAGGGCAAGGAGACATCAAAAGAAATTGTACAATATTAACATACAACACAAAAGATTGCAGATTCATCCCGTTTCCTCCCTGAGCCGCAGGCCAGAGCATGAGCATAGGTATGTTAGTCGGCCAGCTGCCTCACGCTGCAGCAGTTGCCGCTGGCTGCTGAAGGAGCAGCCACAAGCGGCAGGACAGCAGCCTGGCAGAGAGGGGCATTCAAGACACAAGGATGCAGGTTAGGAGAGCCTGGCAAACGCTCCCTTCGCCCCTCCCCGTGAAGTCTGTGCAAATGGTATTTGCATAGCACTGCGTTGCTTCCAGAGGATGAGGAGAAGCTAATTTATTGACTATCACTGTTTTGCAGCACAATAATTTTTGCAGGCTGCAGTGGACATCAGTTGGTCTGTATCACTGTCGTCAGTGTTGCACAGACCAGAAGAAGAAAGTTTTTGCACCAGAACAATTTATGTAAAGATATTCTGTGGCAGAACGTGCACATCATACCCATTTTACAGCTAGAGAAATGAGCTCAGACAGGCTAAATCTCCCATTCAACAAAGACTTAAGTCTGTGCTTAATTTTCGTGGGACTACTCCAGGGTTCTAAATTAAACACTAATTTAAGTGCATTGCTGGATCACAACCAAAATCACAAAATAAGTCTGTAGCAGATCCAGGGCTTGAAAAGTGAGTCTCTGAGTCCCAGTCCAATTCTTTAACTCACAGGAACATCCTTCTTCAATTTAGGTTTTAAACTGATGACTTTTCAATAAGAAAGAAACTTTCAAAAGGTATAGAAATTCAGAGAGGTCAATGACATATTTGAAGGCTCTCTGAACCTGCAAGAAGTACATTGTTTTTTGACTTGAGGGAAAAAGTAAGCTCATATTTTACATTGCATTTCTCACATTTTCTATAGAAAAAAAAAAGAAAAAAGAAAAAAAAAAAGAAAAAAAAAAAGGACTGCAGATTAATACTCATCCACTTTCAGTGTCTGGAAAAGCTTTTCTTAGTTCCAAATATTTTCTCATTTTCTTCAATTTTTTTTCCAACAAGTAGATAAGTAAGATAACATGACTTAGTGATGCTTTGTCAACATCAAATTATTTGAAGATGAACATAAAATGTTTCAAGATAAGAAAGCAGTGTTTCAGCCTGGCTCACTGAACAGAATAAAGGCCAACCCCGCCCCCCCCCCCCCACCCCCCCTCCCCTGTGCCACCAGTGCAGCGTAGAATTCACATATGGGTGGTTTCAGATCAAAAATCCCTTCAGTCTGTTAGAAACCTGGGAATGCTGGAGAATTGTGAGCTGTCTGCCCCATACTCAAGAAACAGGTTGTCATAATCATGTTTTTTTTTCCCCTGGTTTCTGCAAAACTATAGGCGTAACCTGTGTTTGTAGGACTGGCTATGAGTACTATCACTCAATGCCAAATGCTAAATGATCTTGTTTCATGTGTATGGCATTTGCATGACCAGTGCACATCCAGAGATTCGGGTGTCTCGGTATGGTGGCAGCCATAGGCAGGCTGAATTCTTGCAGGCACCAGTGGAGATAACGGTGGGGCAGACAAGAGAGGATAGAAAGGTACGGGGGAGAGTCAAGCAGGTACACGTGAAATGTTAACTCTGACTATTGGCAAGTTTAAATGAATGGCAAATTGATTAAAGGCTTGGAAGAAAGGAGAAGGCAAAACAATACAGATCTGAATGTTGAAACAAGGTCAGTGTCGGAAATCCAGATTCTTGGGGTGCTTCTGCATAATATGCTATTTCAAGTGCTACTTCCAACAGCAAACGTGAAGCTAGCTCTGAAGCAGCTAATGTCCAGTGAGTCACCTTTCATTTAGTTTTACTGTAAACTGAGTAATTGTCCCAGCTGGGGATTGATGCCACAAAAAATAATAAAGCTGGTCATTTTCAAAGTTCACAGTTTTCATTAACATAATTGCCTTTCAATTTTGCTGCCACTGATACATATCCCTGCATTATTGTGTGAGTGTGCTCTTCCATTGTTGTTCCTAGTGTTCTGGGAACAGATGGCTTTTTACAGCAGATACTTTATGAATGCCAGGAGAAGAAATGACTCTCCTAAAGAACATTTAGTCTAATACTAAAATAATTATAGGACCAATATCGGGAAAGAAGTTTCAGATGGATGTTATTCTGTATGGACTTAAAGGGTATATCCAAGAGGTGAAACTTGGAAAATGATCAAAAAAAACAAAGGATGGATATACAACAGATATGGCATTATATCTTGCATTAAGCACAAGTAGTAGCATGAAAGGGGAGAGAAAATGAGGAGGAATACTGCAGTTGGAAGAGGGGTGTTGCTGGAAGCATGTCAGGAAACAACTTCAGGAAGGAGAGAGTGGTGGTGTAAGGGTTGAGACGAGGAAGTTATCCTTCCTCTTGTGTGACATTTGTGCACAGAACACAGAAGTGAGAGTTTAAGCAATAAGAAGTGTAATTTGAACAGTGGGAAAAGAGGAGATTGTTCCATTTATATTTGGTGGAGTCTGTTCTCTCTTGTCCGTCCTACTCATGGGATTTCCTTTTCACTTCTGATCTGATGCAGGACATTTCTATTCCCCTTCTTTGCTGTGGCAACCCAAAGACAGTCCTTTAACACCAGGCCCTGCATTGCAAGACAGTGCTGAAGGTTTTGCCTATGACATTCAGCCACCTGACCTTTTTGCTGTCACCCCTCTCCCCTCTGCTGTTCTTTCTTGGCTTGAAGTGAGAGCTGGGTGTATCTGAGTACTGTAGGTGTAGAAGTGGGAAGCTTTAAGCAAGCTATCATTCAGTGTGTCCTGGTAGACCCAGCAGTGGTATTTCTGGAAAGTGCTGAGCTTCAGCAAGCTCACTTCCAAGGAAAGTCTGGTTTGAACCTACACTGCTTTTTTGGGGGTTGCTTCCCCACCACCACCTCTGTCGCATTCCTGCACCATTTCTTTGCAATGGCCATTTTAATTTCTGGTGTCACTTCAGGCGTCTTTAGCAGTTTTTTTCATGTGAAAATTTTCACCCGATTAGAATCTTTTTGGAAAGAGGTGTTGTGCAGGGCTGAGGCTAATAGCTCCAGTTCACATTTCTGAGCATGGTGGTGGAGGACCATGTGTGCAGCTGCAATTTGTGAAAGTATATAAGTGGTGGCAAATTTAGCCATCACACTGCCCATATGGCTGCCACGGGAGCACCAGGGTATGAAGGTCATGAGCAAAGTCACGCACTGCCGTGCCTTTGTTTATAAAACTCCCTGGGCTTACAATACATGACCATACAACTGCTGAGGTGCTGCAGCCTGGGGTGTCAGGGAAATACCAGT
This sequence comes from Cygnus atratus, assembly GCF_013377495.2. Taxonomy (NCBI): domain Eukaryota; kingdom Metazoa; phylum Chordata; class Aves; order Anseriformes; family Anatidae; genus Cygnus; species Cygnus atratus. Next base: position 82,006,898 of record NC_066396.1, read on the forward strand.
TTCATTAAGACTCTTGAAGCCTATCATGTTACACTTCAGAAGTAGTGACCAGCTTATTTAAAACAAAGAAGCTTTGACCTTTGTCCCCTTTTGAAACCAAAAACATATGAAGCTAAAGTGAGTCATTTCCGGCTTTAAACAAGCTCTAAGAAACATTTTTTCCAAGTACAGTTTGTGCACTTTCTCTTCTTCCCCTCTTTTCCTTCTCTTCCCCCCTCCCCCCCCCCCTTTTGCATAAATATTCCATTCTTGTCAAGTTCAACATACTTATTACTTATATTCACTGTTCTTTTTTACTTCTAGCGTTCTTTCTTTTTCCTTCCTTTCTTTCTTTTTATCTGTGTTGTTTATAACCATGACCCTTGATCCTCCAAGTCTTAAAACAGCTTGGCTTTCAGCAGCTAAATCTGACAAGGTCAGCATTTTTCTGTTTATTCTGAGAATACTATTTACCCTCTGGGGTTTTTAAAAGCAATTCTGTAAAACATCACTTGGAAGAAGTTTGCAGCATTCAAAGATTTCCACAAACCTAGTGCCCAGCAAAGAGGTACATAATTCTGATTGCAGAACTTAGAACAATCGAGTTTGATTTTACCCTCCTCCTGCAAAAGAGATCTGCATAAACGTTTTTTCCAAGAATATTGCTTAGTATTTCACTCTAAACATATTAACAACTTACTAGTGGTTAGTATAATCTTTTTCAGCAGTGTCAGATTCAAATATAATGAAATTGGACATACTGTATGATCAATTAGTTCCTAAAATAACTTTATTGTTATATAGCTATAACAGAGTTATATTTGTTTCTTTTTTTCAATGGGAAGAAACAGATATTGTGTCGGCTTTCTGTCAAAATAGCAAACAATCCTGTAATCTTTAGAAAGTCTGAAAATGACAGCACCAATGATACAAAAGCAAGGTGTCCTTGGGCTAATACCCAGACTGTGTGTAAGTGATGTTAAATTTATACCCATTTAAAACAAGCCAATTTAAACAACCTGACTGTCTCAGAAGATTTTCAAGAAGAAGGTGATTGCTCAAATGCAAGTGTCCCCAAGGCCATGAAAAAAGCCTGACACTGCTTTTAGTGCCTGTTGGGGATTGCAGAAAATTGCAGATTTTCCCTCTGCAATTTCCTTGCCTTGCCTTGCCTCTTTCCTTGCCTCTTCCTTTTCCTTTCCTGTTTCCTCCAGCGCTCCACTCATTGGGAACCAATGAATATTCTGCGGAATAAGCAGAGAATGGGGTTGCAAAGAAGTGGCAGAAAAACATCTGCAGCAAAACTGGAGGATTTCTGTGAGTGAGTGAGTGAGTGAGTGAAAAATGCTGCTGTGGGAGAACTTGCTTTATGGGCCTTCAGTGTGCCACTGGCAAGGACACAGCAGAGAAACCTGCCAGCAGCAGCCAGGTTAGTGGGAAGTAAAAAATGTCTTCTCAGAGTAGTCTGCTAAAGAAGGAGATGGATGGACAGAGAGACAGGCATACATATTCAGAAAGTATCTCCTCAAAATGTGCAAACTTCAAAATCCATAGCCTCTAGAGGAAACAGTTTCAGAATTATTTTATGCTGTGAACTTGGGAGTTTTACCCAACTCAGTTCTACTCAGTACCTCTGCCGTGAACGTTTCTCAAGAGACTAAGATCTCCTCCACTGTGAGAGCACAGTGCTCATCCATCTTTCATTGACCCCCCCTATGCTTTCCACAGGGAGGTGAGATCAGTAAGTGTAAACATTTGAAGAACTGCCCTGAATTTTCCTTGCTTGTTCCCAGCCTGAAGGTAAATTCTTCCAGAAAGTTTGGTAAGATTTTCTTTGGCTGATTTTGAATTAGCCATGCATGTAATAAAATATTTTTCATATTTTAAGATGTTTTTCAGGATGCTTTTTTTTTTTTTTTGGCTTAGATAATGTCAAATCTGGTTTATCTTAGAAGAGATTGTTTTTTAAAAGGAATGCATGTTTTGTTCAATTTGAAAAAGAGAGCAGAAGAGAGAAAGGAATCTGAAACCAAGTAAAAATTGCATTAAAAATATTAAAAGCGTATCATTTTCCTTGTTCAGGGACTGAATTTCAGCTGACATAGGACATGCATATGACTGAGTATTTAAAACCTGCTGAAAGGAAGGAAGAGATCAGGATTATGTTTCAGAAATACCCTTCCATCAATGACTTGCTACAAGTTCTGGATAAATCAGTAATATTCTCTGGCTCATATTCCATGTCTGCAAGACTGTGTTACAGTGCTCACCTACTTGGTACCTACATGGTAGGTACCTATAGTACCTACATGGTACTATAAGGAGCCATGAGGTAGCTATACAAGATGGTTTAAAAATCTGTTTTATTATGATCATCATGATTAATGCTATAGAAAAAATAAATAAATAAATAAATACGTTTAGCTGTGAACTAATATGAAATCAAATGACTGCATAAGCAAAGAAATTCCCCTTCGTAACAAGGGTTAACCCAAAGATGATTTGGGTTAACCAGTACAATTTGTGGGTGCTTAAGAGAACGGCTTAGTGAGACACAGGGAACATCATAATCAGGCTACACTGAACATGCTCACACAGAACCTGTACCCTGGTGGAGAAAAACATTGTGCAATATACAAGAAAATGTTGCCTGCAAGGTAGAAAGCTGAATTGCTGAAAGAGACTTGAATTTAACTAAAGAAATTACATATATATATAAACTTTTCTGCTTGAAAATTTTATGTTTGGAGTGTTGCAATAACAAGGTTTTAATCACACTTTCTTCATGGTCTTTCCTGAAATGAATACATCCCATTGTTTTTAACATTTTGTACAAAAACATGGTCTAGACTTGTACATGTACCAGTGGAATGAAATCATCAATAATGACTATCTAAAATGAATTACATTCCAAAAGCACAGGCTAATGATTTATCTTTTTTTTGTGGGTCCGATCTCTATCAGATTGATTTATGTAGCAGCCAATCATGTTTCAGTAAACTCCAGCATGCACATGCATCTTTAAGTGATGATAACCTGTGACTGTCAATTTATTTGTACACTAGAAGCCAAAAAAATAAAAGAACCAACCTGCAATAATAGTGGTGTGCTTCCCCAACAGAAAAGCATGAAAAAGAGCTAACTTCTGTTATTATTGCTTACCTTCCAAGTGAAATACATGGACAAATTAATGTAATGAAATACAAAAAGGACATATTCTGACGGGAGCATGGCTAAAAAATTTATACTTTCCTATGACAGCTGATAAACAAGCTTATTTTTTACTTGCATGCTTACATTATTTGCTTTGATAGAATGTATTTTTTTGTACATTTACATTATTTGCTTTGATAGTAGATGCTTTTGTTGGTAGTTGGAGTGATTGGCAGCTTCAAGCTGTTCTGTTTAATTGCCTTTCCACTATGCAAAATTCTGTGTTTAGAAGACACCATTTCACAAATAAATCAAGTGTGTAGATTTGTCTGTGCATATGAGAGACAGAACTGTGGAAAAAGAGAGAATTTACTTTCTGTTCTGCTATGTACTTATCTGCATTTGATTTGACCATGTGTTGGTTTATTTCTGTCTGTTTTTCAGTCCCTCTCCAAAGGATCAACATGGTATTGGTTTGGATTAGGACAATCTGTAGTACCCTGTTCATTTCACAGGAAGCAGGGGATATGATGGAGTCTGAAAAAAGAAAAAACAGGCTAGAGTACATCCAAAGTTCATCATTTGTTTTTGCATAAAAAGAAAACAAAAGATACACATAGCAAGGAAAAAATGTTGTCTCCATTGTATTCTTTGTTTTTCTGTGCTTTATCCTTTGGACCAGTTCATAGAGGATATTTTTCAGATTTTATTTTGAGTCCTAATTAAATTAATTGTTTTATCTCCTTATTTCAGACCAGAGGATATGGAGCCTTTAGAGAGTTTACTTTTGTTTTGTGTTTTACTGGCAAAGGAAAGTGAGTTCTATTTTATTGATTTACAGGAGTTTGGAAACAGGGGAAATGGTGTTTATAGCATGAGTGACTGCTGCTTGAGTCTGAAAGAGTTGCTGCAAACAAGCAACTTGAAAACCTAATGTCTGGTGATATCTTGACATTACAAATTAAACAGGGTAGTACTGAATTTACTACTCATTTCATTTTCTGAAATTATAACTGGATGTTCAGAATGTGCTTATTTCCATAATGATTTTTGTTTGTTTGTTTGTTTAATTTGCAAATTCAAACAGTTTTAGGAGTTTCATGAATCAATAGGCATATTCTTTAATTAGAAAAATACCTAAAAATTCTGTATCAAACAAGTATTTTTCCTTATACAAAAGTAGAGAAGTTCTGTGAAATAAAGTGTGATAGTAAAATGAAAGTTATGCTATTCTGTGATATGAAATGTAATAAAAATCATTGAATACTAAGGGTCTAAGACCTTTAAGCAATCAAGGATTTCAGAAAATCTTGTTTCCCTGTCTCAGGTTAAATTTTACTAGATATTAATCATTCAGCCTAATAGCAGCTCCTGTTCTTCTCAAAATCTTAATAAAAGCTGTCACTTTTTCTTTTTTTTTTTTTTTAAGTAAACCTTTCCCTTTACTTTTTCAGCAGCAGAAGTAAAGAGGCATGAAGAAACTCAGAATAATACCATTCAGTAAAGACCCAGAAAAGAGGGGGTATTTTCATTTAAAGTATTGTCTCAATTTTGGAGAATACACATGGTACTGTGTGGGCAGTGACAATACCACAGTGGACAGGATTTTGTGTTCTGTAGTTACAGAGGGCTGGGTAGTGTATTCCTACTGTACTTGTTTTATCTCATGGTAAAACTACACTAATAAAGCATAGACAGCATAGATGGAATATGAAATAAATAAATATTCAAGCAAAAATCAGAAACAGAAAAAGTAGATCAGGGTAAGTAGAGCATATTTTCCTAAGATTGTTAGTGTTTTTTAAATAAGCATTGGTTAATAACACATTATTTTTATCATACCTGGAAAAATAATAAAGCTGAGGCTGATCAATGCAATTTTGCATGTTTAAAGGATCTAGTGTAGCATGTGCCAATTCACAAATTTACCTTGGAAAAGCAATGCACAGCAATGAATACTCATTTTTTCAAAACATATCAACATGTCTAAGTAATTCTGACAGATTTAGGGTATTTCCCTTCTCATCACCCCTCAACCACCTTCCAGACTCAATAGACAAATGAGGCGAGGTGAAAGCCAATGACATAACAGAACACAGATAGCATGCATAATAGATTGTATTAGTGTCCTCTGCATTACATTAGAAAGCTGTAGATGTCTATTGGATACAGAAATAAGCAAGAAACATGTTTTTTCCCCACAGTGAAATAGCAGAATAAAAACACAAACTGTTTGCACAACCATCACCACCACAGCCACTTCTTGCCATCCATCTAGATAGCAGAAAATATTTTGATCTGTATGACTTCTGCGGCCTTGATCCAAACCCTATTGCAGCCAATTAAGAATCTCTATTGCCTTTAGTGAAATTGGAACTAGTCCATTAAAAGATTTTGCCCTAGGGGTGTAAATGGAGGATTTTTAAGGGCCACCCTTATATGTCACTTCAGTTTATCACAAAGGGAAAATACTTCTCTTCATTAACACTGTATAAGTTAGCTCCCCTTTCCAGTAACTCTGCTGTGTTTCAAACTCCTTCCCTTAGCTCTCCGCTGATCCCTTGCACCAAACACGACTGCAGATATAATGTAATATTACTTCTAATAACAATCCTTAGGAAGTCAGTGTTTCCAGAAGTCATTCATGTAACTTTTTCCTGCCCCAATACTATAGTGGGTAGTTTATGAATGACAACAGCTAAATTAAAAGCTATCCTATCTGAATGGGCTAAAAGACTGGCAAAACTCGGGAAAATATAAGCTAAACAGAAGTGACAGTTATAGTCCCCTTTCACATTAAAAAACTGTAAACTATTTCCTGTTGTGTCCCGTTTCTCAGCTGGAATGTGCTGCCAGGAGCAGGGGTGGATTAGGGAGTTAAAATGCTTCTTCATATTTTTAAGGATGCACAAACACAACACAGAGCATGAAATTTTACCAATGGTTAATTTAGCCTAGTAAAACTTCTAAGTTCTTAATCAAGTATGCTTACCTAATCCATAAAACTTAATATAAATAATAAATCCAAAGGCAATGTCTTCAGACATTACTTAAAAAAACAGTGCCTACATGCAGTTCTACAAATATGTCCTTTGAATGTATTTCCCATGATTTACCTGACTGCACAAAAGATGCCTGTGAATCAGGTATGTGTTCTTCTCCCTTTTTCTCATATAGGTAAAAAGAAACAGGGGAGTGTTTTTTTTAGGTCTGCTTAAGTCATTTTGGCTCCAGAGGGTTCAGGTTAGTCCCTGTGAGGATTTACAGATTCATCTCAATACACCTATTCAAAAAGACAGACATTCAAAAGCAAATTTCCAAATTTTCAACTTTCACACTTTCGGAATCCTAGCAGGCACCTTTCTTAAAACTCAGTCCTGAAAATCTTCACCCAAAAGTGCATGGTGGCATAGGAAGCCAAGCATCACTTCAAGGCTCCCGCCCTGCCTCCTGGAGCAATTTTGAGGCCACTGGAGGTCTCCCACCTTGAGGGTCTGCAGAAAGAAAGGTGAGCAAGGACATCCCTGCCTCACCCCATGCCTAGCAGGGGACACAGTGTGCATTGCACTTTTGCAGTAATACACAGGCAGAATTTTTGATAAAACCATGCAGGAGAAACATTGTTGTTTCTGTTATCAGAAAATGTCAAACCTTTCCAAAAAATCACCTCCTAGGAAGTACATTTTTTGAAGCTTTGGTTGGTTTGAAAAAGGCCTACGCAGTAATTTTATAACATTTCAGGAAAACACTTTAGTCACATCTCTTGCTCTTGGGAAGCTACTGCAGTCAGTGGAATGTGGCAGTTAAATAAATTCAGAAAACAATTAAATACGATTATGACTCTCTTTTAAGGAATAAACACGTCAAGTGTCAAAAAACATTCTAAGTCTGCTGTGCTTCAGTTTGAGTCAAAATACCATTTGTTCATCTTCAGTGAATATTTGAGGAAATAAAATGACACACCTGTTAAATTAACACATTTATTGTGCACCAAAGCTGTTCATTTGTACAGTAAATAAGTTAAAAACTTGATTCTCGTATAATCCACTATTCAACCTGACTGACTGTTGAACCTCCCTAATCAAATACATCTACGTGATATTGTAAGCTACATTACAGTACATTATTAGCTTGTAAAATGAAATTGCTGCAACGTTATGTACTGTATATTTGAAGCAGTAACAAATTTAGCAGTGATAGATGTGCTAATGGATACGTGGTACCGCAATAAATATAAATTCAGAACAGCAATTGGAAAACATTAACATTTTTATATATGAGTTTAGGCATTTATGAGGCTGATCCAGTGCGCAGTAAAACCTGAAGAGGTGTTCTTGCTAACTGCCATTACTTTTTTGGACTGTCGTGAGCAGAAGATAAGTGGTCTTTTTCTGCAGCAGGGCTTTTATACCCAACATGAGAGACTTACAACTGACAGAGTTTGGGTAAGTACCTGTCATTGCTTCCCTAAGAAAAAGCGCTCTCTATACCTGATCTGCGGGTCAAACCAAGACACCACTTACCCATAATTTTCTGTGGACTTGCTAACAGTATTTCTTTCCTTTTTTCCACCCCTCCTCCAGCCTTTCTCTCCCATTTTCCTCTTGAGCTGTTAATGCGCCATTAGCTCTCCCACAGCTGCAGTTTTAGGAGATACACAGCCATTTCAGGAGAAGAGTCAAAAGCGAATGGAAACACCTGGGGGCGAGTGGAGCACAAGTCCCACAGCATCCCACAAAGCATGGGGGGATGCATTCGGGGAGCTCTGTGCCTCTCTCCTGGTGTATGGGCATCTTTCTGTGAAACTTCTGAGAGACCAGGTCCCCTGCTCTCCCAGGTATGCCCTATGTGTATCCCCATGCTCTCCCTGTGTGTCCACATGGCTGGTAACCTGCACAGGGTTTCAGCATCCTGCAGGCCATCCCTCATGCCAATATCTCCCATGGGACCGTGTCAGGCACACGAAAGATCAGGGTGGAGAAGGAGCAGAAGGGACAGGCCTGAGGGAGAGGGGCTTGACTTTGTGCAAGGGATGGGGAAGGAGGTTGTGCACTGTCAGTGTGTGATATGAAGACATGAACTGGTGAAGAAGCACCGGTGTCATCGCACGGTCAGACACGGTCTTGCAGGCTCGTTATTTTGGTGGTATGACACCAGGGCATGTGTTTTGTGGTGCATTGGTGCTTTACCCAGGCATATTTCCTCCGTGTTCAGAGCCAATATTTTCTCACATGTGCTACCCTTTTGTTCTCAGCTTAGCAAAATGTGGGGTGTGTTTCAGGGTCAGATGCCACAATGCATTTGTGATATCAGCAGAAGCATGTCAGAATGCGGATGCAATTATAGAGTTACTGGGACTGGCAGAAATACAATAAAGTGTTTGGGTATTATAATTCAGCTTAACGTGAAGTGCTGTTAGTTTGCTTGTCACTGAATAGCCTTTTAATTAAGGAGTCTTGATACCAAAACATGCTGCATTTGGGTAGAGACCAAAGATATATGCCACCATTATTCTAACCTTGTAATGATGATTACGGTAGACAGTCCCCTACCTTGTTAGGAAAAGTAACACACAGAGACTGGTGAATTAATCAAAAACTGTAATCTTACTCACTGAAAGAGCTGTAATATGCTATTTCTGAGCAAACAGACAGATGTTTCTTCCAATGTGGCAGTGGAAAGCACACAGAGGTTTCTGAATTTGTCCTTGTGTACTTACCTCATTGTGTGAAATACTTCACTTTAGTTGACCAGGTACTCAGTGGATATCCAACTATTCGTAGGTAATATATCCAGTGCTGCAGCCAAATGAATCAGTTCAAACCACTTCCAGCAAAGGCTTTTTCTAATTCACATTGCTAAAAATTATTCTTGTACCAGGAAGAAGAGACCAATTTGGAGAAGTCAAAAACATTTGACACTTTCTTTGATGAGCATCTTATAAATCTGCCTTTTGCCTATTTTTAAGACCTATTACTGTAGCATATGTGAGCCTCACAAGTGCTTGCAGATGCCTTCTAGCACACAGAAAAAGCAAGAACATGTCATGACTCTGGGACCTGAGACAATGGAGAACATTCCACACGGGGGGAGCTGCAAATGCCTCCCAGCTCTGGTAGCACATGGCCACATGTCAGCTCACCTCCTGGCAGGACTCAGGTGTGCACTCCCACATAGGCTCATCTTCAGGTTTCCTCAGGGAAGAAACACGGATATGCAGAGCAGAAGGGAGCTGTGGTATGTGGATTTGGGCTGGAAAACCAGACCAAGCTGCAGAAGGCAACCACCTAGAAACATGGGCACAGCCAGAACTTTCAAGCCATAGACATGAAGTCATCCTCTGTGTGGCAAACTTGGAGCTAAATAGTATAATATATATATATATATATATATATATATATATATATTTTAAGGGGGTGAGGGGAGAGAATTTGCTGGATGATATTTTGCTGGTTTTGGAGGGGTAAGTTAAATAAATATAGAATCACAGGCTTTAAAATTATATTCTTTTAGCATCCCAGTAACAACCCTTCCAAAGACACTGGTTTATGTGGTTTTATGTTGCTGTGGTATGGTCTCACATTGATTAAAATTGTGCTGTATCCTTCTGTTCTTTCTTTTTGCCAAGGGAAAGAAGGAAAATTCCCTCTTAGGAGTGGAGTCTTTCTCCTCAGCTTCCAGTGTTGAAAACTATTGAAGTGTCTGAGCTTTTATCTTTTGTCCTAATGTTAAGACACCTGTTTTGGCATATCATCAGGTCCCATTGGCAAACTCCCAAAAATGATACCACTTTAGTAGTCTCCTGATAGATGGTTTCCTGGCAAGAACTGTAAGTTGCACAATGCCTTTTATTTTTCAGCACTTTAGAAAAAAACTTTTTTTTTTTATAGTAATTTTTACTCTTCTACTGATGTCTGTTTTTTCACTCTTAGATGCAACACTTTGTAGTGATTGGAGCCTCTTGCTGTTTCATATGCTTCATTCTCCTCCTGTGTTCTGACACCATCCAAAGTTGTAAGACTACTTACACAGAATATTTATTAAAAAATATAAAATAGAAAAACCTCCATTCCTAATAATGCAGATCTTCACAGGCACTGGAAACAGCAAGTCTTTTGCTGGAAAAGAATGTCCTGTCACCAGCTGTAATTATGGGAGAGGTAAAAATTCAGTCTGATATTTTAATTAGTTTCTCACCTAGCATATCTTGAAAAGAGTCACTGGAATGCTAGAGCTTAAATTTGTCTTGAAATGCTGCATTGATCAGCTAACTATAATTTATTTCTAGCAAGTGTCCTCACAATGCTCTGGCAAGATTTAGTTTGAAAAGCAAGCTTGTTGTCTGATTGCTTACCCAAATCTTGCTGACTTTGAAATCTTGAAATCTACCATCATATGTTAGAAGAGCAGATTGTAAGGTTCTCTCTTTGAAAAAGCCCAGTTCTGACCACATCAAAAATAAGAGCTGTTGTTTGATTTCTTTTAAAGCTAATTTTGTACTGCCCCATCTTGTCCACATAAGCAATTTGGTTCAGAAGCACTGAAAAAAATGTGTTTTACTTTATTTAGTTAATTTAAACTCATTTGAATGGGATTTTAGGCAAAGGTTCAAGTTAGTTCATTTTTTTAAAACTAATTTTCTTCTCACAATGAGTACATTTCACAGTCTTGACTTTGGAATACATGATTTTTTTAAGATTTTTATTTGCTGTCTGTGAAGAATTAATTCCTCAAACTATTTAATAGATGAAGAGTCTGTAGCTTAGACCAGCAAACTCATTTTCACTTGTGGATCTGAACTTTCAGTCCAGATTCATCAATGTGATAATGAGACATTTTCTGTATTTCAGTTTTTAACAATTTTCATATCCATATTCATTAAACTTTGAAAGATGATAAATAATGGATAGTTCTAGTGATGTCTGTTAAATAAATTCCATAGGAAGAGAAAACAAGGACTTCATAAATGTTGAATTGCACTATTTACATTTATAATGGGTTTCCTTAAATGGATAAATTAGATCATTATTACCAAAATTATTCATTATTTATTAGTATTTGCATCTTTTTGAAATGTGCATGTTTTGTGGAGATTTCAAATGGAAAGATTTGTAGTAGTTACTGCTTGTGATCGGTCCAGTGCTGTCCCTCTACAGGTAAAATGCACATACAATAAATTTCATCATCCTACTTGTTGATTGAAAATACCCTGCATAGTTTTATGTGAAGAGAAAATTCAGTGTCATGTTTCATTTCATATTTCACAATATTCACACAGCTCTGCATGTCAGGGAAAGTTGTGTAGTCCTACCTCTTGGATTGCACAATGAGTGACTTAAATGTTAAGTTCTTTAGATAGTTGCTTTCTCTGTACTCTCTACTTGTGCCTTGCCTACCACATCTATAACCATGGTATGCTGTTATGCAGAGGAAGTTAATGATTCAGCATACAGGTAATTGGACAAAATAGCACTGGTCACTGGTCTTACATTTCAGTTTGCTACGCTGTTTTGCACTTGTACAAAAAGCACATGCTCAACATTTTTCCCTCTGCAAGGTTATTGGTCCAATCCCAGCCAACTAATGCCTCTGCAGGATGTTACCCTCATTAGGAGAAGTGTGCCTAATAAATTAGTGACAGCAATGAGTATGGTTTACAGTAATTTTGGATGATGGAAGGTATTTTTCCTGCCTTTTCAGAAGCTGCTTCACTTCAGTCTGCACTGTCAAGAGCAGAATGCTCATATACATACCTGATCCAGAACATTACTTATATAAAACTAAATGCACACCAGCAGTTTCAGTTATGCAGAGGAGGCCTTGAAAGCAAAAGACACCTCTGTCTCATTGAGTTTGAGATGGGGACTGATGTCACACCTGCTTTTAGGAATATGCAGAGAACTGTGTGAAACTCTGAAACTTTCTCAGAAAAAACTTACTTCTTTGAAAAAAAAAAAAAAAAAAAGCCCCTGCAGACCATTAAAATGCTGGAAGAGCTGGATCCTGTGCATTGCACAAAGACACATAAAATAAATAAATAAATAAATACTTTGAAGCCTGATGTTAACCTGTAAGGCAAATGAAGAAATAAATCAGTTTCAAATCTTGAATGAGATCAAATTAACTTAGTTCAAGAATTCCCTTGACTGTTCAACAGACTAAGAAAACAGAAGAAATCCTATTTAATTAAGCTGAAGAAAGGTGCTCAGACCTTTGTATTCATTGTGCCTCAAGCCACTTCCTCTAATGAAAGATGCCAAAACAAGTTTCACAGAGGAGTTACTGATTCAGGTGATAAGCCTGTCACTGGAGCATCCCCGCTTGGTGGGATAAAGCCTTCTAGACGCAATTCTATTTGTGTCAAACTGCTGGAGTTCCATGAGTCTGTGAAGTGAGTATCTCTCCACGTCAGGGGTCAAGCAAGCACAGAGCAAGGTGATGGGGTAATAATGCCTACTTGTGTTTCGGGAGGTACCACATCTTCAGGTAGTATGTGCTCAGCCGCAGTCACTGCTCCACTTGGGAGACACATATTCAAAAGCTTCCTCTTTGAGATATCTTAAATGTCAGAGAAGGAGAAAGATCTTAAATCAGAGGAGGAGATGACCCAGATTTTGGTAGGCCTCAAACAGCACAGAGGTGAAACAGTCAATGACTGTTATTAGCATATGATGGTGTGCAGTCCAGATGCAAGATGATAGTCTGCTCAAAGCTTTGCAAATATTCAGAGAGGTAAGATCCACTTTGAACGTGAGAAAATATGTAAGAAAATACAGCATCTTTTTTCAATCCAGTTATTTTGACTTGTGGTTCATCCTAAAGGGTGGAAATGTTTTTGTGCCAGATGTAGGGCAAAAAAGGTAGTATGCAGCATGGATCTTGGTCCAGCACTGGCCAGTACAGACAACAGCACTCACAAATACAAAATCCTGCTCTGACTGGAGCATTTAGATATTTCCACTGTTTCATCAGAGGATTCACTATAACTTTTCAAATTAATTATAAATGTATTTCCCCATTAAACATACCAACTCCTCTAAGCACGTACGCAACAAATGGCCTATATCATGAGGCACTCCTTCACCGTCTTCCATATCCTGGGGAGATCTCCCTTGAAACAAGTGCTCTGTCAAGACATCCCATTTAAATAAGACTGATGACACATGTGAGGTATTATTGGCATACAGCCCTACAGTGCCTGCAAAGAATTTCAGCTTGGTTGAGCTACTCAAGAGCAGGCATCCCTGCACTCCAGAATCTGTGAGTCTGTTGTATCATAAGCCACACACCTCTGGCCTCTTCACAGAAAATAAGTTAAATCATGGAAAAAGAAAAAAAAAAAAAAAGGAAAAAAAAATTGTTACTGACCCCAAGGAGCACAAGAACTGCTGGCCAGGGGTGGCCAGTCAGCCTGGCTCCCGAGAGCCAAGCGAGACCAAGACAGCATATTTCTCTCCAAGATTATACACTGTTAATTCACCACATAGGCTGCTCCAGAGAAGCCATATGTTCTCATGCTCTCCCACGAGCAGTGAGAAGACAGTACAGAACATCACACACGATTTCAGTGGTAAACTGACATCAGCTGCCTATCATACTCTTGACCTAGCTGCTCCCTAGCATTTGCAGCAATGATACCAGCTTCTGTGTTTTCCATTGTGAGCTGAACCATGAGCAATCATTTTGGTAAAAGCTCACCCGAGCTTGGATCCTAATGCCACATTTCATTTTCTTTGCAAGAGATTTAATTTTGCTTTTCAAAGAGATGAGATAAGTACCAAGTGCATGCTCGCTCCCTCCAGAAAGCAGCAGAAAGTCGCTTTTGGATCCCCCACCACTGCCAGAGCCTTAGGAGGAAGTGTTTCACTTTGCTGGGCTGGCTTGCTAACTACAGAGTAAACACAGGCAACACGGAACACAGAATAATGCAGGAAATTACCATCTAAATAAATCATTAAAACAAACCATTAAAAATTGATGTTCTGAGTCAGGTATATTACTTAGTACACTCCTGTTTATTTACAAAACATGTTCGGAAGTCCTCCTTCCACACTTGTAATGAGCATCAAAGGGCATTTTCCCAGCCCAGAGCTCCCACATATGATGCTGCAGTCGGCTCTGTGCCCAGGAAGATACATCTTTTAGCTTTCTCTCAGGGTCCTGCTCCTAACTAACTTTCCAGACAGCCTGATAGCTTTTGCTTTAACAGCTTTTAGGGTTGCAAAAGCAGTGTCCTGGGCTCTGATTTTCAATCACTTTGTTTATTTGTGTCCTACTCAGCACCTTCACCTACCATTTGCTGTCAGTTTTAGTAGATATGGGGGCCTAATTTCTCTAGAGACTGAAAGTTTTAGAGGGGTCCATTGACTTTTAAAAAAAGTGTTTATTCGGGAATTCAGAACTTACTTGTAGACAGCCACTAATAGCATCATTAAACAGTATTCATAGAATCACAGAACTGTTGCTAGATATTCATATATTGCTATATGCATATGCTGGAATATCTTGCTAGATATTCAAAGAGCATGGACATTTGTGCTTCACATGTCCTTTCATAATGAAATGCAGGGGGTACGTAAGCTCACCACACCTGTTGGAGGCTCTATAACACCCATTTAGAAATAGATACACTTTCATTGCTTTGCCTCCTTTTAAGTTTATTAAGCCAGACATATAAAGCCAAGTGTTAAATACTGACAATCGTTTTCACTTTTATAAATGACTTTGCCTGGAAAACAAAGCACTGACTCTGCTAGCGAACCACTTCCACTGCCAAAACCAGCTCATGCTCCTTCAGTGCAGGAGCAGCCGTTTTGCAAAGCCCTTTGACAACTTCATTTCAATTGCATTTGTGCTGGCCTGGGGGCTCCCTGAGCTGCTCTGGGATACTACTGCTGTTGATTTCTTTGTGCCCTGGATCATGCTCCTGGTAAAACGAGCTAGGGAGTTTGGTCGAAACAGGCCAGGGTGCGATAACCACAGGTATGAGCACTGATGTCACTTCTGCATAATTAACCCCTCTGTGTACTGTTCCCTTTTGTCCGGGGAAACTGGTGCATACGTGAGCATTTATTACAGAGTCACAATGAAACAATGGATTTTTCCATAATATGCAAGTGTGTATTAAAAATGCATTGACAAATCCTGTATTCTTTAACCAGATTTATGCAACTCATTGAAGGCTGAACTCTTACTGAACTCTCTTCTAGTTTTGCCAGAGTAAGAATAGAGTAAGAATTTGAGAACAGTTCTAGGTACAAATTTGTGTGTTTTAAACGTCAACTACATTGACCCTAGAGTTTAGTGTAAAAATGTGACAGACTGATCTATTTTCTACAGCAAAACCTGTAACACGCTGAATGTTCAATCTGATTATTTGGTTTTATGCTAGGTACTAAACAAATAAATGCGGACCTTAAGTAACACAGGAGCTTACATATGCAATTTCCATTATCACTGGTGGGAATCACAATCCCAAAGACTCTTCATGCATCCATAGAAAGGCAAAAAACTGCCTTGCTTTGCAAGCAAATGAAGCACATTTCTCTCGGTATTTAACACAGATACTAGGTTTTTCATAAGTTAAAGAGGAGTTAAAACAACATGTGAATCTTGAGATGAAAAAAAGTAAAAAAAAAAAAAAAACAAAAAAAAGGAGGAATCTGACAGTTGAACTGAGTCAACAGCATAGATTAGACAGAGAGAGGAAATTAGAACTAGCACAAAATGCTAACAAGCAGAGAACAAATAAATGGATAACAGGAAGGGAACTGAACCAATACAAACAGCTGCAAAGGGTATTGTTGGCAGGATTTCAGGCCTAACAGTTTGAAGAGGACAGAAACATTTCATTGTTGAGCAGTATTTCAGAAAAGATGTTTTACCTCAGCTTAATTATATTTGAAAATATTTCCAAAATCGCATGCTTCCTGTAACCATGGGGCAGTTGAATTAACCTGGCCTTCTCTAGGATTTCCCTCTTTTTTCCCTCCACTGGGAAAGGAAAAGGGAGCTGTTTTTATCTTGTCCTCAAACATCAAGCTGCAAGGAGACCCTAATGGCATGTATGTGAGTTGCCACTCTTTTCAGAGAGTCTCAGACACCCCTCATGGTGTCACCACCCTTTGTGGCTTTCTTAGTATGGCCTTTCCCTGCCTGTACATGCCCAACTATTTAAGACCATCATAGAGGGCAGGTCCATTTATTATACACCACAGTGTATAATAATTACCACAGTGTGGTGTATAATTAGCATTTTTTGAGAAGTATTCTCTGTTCTGGTTGTTTCCTGTCTCTCCAACTTTGGATGAGATTTTCCATTTCCTCTGCAGTTCTCCAGCTATTGACTGGTTTTCCCAACACAGACCTACAGAGCTTCAACTTTCAGATAGAGAAATTTTCAGACAGCAAAAATGATTGTTTCCAAACAGCAGAAACAGAAATCCTGAAAGCCACCTCCTTTGGACCTAGTCTGTGGTGAGGTTGGAACCCTCCAGCCAAGCAAAGGGTGCTGGCTGCTGTTGGACAAAGACAATAGGAGCTGAGGTGATCTTGTACAGCTGATTCCAGCTAATGGCTGTCACCAGCAAATCAGTGATCACATTTATTCTCCTATATCAGAATATTCTGATAATATTTTGTTAATATGTTGTGCATTATTTCCACTAAAGCAAGCAAAGCATGCTTAAATCTAATATTTTCTACCATAGATCTTGCAGCAGACCTGATGCACACATACACCACGTTATTGGAACAGCAGCCTTCTAGATATTAAATTCACAAATTATATTTTTTTAAGATATGTAATTAGTAGCGAGACATATAAACAAGCCATATGCTTAACACATTTGTTCAAAGCTTTTTCATTTGTTCATTTTTCAACTGTGTTATTTTTTTTTTTTCCACAACTCTTTTTAGAGGGCGAGTAATTTCAGGGAAGACAGCACTTTCCAGATGCTTCAGGCCGGTTATTCAAACTGATAATCAATTTAAAAGAAATTATGGACTATAACCATACTTATGTGTATATATATTAATTTTATGAATCGATAATCTTATTAAAGTGTTGTGTGAGGCTTAGCTGCCTACCAGGGTTAACCCACAACACAGTAATTTTTTCTGCTCTGCATCTTCCTGTTCATACCACTTCCTCAAATACATATAAGAGGTGAGCTTCTCCAGTCTCTTCATCCCACTAAAGAGACTGTTTTATAACTTCATTTTGAATGTATTCAGATTCTGTGTCATACATTTCTTTCAGTATTTTGGTCATTTTCAATTCAAGCAAGACTGTATGTGATACTTGTAAAGGTCCTAACAGTACAGGAGCCTTCAGTGGGCTATTTCCAAATAGAGGTCAGGCAGCTATTTGCTTTCTAAGTGAAGTGCCTCCAGCTGCTGTCCACTTCTTTAGGTGGCTAACTTAGTTTAAAAAATCTGGACACAGTACCTCCTCCATAGAACAGTCAAATGGAAAAATGAACCATAACCACAGAGTGCTGAAAAACCTTCAAAATAACACACGTACGATACTGAAAATACTAAAATGATTCTGATTTTACTTGTCTTGTAAGTCAGAGGACATATAAGCAAATTTCCTTCATAACTTTCAAATGTTTTTGCTTATTTATTTACTCATTTATTTATTTATTGGGGATTCACACTTAGTCTTACTTATTGGGGATTTCTCCTTCATGTTTGTCTGGTTACCTGTACATGCTGGGAAACTCCATTATTTCAGTCAGGGTTCTTGGGTTCTACTGCAAAATAAAAAATAATTTTAAAAAGTGTTTAGAATCCTGGAAATTGTAACTGACTTTTCATTTTTCTGCTCTCTGCAGGAATGATCATTGATGATGTTGTAAAGCACTAAACAGTCACCACAACTTAAAAGAATGATAAAAATCAAGCAACCTAACATACATACTAAGGAGTCTGAGACATTTTGAAATCCAAAGATGAAAGACTCCCTTTGCAATTCCATATTGTCACAAAATGAGCATAGGAATGAGAATCCAGAATAACTGAATTCTAGTTCAATTTCTACTCCCCATATGTTTGAAACGTACCTCATGCTTATGCAGCACAACATTTACATACTTAGTTTTCAAAAAACCACAGCATTCTAGCAAAGCTTTGTCCCTGCATGTTGTTCATATGTATATGTAAAACTTGCTTCTCCTTTAACAAAGATAGCTGGGATCAAAGTACTTGACACAACAGTAAAAGACATTCTGTGTACCCACACAGTGCTGTTAGAAAATAATCTTTTGACAGGACAGTGTTGGTCCCCGATTTTCATCTGATTGTTACTCTACAATGGTGATGTAAAAAAAATAAATAAATAAATGATTGTAGGGGAAAAAAAAAAAAAAGTTTTTGGAGACTGCTTACTCCTGCAGTATTGTGTGTTCACTGATATATTTTTAGCCATATTTCCTGTCCTTTGTAGCCAAAACTAGTTCGTGACCATTCAGCCACTTCTTTGGGAAAAGATCACTTTATGTTTAACAGAGTTATCATTCTCCACCCATCTGCAGTGCAAAGAGAACAATATTGCAGCATTTGGAAACTCCTGTTCAGAAAAAAAAAAAAAAAGAAAGAAAAAGAAAAAGAAAAGTATCCCTACCTGAACAGTTGACACTAAAGACATAGGCCAAAACTTAGTATTGAAAATTCATTATTTTCTATGAAGGATGGTGCAGGATAAAGGACTAGTGGTCAGGCATTGAGTCTGACAGAGACTTTTTTATGCTTTTATCTGGGGATGTTTCTAGCAGAAAAGGGAACCCAAAGGGCATTACTAGGTTAAAAAAACTGCAGCTGGTCCAGAGTTACCCCGGCAGTACGATACCATGGGCTGCAAAGGCAGCTAGGAAGAGTTGTGGCAGCAGCATTTTCGCAGAGACACTGTCCTCCAGCTGGCTCATCTGACGCATGCGGTAACAGAGTCTGGTACAAAAGGAATATTTAGAGAAAAACTCTTTGGTAACTCTGGGCTTTGTTTCAGCCTGTAACTAACTCCAGTTACAGGAAGTATACAGTGAAAGATCAAAGTCAGAGACACTAAGTGAGCCTGTTGAAATGAAGTGTTACAGGCATATGTTCCTCATCTCACAGCTCCGTCGACTGGGTGCTGTAACAGCTGGGACATAAGAAAAATGTTTCAAGCAGATTCAGCAGAAGAGCCTGTACTTCATTTGGCCGACTCGGAGCTTGCATCTCACTGAAGGACTGCAGCAGCTCTGTGGATGGATGCTTTTTTGCAGCACATGGGCCACAAGGAGTTTATTCTTGCTAATTGCTTTTACATAAACCAGCACAAGCCTCGCTGGGTGGCGAGCAGCCAGCATGACCCAGGAGTCACTGGCCTCAGGCGGAAACGTCCTGCTCCCTTCTGGTCTCCTAGAGCAGCTCCTGCTCCATGGCCACGTAGCCACTGCAACACCAGCCCTGCTCCTCTGTTTCTGCCCAAGGGGTGTACAGCAAAGGGTACGTGCCCCCAGAGCACTGCCAAGGCCATTGCTGGTGAAGCCACAGCATGTCGGAGGGATGCGTGCATGGGCTGAATCTGCTATTTAATTCCCTTTGCCATCAAGAGTGGCACGGTCAGGCAGACGAGACTGGGAGACAGGAGGGTGGGCTGTCCTGCTGGTTCAGCATCGCCCCACACTCCTCCCAATTTGGGGTATGCTCAGAGGGCAAGCACCTTGCACGGGCATCACCCATGCTTATGCACCGTGTCTGCTCTGCTGTTGCCATTTTTTTAAGATATGAATTAAATTGTTATGTCTTTCTCTTGTGGAAACTTCATAGCTGTATAAACATCTGTTTTATAAGCACAACTTGTTTCAGTCTGATTATACTCAATATTAAAAATATTCATAGCTCAGCTGTTGTAAATACATCAGAACAGCCATCAGCTATCATGCTCCTCCAACATAGTTAATTATTATTTTTGCTGTTGTTGTTATTCCTCTTATTAGTGGCCTCTAGGGTGCAGTTATATCTGTATTTAAGAAATCACATGCACACAAATATAAATGTATATCTCCATGCTATACTATCTACATGTTTGCGTTGGTATTTCTATATGGACTTTCCGATCTTGGAAATGCACTGCAGTGGCAGGAAGGATTTTAAAGTGCAAACGCATGTACTTAAGGTGGTTAATTTCTGTACAGTAAGAAATCCCCAGTGTTAGAAGCCATACTACTGATTGGGGCTTTAATATAAACTTACAGGTGAACATAAAGAAGGTTAGATAAGGCAGAAATCATAGAAGCAAATACAGTCCAGGTATTTAGAAGATCAGAGAGTAGCTCATGCTGTGTTGTAATATCTTCCTGACTTTTTGCGGATCCTCCAGACTATTATATGACAGCTTAGCTTCTCACCAAGTAATATTAATCACTTCTTAATCAAGTTATATTGGTTTTCAGCTTAAGACTGAAGAGAACTATTTAACAATATCGCTTTTTCAAAAATGGTTGAATCATTCTCTGGCAGGGGTGGGAACGGTGAATCTTTATTTACCTAAAGAATTAATATATTTTCTATAAGCAAGGAGTATTTTTTTACCCCCAAATCCAACCCTGCCTGGCTGCCTGAAATTAAAATCTAATCACTGAGACTCAGCACGCTAAGTACTTTCATTGCAGGCAGAGTGCTTTGTAACATGTAAATTTGAGGCGAGTTTTATTTAAATGAAGTCCAAATCCCAGTTTAAAAACAATTCTGTTACCATAGCTAATTGCTGCATGTGACTAGCACCGTTACTTCTTCTTTATGCCTCTCGGTGCAGCCTCACGCAGTACAGTAAGCGATTTGGCAGCCCTGTACCCACAGCGCTGCCAAGAAATCAGCAGCATTTACTTCTTGATTTCTGAAGTGAATCTGTATTTAGTGGGTTTGGGGGAAGAAATCTGGTCGTTCTCATGTGCCTAGAAGTGATACTGGCAGCCGCGGTTGTATGAAAACCTTTTGTACCTACAAAACTAAATAACTCAGTAACTCCCAAATTACAGAAGGGCTGACAGTGTCATTTGTACGTGGTTATGACATAGGTTTTATATATTTGCTTACAGACATTTCCAACTTCAACATACAAGGTGTCAGCTTTGGCTCTCGACCAACCACAAAAAACACTGGGTTTTTTGGGTTGTTTCACGGACCATAGCTGACAAATGGTGGTAGGGTTGTGCTCCTCCAGAGCCCAGGTAATACCCCACAGCTGTGCACAGGCACACCAGCTGAGAGGCTGTCCAAAACCAGACAAGGTGAGATGTGGTGCCCAAGGCAGCTGCAGAGCTGGTACAGGTGAGGGTGGAAGTTCTCTCTTTATCCACATGCAAAAAAGGAGTCTGCAGTCACCGGGCTATCAAGATACTGTTTGGGTCTCCCAATATAAACACACCAATTATCTCAACCTTTGAGGGAGCTCTGCTTTTTAAAATCAATGGTATTTTACATTCTCCGATGTGACTTTTGAATCTCTTAAGCAGAGGCTGACAGCTTTTGCCGAAGTGTAATGAATTGCTTACTAGTGATTTCCTGTTTCCTCAACTGATATGAAAAACACAGGGTAATTTTAATATGATGCAAAAATAGTACTTTTGCAACCTGCATTTTAAAAGTTAACTTACAAAGAATATATTTCCCATGCAAATACTAGTTTCAAGTTTCTAGGTTTCATTTACTGTAAATTCTTTCTTCTTTTATCATTATTATTCTGAGACATGTCAAGTGGTTTCTAAAACACACTGGCTGCTAATGAACATAGTTTTGCACCAAAACAGCATGTTGATATTATCTCAAAAGCAAAGGAACCTATATCAAAAATGTAAGATAGATGAAGGACTGAGTTTTCCCTCTTGGTAAAGACAAAGTGTATTTCAAGCCACCTGAGTCCTAAGAGGATGTTTATAGGTGTAGACAACACACACTGTTAATTTAATCTCTGTTTACAAACTGCTAGGTGAAAGGGCAGAGAGTGTTTATTCTGCTTCCTGTCTCATGACAACCTGAAGCTTTCTGTTAATGGTATCTATCAGTGATGAGGGCATGAGAAGCGCTTGGCAAAGTAGAGTACAACACTCTAGTTGAAAGCCTGAAAACTTATCATCCAGGTGCGTGACTTTTAGACTTTGGAACCACCAAGGAGATTGCCCTTGAAAAAAAAAAAAAAAAAAAAAGTGGTAAATCCTAAAAATGAGCCCCAAGTATGCTGGCACAGCAGCTGCTTATTCAAGACCACATAGATACCTATGAGGTGGAGACGTTCAATAAAGCTATTAGCTATGTACCTTGATATCAATTCTCAACACTTTGATTCAAGGACAAGCTAGTAATGAGGGACAGAGAACAACTTTCCATGTTGATTAGTTTGGTTTCTTTTACTTTATGGGAAGAGCTATTGGGTTTTCTGTTCCGGGACACTGCTTCTTGACAAAGGTAATGGTAAAACATCAGTAAACATCTTAAATGATAGTGGCAGGCATAATCACGAAGGCGATTCATAAATAAAATGTACTGAAGTAATGCACCAACAACCCAGAAACAAATGCCTTACCCCCATTCTTCCAGGTACTGACCATTATTTTATGTGTAGCCTTCAGAAATCCCCTAAAAATGTCTCCTTGAATTCAGTCAGATCTTACATTTTAACACAATACTTCGAAGCTTAAGTTGCAGTAAGTTAAGCAGTTATGTGTGGTACAGCACTCCCAGAGTACACACTGCTTTAAATGCACACAGATATTCTGATTAGTTTACCATCCCTCCCTTTCCCCAAAATATCACTAATGAATCAGGATACTGTTTCTCAAGGTACAAAATTTCAGACAATATTACGGCTGAAACAACATTTTTAGGACCCCTCAAGCCTGACTGATGCAGATAATTAGATGCTTAAGCTTTAAAAATATATATATTTTTTTTAATTGCTGTTTCTCATTAAAAAGCAATCCTGCTCACAACCCTGTGGGCATTGTTGGTCCCAGACACAGAGAACCCCTATAGAAGAGAAAGCAGCTTCTGGGAAGCTGCTATGGAGAGCCCATCTCTGGTGTGAGAACACAGCTCAGAGTAGGTTTGGGATGGAGCCATGGAAGCCGGGCAGACCATAAAGGCATGCCAGCTTGCCCCAAATTGCCACTTGGAAATTATTCTGTTTAGCTTGAGCTAACATGCACTCTGAAGATTGATTTAAGTATCGACAACATCAGCCACTTCACTGTAATTGTTTTAGCAGAAATTCACGTTATAAAGGAATGGGGGGAGTGAGCTGCTGTCAGTTTGCTGGTGTGGAGGCTGAGATAGTCAACCTCTCCCCATTTACTATGTTCAAAGTTACTCTCAGCTCTTGTATAAGGGTGGGAAAAGGCATGCATCACTCTTTTTATCATCTGTTCTTTATGAGCACTGAAAAACAGAGATTAGCGTGCTTTTCTTAGCGGCAAAAACAGCAAGTCCACTTTGCCCACCCATTATTACATGAACTTATAGGCACGGCCCTAATGCTGGGTTTAATTTCAAAATTTAAAAACAAAGAACAAACCAGGCATTTGTTATTAATATTATATTACATATTTACTAATAATTTACTATAGGAATAATTTCAGAATAAAAAACTACCCAGTATATGTTGCAGCTGTTGAGCGGAAAAAAGGAGGGAGCAGAGTTGTGGGAAGATTTCTGTGGCATAAATTAAATTTTGCATGCCACACAGGATCTGAGATCTTAACTATACTTGAAGATATTATTTGTTGAAGGGTATATGACATACAGTTGATATGTCATCTAACTCATCTGAGATCAGCGGGATCCTTTGATGCAAGCTTAGAAGTTCACTGTCTCATACATTTCTAAACTGCAAGAAGTATAAAAATAATTTTAAAAGAAACCCATCTTGTGAGTAACCATTAGCCTTCCTCTCCTTAGTTTGTGGGTCCTGGTGTCCTCGTGTGCTTTAAACTGACTGTTGCAGTTAAACATGTGTACATTTCCATTCCAGCTTCAAAATTAGGGATCACTGCCACAGAATTTTTTAAATCAGGCTTACTACAACCTTTAAGATAAGTCTTTATTGGAATGATATCCATTAAAATTACACATTGCCACATGACTGTTCATGGCCTTTAGTGACTAAGGCTGGTTGCAGTAGCTCTTTGATAAAGGAAGTCAGAACCAAAGGGTTTTCTCCCCCATCTTTCCTCACTTGTTGATAGGGATTTTTTGTGCATCCCTACCCATCCCACCCCACCCCACTCCCGCCAAAAAAAAAAAAAAAAAAAGGGAGGTCATCTTAACATCATAATTTCACTTAGTGTGCAGGACTAATCTGCAGAATTACCCATCCTGATGGTTTTGCATGATTATTTGGGCTTTACCAGCAGTCTTAACTGCCTGCTCATTCCTGTCTTGCAGATTTTCCTTCTGGCACACATCTTCCTGTGCCCCATTTGGGCAACTATATCCCAGGTCTCAGTTTGTCTCTTCATTGCAGTGGCTGTTGTGTACATGCGTAAGGCAAGCTGTGTTACAAAATGCTGTTAGCAGTGCTAACAATGCTACAAAATGCCCATAAAGACTCTATGTTATTTTACTGTGCTGGGTTCCAAGCCAAGCAGGACAGGACTCTGCTTTGGCTATAGTGATAAACAGACCTCATCGAAACAAGGAAAGTGAGACAGAGGTTTCACCCCTATCTGCACTAACACAGAAGGACAGGCCAAGCTGGCCAGTGCTGATAGGGTCAGCTACAACACTTCAGATGTCATTTCATGCCCTTGGTACAACAACTTCAGGCTGCGTCCACCTCTTTTATTTGATCACAGTGCCATTCAGCTACTTGAACCAAGATCAGAGCCCTACTCTGCTGAGTGCACATAGAAAACTGACTTTGCCTCAATAAATTAAAATCTAAACAGATGAGACAATCCCACAGCTCAGGAACATCGCAAAGGTGCCATTTGATTTTCCCAGCATGAGCCAAGAAGGCTCCTGCAGAGCTGAAAATCAACCTAGCCCTTCCAGGTCTAATGAACCATGGCTTTCTGTATACGTATACATACATATAAAGAAAGGACATATATCAACTCTGCCTTTGAGAGCGACTCTGAGCACATACTTGGATAAAAGTGTGTCTTGGGTCCACACTGTCCAGGAAGCACTGTCTTCAGGTTTTGTTAAGGAAAACTGGGATAAAGCCCTGACTTTCTCCACCCCTTAGAATGGACATCTCCATATCTACCTGCTCTGTGAATGGATGGATATACTTGTGTATCTGCTCCTATGAATCCCATCTGCAGATAGAGTGGTGCTACCCAGCACTGCAGGATTAAGGGAAGAAGGGGTTGATGAGTTGTCAGAGGATGTGCCTGAATGCAGAGCAAGCAGAGGTCCTCAGTTTATCTGCAGGCACCTGAGGGAACACAAGCGCTCAGACCTGCTCTCTAAAACCAGACTTTCAGGACAGTGTCACTGTGGACAAGAAGACCAACTTATTACGGAAGGTGGCTGAGTTTTAGTTTAATTGTTATTTACATACTTTCATCTTGTTCTTAGAGATATATTAGCTATGAAGTACAATTCATAGCCTTTTCTGTTGGAATAACATAATTACATTATGCAATGTTAGGTGAAATAAATTCATACTGCCAAATGCTATAATTAAGACTGCGTTGGCCAGCCCATTTTTAAAACCCTCGCTTCAGTCATGAGTTTCTGAAAAATTTATCTTGTCTAGCAAACTGTATGACATATATCCATGTCAGTGGATGGGAATAATTACTCTGAGTATAATTAATGCAATCTGAAGGGCTTCAATAGTCATGGAGTTATTATGCAACTGCACAATAATTAAATGATCAAGTAACTACTCAGTAATTTCATGGTGATTTGTGCTATGTACCATATTTGCCTTGCACAAACAAATAATGCTGTCATACAATTCAGAATGGATGTGAATATCTGCATGTCAATGCTAAAATACATGGCAGATTTTTATGACTGGCTCCCAAAACAGCCACTGTTTCCAAGCATGCTTTGCGTAACCATGAAGATTAAGAGGCATGTCTATTTTTAATGAAAGTGTATATCCATGTGTATATAAGCACTTCCGTGGGTGAAGGTGGAACAGTGTCATATTTAAGTCTTGAAAATATTTAGGACACTAACCATGATGCACACCCAGGCCTTGAAATCAGGACTGTGACAGCAGAGAGGGTTCTTCACAAAGCTGATCTGTACAGGGGATAGAGTGCATGGGCAGGCCAGTGTTCAGGGCTGCAAATCCTGTACTGAGAGCCCACTCAGATGTTCATAATGTACACAAATGTTTGGGAGCAAATCCTGGAACGTCAGTCCTGTAGCCTGTGGAAAGTCAGATACTGCTATTAAAAGATCTACTAAACAGTCTTTGAAACAAGAGCGATAATACAGGTTGTCATGAAAAAGATTTTTGTAGTTGTTGTTGTTTAAATGAAATCACTACTCTAGTGACACGTTATCACCTTACTTTCTGTATTATGTTAATAAAGTGTCTGCCTGTAACTCTATCTGAGAGTGTAATTTTGGTAAATAGAAAATGTCCTGGACCACACCCCAAATGCCTGTAAAAATCCAAACCAGAATATATTAAGTCCAGATAAATTATTGCATGCATTTTTAATATGTGTTTATACAAATATATTTATATTTGTATAATGTTTTTATTTTTATAATATTTGTAAAAGTATTTATTTTATATTATTTATAATATAATTAATGTTTATAACAAATTACTTATATTATGTAAAATAATATCCGCATCTGATATTGGGCACATAGCCATATCCCAACAGTCTACTCATGTCTGTAAGTAGTCACCCAACAGGTTAGACTTGCCTGACTCTGGTATTAGCTCTTAGCTCATAGAAACAGCCCACAGGAGCTGAACAAACTATTTCCAGTACTCAGACAGATCGTTCACTGATCATTTTTTGTGCACAGTTCCCTGACTGTGAAGTACGACAGACAGGTACGGCACGGGCATGGGGATAGCATGTTTGTTGATGAATCGGGTGAGAGAAGTGCATATTGCCCAAAACTGTAACCAGCAGCAAGGTTATCCCCAGCAGGCCACGAATAATTCACATACCATGTAAACTGAGACAGAAAAGTGTGAAAGGCATCAGAAGAAGGAGCGCTGTCAATGAAACAGGTCCTGTCCATTCAAGTGGGCTGTAGATAAGAAATATTTTCAGAAGCTAATCTTGGCAATGCTTTATGTCATCTCCACTCTAAGTTTCACAGCTACTTTTTATAAGGTTGCACTTTGTCCATGCTGGCTGCAAGGATCAGGACACAATTTGGTGATCTTAAGCTTTGACCATCAACTGTTTGGCTAGCAAAGAAAAGCAAAGTATAACAAAAAGAGAATTAGAAAAAGAGGGCACCAGATGGAGAAGAGATGAAATTGTGAGCTAAAATGTAGTCCCAAACCAGGTAAAAGACCCAAATGGACACCATATAATGTTTCCTCATAAACTGTCTCTTGGAGAAGCAGTGATGAAGCAAAGAGGAAGGTGAAAAGTAGAAAATGGAAGAAATGGGAATATTGAAAGTGGGGACAGAAAAAACACTGTGATGTGAAAGTTGATTCAAATTAATATTTCACTGATCTCTGTCAATAGTGATTATTTACCTTTTTAAATGAAAGCTGTCTGTAACATTTCTTCACTCAATGCAGGGATGGAGGTTAATGTCTGTTATGCTGTTCTTTTTAATATTAGCCATTTATGTTTTAAGTATATTTCACAAGTTCCTTCACATACAGCATATGCAAACAACAACAAAAAAATAACTTCTTACAATGTGAATAGTCTTTAGTAATTGTTCAGGGAATAAAATAAAGTGTTGCTCTGTTTTGATTTGTTCTGTTGGTGAATTCAGCTCTTCCAACCTAACAAATCTTAATGCATTGGAGATATGTTCCTCCCTTTATGGATGTGTAGACTTGAGTACAGTTAATGACATCATTAGTGGTATTTATTAAAGGTGTTTCTTTCTGTTAAAAGTTTTCACAGATTGCATTTTCTTCTATACCACCAACACCTACTGGCAATGAAATGTAGTGCTGTTTCAAAGGGGTATTGTTATCTTCCTGAATGCCTTAATCCTAATTACATGTTGGTTTCCACATTTCATTCCCCCTGGCTTGCAAACATTTAATTTCTACTGAACATGGTGATGCAGGCAATAAGCTTGACTAACTCTAGGGATGTCAGTGGAAGCTCCTCCATGGTAATATGCATTGAAAACCTACCAGTAATCCCAGATTTCTGGTGGGATCTCTCATAGTGATCCCAGGCCCGAAAAAATGACCCAAAACTAACACCTGCTCTTTTTCTGAGCTAGCAAGGTAAACTTTAAGGACATACACATTGCAATTAACGAGGGGAAAATATAACACATTGTCCTGATTGCAGTTAGGATAGATTTAATTTTCCTCTTAGTAGCTGGTAGGGTGGTATGTTTTGGATTAGAATGAGAAGAGTGCTGATAACATGCTGATGTTTTAATTGTTGCACAGCAGTGCTTACACTAAGCCAAGGATTTTTCAGTGTCTTGCTCTGTCCTGCTAGCGAGCAGGCTACGGGTGCAGCAGGAGCTGGGAGGGGACAGACCCAGGACAGCTGACCCAAACTGGCCAAAGGGGTATTCCATACCATACCATCTGAAGTCATGCTAAACAATATATAGGGGTGGCTAGCTGGGGGTGGGGGGGGTGCGGCCACTCGGGGATAGGCTGGGCATTGGTCAGCGGGTGGTGAGCAATTGCATTGTGCATCACTTGTTTCGTACACATTATTAGTAGTAGTACTATTATTATTATTATTATTATTATTATTATTATTATTATTTTCCTGTCTTAATAAACTGTCTTTATCTCAACTCACAGGCTTCACTTTCCCATTTTCACTTTTCTTCACTCCCAGAGAGGGAGGGGGGAGGGTGAGCAAATGGCTGCATGGTGTTTAGCTGCAGACCGGTTTAAACAACAACACACATAGCTAAAGAGACCAAAGCCACCTTGGCTAAACTATGTCTACATATAGAGTTAACCTTTGCATCCCCAGTCCAACTGTACAATAAAACTGCAGCTGATGCAAGCTAAGTGGCACAAAAGAGAGGACAGAGCATGGGGGTGATGCAGTGTTGTTCTCAGCAAGGTCCTGGCATGCAATTTATTCCTGGAGGCTTTTTAATTTATCTGTGGGGCAAACATCACTCTCAACCAATTCTTTCTCTTGATTTTCAGGAGAAAGATTTCCAAAGACTGGTAAGCAATCGTGCTCATGCAAATGGCAGGAGAGGGGAATGAGTATCTCCATGCCTATTTCCAACCAAAACAAGCCAGAAGCATGCGTTTGCAATGTTCCCAAAGCTACCCACCTGAAGCAACTGAGACTGCTCCTGAAACTGACAGTTCTGACCGAATTCAGTCCTGAACATCTCGAAAAAAAAACCAAAACAAACAAACAAAAAACTACAGAATTGAGGTCAATGCCATACAGAGGTCCCAGAGGGTTTGTAATGGTAATGAGAATATCATCTGTATTACTTCAAGAACCAAAATGTCTGAACAACTGTGGTTTTTGCTTTTAGACAGGGAGATAGCTTTTCACCACTGTCATGTGCTCATTACTGTGAGTGGTGTGACCACAGTCAGAAAACGCAGAAGCCTGTGTGACTATTTGTGTTACTACACCAGTGAGAAGCAAGTTTCAGTTATCGCATCTGCTCCACCTTCAACTTTTTTTTTCCTATTCATTAAAATTTGTGGGAAAAGGGATGAGGGAAGGGAAGGGAAGGGAAGGGAAGGGAAGGGAAGGGAAGGGAAGGGAAGGGAAGGGAAGGGAAGGGAAGGGAAGGGAAGGGAAGGGAAGGGAAGGGAAGGGAAGGGAAGGGAAGGGAAGGGAAGGGAAGGGAAGGGAAGGGAAGGGAAGGGAAGGGAAGGGAAGGGAAGGGAAGGGAAGGGAAGGGAAGGGAAGGGAAGGGAAGGGAAGGGAAGGGAAGGGAAGGGAAGGGAAGGGAAGGGAAGGGAAGGGAAGGGAAGGGAAGGGAAGGGAAGGGAAGGACAACTGTATTACATGACACCACAAATGGAGGTCAACTCTGAAAACATCCTCAGAAGCAATAAGCTACTAGGTGAGAATGCACTGTATCTGAATTCAGGAGAATAAGCATAGTATCTAATTCAGATCCTGCTTTGGAGGTGTGTTTCTGATAAAGCCACATTCTGCTCAGCCAGATCTGCTGTCCATCCAGGTGAGGGAAGTAGCACATGCAAATAATTCTTCACATCCTGCAGTAGTACTTCCATGCTTTATCTCTGTCTTGAATCCTTTGTTTCCTTCCTTAATCTTGCACCCCTGCACTCTATTCGTTACTGCTGATGACACACCACCACTCCTTCATCCCAATGTCTATGTGTATATTAATGATGTAATGCCTCACAATTTCTTTTCCTGGGGGCAAGTTCTGAATTATATTTGTCCTGTGTGAGTGCAGTGCACCCCTTTTTCAACTCTGCCATTCTTCTTGAAATGTCAGGAGCTTAAGTCTGACCTTTCTGTCAACCTGGTACAGATGTCCTGTATGTAAAGTAAGGAAGAAATAAAAAATTAAAAAACATCCCTCTCAAAGGCCTTAATGTTGCATCAGCTCAGGTTTCTTCATTTATCTAGGCATTATTCCTAATGAAGACAGAAACAGACATCTATATACCTTAACAGATATCATTACAAAGTGCTGTATCAGTGCTTCAGCAGTTTACGCAAGAAAGTATTTTGCATTGGGAGCACATGTCTTCAGACAGGGCACAGCTGATTCATTTTGCATACCTAGATTCAAAATTAAATTGATATTTTATTAAGTCCTTAAACACTTAAAATTCTTAAAGCTTCCTTGTACATGCTGTTGGTGCAGATGGCAAAGCATAGCATCAATCTCTCTGAAACTGAAGCTTGCAGAAGCAGCAAGGTAGACAAGACTGGGAAAGTACTGTGTTATCTCCTCTTTTGTGTTTGATTCTGCAGGAGAAAAGAATCAGACAATAAAGGGTATAAGATAAGGTGAAAGGACACAGGAATGAAGGGGCATGACCAGAAAGGTGAAATCCTAGCACAAGGTTATCAACACTTGGCATTTTTAAAAGCCACTTCGAAGTGGTATGCGAGCCAGCAAACAGCCAGGTGTTTCCTTCTGCTTGCTGGAAAACTGCGGCTTTCTAAACTAAATTAGTAGAAATTGGATGAAATTTACTAACAGACAGTGCAAGTCTAGGCACATAAATAACAGGCATTTTTGGATATACAGAAGAGTCTGAGAGTAGGAATTAGTCAAGGGAGGAGGAGATCTCAATGACAGAGCTCTGAAAAATACAAGCGTGATGTTAAGATGTGCCAGAAAAGAGGAGTATGATACTTCCATCCTGGACATTGGTGAAACATCCTGGACATCCACAGAACTCTGTAATATTGGTTGTGTATCTTTGAGAAAAAGAAAACTGAACTGCAGAAAAGGGGGATTATGTTAGTCAGGGAAATAGCATAGAAGGAAGACTGAAGGAGTATGGCCATTTGCCTTTGTAAATGAGGGCTGAGCAGGGCCAGAATTGTTCCCTATAAATAACAGCAGGTATAAATAAATGCATACCTGGGAGAGAGAAAGACTGTTTAAGAAAAAAAAAAAAAAGAAGAAAAGAAAAAAAAATGCATTTATTTCCACTGTACATGAGCACTTTTACACCAGAAATTACATGTTTCTAACTATCAAAGCCACAAGCTTCCAGAACAGAAACACATATCAGGGGAAATGATGTGAAGCAGAAAAAGGATTTTAAACAGTGCTTGTTTACTTTTAAGAAGTTGTATGATGCAATTGGCGGCAATATTCGGAGGCTGTACTCATGAGCCCTGAAGGGATATCTGGATCAGAAATACTTCTGTCACCCACTGTTACCCATTCAAAGGCTTTTGGATTATTTTTCCCCAGAATGCCTTGCAGGCTCCTGCCTGTTAAGCCATCATTTTGTTTTCTTTGTCCTCACCTCACCTCCCTGACCAGTTTCCCCTTTGCACCTCTGTTCACCTTTCAGTCTTTCTCTTGAGGTTTTAGGCCATGGGGATATGTAGTCACATCAGCATACATAAATAAATGAGATGCAAAATTCTACACTTCTGTCCTCTACAAAATCTGTTTGAATTTTGACACAGGTGTATGACTGTGTTTCTGACAATCATGTTGTTACAACATGCTTTGCAACTCTGCCATAAAATGAATTGGTAGAATACTGTTAAAATAATGTCTAAAGGCAAAAGAGTCATCCCTATGTATCACGGGTTTCTTATATCAGCAGTAAATATATCGTAGGTTTATTTTAGGTCTATCCTATGGGGTTTTGAGTTGTATAGGACACTGCTGTATCTGGTATACTCTGCAGGCTAGGGGCAGGAACTCTTTCTGTAATACTATTTAAATAAATTTATACCTCAGACATTTTCTATCTTTGAGCTCAAGCTCATGTGGATACAAAAGAGTAGCAAAATGAAACACTGATAATTTGTAGGGTCAATTTCTTTTCTTCAGATGCTTTCTCTTCAAAAGTAGTCTGATTAACTGCAACACAATTTTACCTCTTCTGACTGCATTAGTAATGTGTGTCTAAGAAAAGCTATGTTGTGTCAGCAAGCAAAGCTCAGGATCATTTTATTTGCTAGCAATGCTAATCATACTGTCTGGAGAGCGTGTCAGAGTTTTGCAGCTTGAGCCGAATTAATAGTCTTTTGTTGTGCATGCATAGTATTTGAGGAATTCAGATCCAAACACAATATTTTATCTAAAAATGAACTGGAGAGCTGTTTACACAGGAGCGCTAGCTTCAGAGCAGCACAGGAAAGCTAATACTTTGCAGAAAGGTGTCTGGAGACCAAAAGAAATTTTTCAGCTGTCCAGTGAAATGCGCCCTCCGGACTGCAGTGGAGGTGATGATCTGATTCTCGCTACAAGCAGCTAAGTCTTTAAAGTCCACCAGATAAAAGCACTGGTCAAGCCTCAGAGACTAGATATTCCCGCGTGAAATATAATATGGCATGAAATGGAGAGAAAAGAGATCCTGTGCTTTTAACCAACAACTCTTTGACAATGAGTCTGAGTGTAAGCAGATGTTGTTGCTACATAAACAACCAGGTCCTTTGTCCATGTAGGCCTTAGGAGATTAGTTTCTAATGGACCGGTGTATGGCCTTGATTTACACAGTTCAGCAATAAGGCTGGAAATACTTGTTTATAGCCCTAGAGATAACTATCTCCTTAACACCAGGCATTTTGTGACCACTTTAATACCCCTTAAAGACATTTACTACGCAACAAAGCAAATGTTCAACGGATTTTGCTAACGAGGTTTTCCACTCTTGTCAGAGGCAAGGTCCTGGAAGTCAATTTTGGAGTTTGAAGTGAAAGCTGCAGTCCCCGGAGCTGTTTCTTTGAAGCACTGAGAACTTAAGAGGTCTGTAGGTGAAGCTCGGAGAACCACTTCAGAGTTGCTCGGTTTTTACCTTCCTCCCCCTCCTCTTTGCACTTCAGCTGTGTCTTTTCCATCATGGGACACAAGCACTGTCGTGCCACCTTCGGTTCTGTGCACCAGCACCATGTGTCCATAATATGGGCCTCAGGGCCATGCTACCAACTACCAACTACCCTTTGGCCTTGCTTACTCACTGAGCCATCTCCACACAGGATTTTGCCCCACACCTGTAAATACATCTCCTTTATCCTCAAAACTCTTGTAAAATCACACTGTGTGGATGTGCATTGTGGGTGCTGAGGAAACAGCCCATTAGGAGGGTAAAACAAGGCATTTTGTATTAGTCATTGTGCCGAGCAGAATGAGGAGGCCCACGAAGCAGCAGCCCCTCCTTTGCACTCCACGGCACAGTTGGCCTGTTATCTACTTGTCACAGCACGGCACGTTTAGGGTCTAAAATCATAAGTTTGAATGAGAGAGCTGCTTCCTTTTTCTAACAAACACAGCTTGTTTATACAAACAAAACACTGAGGCAACAGAGAGAGAACGGAAGGAAGTTTTCCAAGCAAAACAGCAATATTTTCAGGATTAATATTTTTGAATGTTGTGACTGATTCCAAGATTCGCTTCCCTGTAAGTCTGATGTGATTGGCTGATGATAAATTCATATTTCTGACCAGACAACAGGGCATAAATTATTGGAAAAAAAAGCATTGATAAAATATTATGCAAATAAGAAACAAACAACAACAAAAAGCTACTGCAGGTAAAATCACAGTATCTGTGAAATTTATTACGATAGATATTAGAAATATACTTTATTGTTTAAGTGTTATGTTTTCTTTTTCAAACACGACAGAAATGCACATTTCTGATCAGAACAGAGTGCATATTATTGTGAAAAAGCATTGATGAAATATTATGCAAATAATAAATAACTGGTAAGTACAGGTAAAATTGATACCTGTGATATTTATTACCTTATATATTAGAAATATACTTTATCTTTTTAAGTGTATGTTTTCTTTTTCTTATCTGACAGGATGACAAAATATTTACCTGGTAATAACACTAAAATGGAATTTTTTAAAGGGAAGAAATTGCAAGAAATTGCTTCATACGTAGGTTCTTGAGTGTGTCATTGCCACTTTAATAAGAGATAACAAGGTTTAAATAAAAGGAGTTGCGATAATACTATAAGCAAAATGTGCTTTAAATGACACCAGTTTAAATTTCAGTTTTCTTTTCCTACTCTTTACCTTATATTTCTTTTTTAATTATAGAAACTTTTCAGTAGTGGATTAAATAATGCCTTTAACTTAATATATTTGCCAATCTAAAAAAGTCATGCATAAATCAGATGATGAGGATGTAAATTCTGAGTCTTCTGAGTCATATTTCACCGCCATTTTTTATAAAGAAATGCATTTGTTTATTTTAAATCATTTTACAAAGTTTTCAGACAAAACAAGGTCAAAGCACATATAACACCAGATCAGCGAAGAGCAAAGGTCAGTGGTTTGTAATGCTGCTTTTTAAAGGTGGTAGGTCAATGTGCAAAGCTGGAGGATTTTTTTTAGAATAAAGTAACACATCTTATGTTGAGTATAATGCAAAAGAGAGGTCTTGTTTTAAAGCATTTATTTTAAAAGACAAATACCTCCCTAACAACAACTCCTTGATGTCTCTGACACAAGAGACATGCAAAAGTCATTAAGGCTGTCCCAGCGGAGCTTCTACAGTTGCTTCACTTTAGGGTGGGTGTGAGTATGCTTAAAATTAAATTACTTTAAAATAAAGTTAGAGCACTAAGCAATATCCTGCTTTTGACTCAGCAGGGTTTCCCGTGAGAAAAGAAAGTCGGCAAAGAGAGCTTAGAAAGACAGACAAACATATTTACCCCTAGGTGGAAGGTACAAATTAAATTAGCCTGCCACAAAAGGGAGATGTTTTCTCCTTCTGTTCAGATGTCATGGTAGTGAGGAAACATCGTCTGGGGCCAAGAAAAATGGCACAAATGCATTCATCTAAGCTACCATTCATCCTGTTCCAAGGTCTAAACAGAGCACATAAAAAACAGCTGAAGCACTTCCTCTCCTTAGTTACCAAATCGGGACTTGCAGGGGAACATGGGAGCAGAGGGTGGGGATATTTCTAGAATGGGTTTTGCTATTGTAGTGGGAATGACTGAGGATGTCCTAGACCTGATGGGACTGGGTTTGAAATGCTGTTGCTACAATCTGACTCCCTGTTTCACTGGGGGAAAGCTTCGCTTGTGCTCGGTGTGGTGTATTTATAGGTGCACTGCAAACTTTTGCACTCTCCCTCTCAAACTGGAAAACAACAGAAGCACTTCCTGAGAGTCAAGTATATCTTTTATTGCGCCTCATTAATATGCATGTTTTTGGCACTTGCGTGGGTTCAGCTGGTATGCTTTCCAGTATCTCATTCTTTATTTATATGAGACTGGGAGGTGTGACCTATGGAGCCAGTTGGCTGTCATGAACTGGAATATTCATTAAGCTTTGTGAATTATGCATTGGACTGCTTAGAACACCAAGAGCCACAGTTGATCCAGCCAGAACTCTTAACTGCTTCCCATTAGGTGGAATGATCCACAGATTGGTAAAAACATACATGTGTGCTGTGTGCTGCAGAAATAGCTGTGCCTGTAATCCAAGGGAGTGCTTGGGGATTTTGTGACTCACAAGTCACATAGTCACTCTAATCTTCGTGTTTGCATTCATTTAAGAGTTTTAGACTTGTACTACTCTTGCAAGTCACAGTTGCACCATGCTCCTGTAGATTTTGAGCTTTCCTTCCAATCATTCAGCAGCCTGTAAAACAAATTGTTTTCTTGTCAGGCTTAGAGGTCTGCAGCAGGCAACAAAGCCTAAAGAAAAGCCTTTTTATGGATATCAAATGCTACTTGATGTGGGAACTCAGTGTTAAGATTAAGAAACAACTCTCAAGAGTTCAGATATTCACACACACACAGACCAAAAAAAAATATTATATATATATATATATATTATATAATAACTATGTATATAATATATATAATAACTATATATATATATATAATGTATATATATTTATATATATATTTCCTACCTGCATGGTCATTTTGTGTTTTATTTGGTTAGGTTAAATTTCACATACAGGCCAGATCTGATTTTCAGTTATTACTTCTGTGTTTTGTACGTGTATTAATGTTACATTTGTCTTATTGCTTATGAACAACAGTCGCATACAAAGATTTTTCTTCTCTAAAGCCTGTGGTCAGCATCTTCTTACTTTTCTTTTCAAAAGCACCAACCATAATCTGCTTAAACTGCAATGTGTAAAATGTACCATGCTGTTGTCTACCTACAGAAGACATAAGAAGGAAGCAAGAGGTTAAAATTAATATATATATATATGTATATGTAAATATGAAACTTGACATGTTAAAATTAGTCAAAGATCTTAAAAGCACTGGTCACTTCAATAGTATCAACAGGTCTCAGTGCAGAAGGGTTGTCCTGTCACCTTATGGCCATTTAGCGTGAGATTTGTAATTGCAGTATGAACTGCAAGCCAAAACTGTAAAAAAAAATCTTTCACTGAAAAGTCTCCACATGGATTTTCCATTTGCCATGAGGGCTTATGGACTAGATTTAAGTCATGGTCTTTCTGCTGATACGTACCTGCTGAAGCAAGTAGCAACTCTATGTGAAGTAGTTGTGAGAGAGAAGTCTCTTATTGCGCAATCCGAATTTGCAGTATTGTTTGTGATAAGTTCTGTGGCCTGGCCTGAAAGTGGATAGCCTGATCTATGAAAAGGTCACGGGTGAGCCCAGTGTAAAATGGCATTGTTTACAGTTTTTTTAGCGAAGAGATTAGCTGTCATTTATTTCCACATACCTTAACTGAAGAGCTTTAAAAGGTTCCCAGCAAGAGCATGTTCTTTTCTCTTTCTCAGCCTGTCACATACTTGTCAGATTCAATAAAATTCCTTACCTGAATTATGCAGAATGAGGTTTTGTTGTGTCCAGCACCCATCATTGTTCATTTCCACTACAGCTGAAACTTCTATCAGCCCTCTTGCTTATACTGCCTGATTTCAGCACTCCTTAGGTCAAGACCTTTCAACCTCAGGGCTTGACTTATGCCACAACCATTTGACAAATCACCCAGGCCTTCACAAAAGCTGGTTGAGCTCCAAAGTGACTGCTCTCTATACACCACTGTTTCACTGTTTTGACATTTCCTTCTCACTTTTTTCCTCAGTAATTAGACAAAGGAAGAAAAAGACATTTTTGTCCAAGGAATGCTTTCATTTTGGGCTGTGATAAATGGCTACCCTTTCCAAGAAGCTGCAGTCCCACTGTAGGAGAAAGTTTCTTCACAAGGAAGCTGAGAAAGGA
This sequence comes from Cygnus atratus, assembly GCF_013377495.2. Lineage (NCBI taxonomy): Eukaryota > Metazoa > Chordata > Aves > Anseriformes > Anatidae > Cygnus > Cygnus atratus. The sequence goes on from NC_066396.1 coordinate 82,045,009, forward strand.
TAATTACCAATTTCTGCCTTTTGGTGGAGGAACATGATACCTTTCACTGTAAAACCTACATGGTGTGTCTATTGATCTTACATAGCTTTTTCACCCAGGTGAAGTAATGGAGTCGAACAAGTTGTCCAGATTCTAGGTTCATTCATTAGTAGCTTGGCATAGGACAGTGTTTAGCATAATGGATGGAATAGAAAACCAAGCGGGGTTAAAACATAAATGAAGAAACAAATGAAAGCATGTCTCTTAAATTTTAAAAAAAAACTTTTATTTTTTTTTAATCTAGTTTGCATAGCATAGACAGGAGAGACAAGAACTTTTAATCCCACTTCTGACACTGATTCTTTTTCTTTCTTTGGTCAATTCACTTCTCAGATTTAGCTTCTCCATATGAAATCTGCAAAATATAAGTATGATATTTACAGCCTCTGTAAAGGGTTTGGGAGTCTGTAAGTGAAGAGCTCTGTGTGAAGCATGAGGCATTATTAAAAGCAGCGGCAGTTGTAACATCGTTCTTCTGTTGAATGTCTCCAATTTAAAGCACTGCTTAATTCAGAAGAGCTCTTTCTCATCAGAGCACGTTAACCCCTGCTGCCCATAGTTTTTCATGAATTTATCTTGAAATAACATTAAATTATTGGACTATCAATGATTTGACATATTAGTGGAGCACGACAAATTTGAAAGTATTTTCAAGTCATTCAGATCAAGATCTTTCAATTGTATAAGTTTGCATGGTTAAAACAAAACTGGCGTTGTAATGTCAAATATTTCTTAATAGAGAGAATTTATGTCAACCATGTTTTTATAAGCTTCTTTCAGATTATTGTGTTAATGCTTATTGTTCCATTGGGAAGAATGGCTGCCAAACATATAAAATAATTGAAACTGCATGTGACTCAGTTGTTAGAGCTACAGCAAGGAATTAGCGTGTTACAATTCATGGTATGGTTAATCTGTCTCTTCTGTTCATGGTAATGCATTAATCAGAACATTACCAAATCACATTACCAAATCACTCAAATTACTTTTATGATCTGATACTACATTAGGATTAATAAACCAACAAAGCTGCCCTTGGAGTTCTGTGCATGATATGTGATCCATTTCTCACAGGCTTGTAATTAAGAGCAGGACAAACACCAGAATCTTCTAAGTACTTAATTTTGTGTGGCACAGGACTAGCATACTTCTGTTTGTAGTATTGCTATCTCATGACACTACCTGTTCCTCAAGAATCAAAGAACTTGGAGAGTATTGCTATAATAGGGTAGGATAGATGCATTTGCAGCATAACTTCTGTGTAACATACTGGAAGGAAGCCATGACATCTAGAAATGTTGGCTTTTAGGAAACTGAAGTCTTGTGTGCTGTCCATTTTCACTTCCTGCATGCATCATGTAAACACATCCATAATGTGATTATTTTGGAAGCAGTTCTAATATTGTCAAAAAAAAAAAAAAAAAAAGAATTTGGCTCGATTTCTTTGGCTCTAAAAAAAGGAAAGGGCCTCTAGAAATTTCCCATGCTAATGTGCTAGACCGGATAGCTTTGTATACCTGAAACAACACAGCCCCAGGGCTGGTAGTACATTCCTGCTCACACTTCCTTCCCAGTGCATGTGAATGTGAGGGGGGTGGGATGGGATGGGAAACCATGGGAATCTTTAACTAGTACAGCATTATTGAAACAGTTAACTGGGCAGAACCAACTGTTGCAAATCTAATGATGCTAGAAAGCAAAATAAGCACGTCTTCATTACTTTCTCAGGCAAAGTGTCTTGCTGGCATTAGAACGCCAGCCTGCCTTCACTTACTGAGTACAGTCAGGTGCAGACTAATATCTTCCTAACAGCCTATATGAATTTCCACAGTTCAGACTTCTTCCAGCTTTCTTGTATACACATGAGCTTGCTATATGAAACTTAGTGGTAGTTACATTTAACTTTTTTGTTTGTTTCCTACTCATACCTTGAATGCGTTAATCACCAATTTGGAAGTCTTAAACTTCCACTTATATAAAAATATATATGTATTGTGGCTTCTATTAAGGAGAAACCATGTCATGGTCCTAAAGAAGTGCAATAAACAATGAAATAAAATACCCATCAGAGACTGTTCTGCTGAAATAAGACAAAAGATTTTGACACCATTAGAGAATTTACATAGACAACTGCTGTTAACGCTTGCATAATAAGCATTGCATCTATTAGAGCTCTGCATAGCATTAAAAGTGTAAATTGCAGATAATTTTCCACTGAAATAAATTCAACAGTCATTCAGAAGAGCAAAGCAAGCTAGTATCTAATATTTGGATATGTTTACACCAGCAACTCAGCATAAATGAGAGTACAACAGTAACTATTGTGAAACATACCTCCAAAGATATTCTTGGAGTAGGAAAGTAACAACTATCTTAAAGGAAAATATAGCTGAAGCTGTTTTCAGCCATCTTATCTGGAAATAAACAGGATTCATCCCATGTATGATCAGATGAAATTAAGAAATCTAGAGTGGCTTAAGTGCTAGCATCACCATTGAAGTTTTCTATTACTGCAGACAAGCCACAGTAACTTACTTCATGTGTGCGGCATCTGCTCTTCTATGTTTTTGCTGATTACACTGAAGTAGATGTTTAGAAAAGTAAGATGGATTTTCAAGGAATTTTTAGTTCATTAGCCAGTTAGTCATGATTACCATTCCTTCCACTTCTTAGACTGAATGAACCACCTTGTACCTAGACCTATGATAAGTAGACTCCATTTGTACCCAGTTAATGTAGGAGTTTTGATCTGGGCAGAAGCAGTCAGGTCTCATTTCTTTGGGTAGTTGTTCCAGGTAGGCTATCATTAGTGACAGACATTAACCTGGCAGAAACAGTTCTGTGACAGATGCATACAGCTGAAGAGGCTATGTGTTTCAAAGCAAGAGAAATGAGTTGGCTGTGCAATGAAAAGTGGCCACTTAAGTGTGTGATGCTGAAGCTTGAAACGCAGACCTCCTTTTCCTTTGGAGAAAACCTTCCATCACAGGGATGAGGTCAGAGATCTTTAAAGAGTTTTGTACACAGCCACTATTTCATTAACATCGGGACACATTGATAATTGATAGGACATAAATATGTAACCAGAATAACATAATACAGACAAAACTTTGTGAAAACAAATCCACAACTCCACACAGTAGTCAGCCTCAAACAATTATAAGAGGCATTATAGAGGTCAAACACCTTTTTTTTTAGCTTGGCTTGCATTTGTTGAAACAGTTGTGCATAAGAGACATAGGCCAATGGATGGGATGTGTAGTTTGAGCATTTTTCACCTCCTATTTCACTGTTAAAATTGCAGAGACCTGTTGAAAGAACTGTATATACTTTGTAAGCAAGAAAAGTGTGCAAGGAGGTTGGAGACCCTCTTCAAGAGGGTGTAGGTTGTATGCCATTTGTTGTCATTCAATATGAGACCTAAAAATTCTGATTGTTTTTTGGTCAAATAACTTTACATTAAAGAGCTATTAAGTCCGGCATTCCTCTTTCTTCAATATGTAAGTTTGTAAACAAGGCATTAAACTCCTCTATCCCTTAAGCAATGTTCAGCTGAAAAAAAAAATAAAATAAAATAAATCTTTTCTTCACTGTTTCAGAGTTTTAGATACTGTGACTGTATAGTTTTATTTTCAAACAGTAGTTGGCATTTGAAACATTAGGAACAGCTTGATCAGAATTTATTGCTTAAACTTGCTGCTACTGGTTCATAAAGTTTTGAGATGTTAGTGAAGCCTTATTCATTACTGCAATGCGTGAATGATCTTCTTACCCTTTTGTTAGAAAGATATTTGATCGCATTCTTGAGTTTCCTTTAAACTAGATCAGCCCAGTGAAGATTATCTTTCAGCCTACTTTTCTCTTTTCCATATTTATCAAAGGATTTCTTTCTCCAGAATGCCAAAAATTTCTCTGGAAATAGGTTCTTTTTGCTTTTCCTGTTAAATCCTTCCAATGCGAGACAACAAAATAATCTGAGACAACAAACCACTGTTATTCACAATAAATAAATAAATAAATCCAGGATAATTTTGCTCTATCCATTACCAATTATTAAAAAAAATATTTTAACATTTTACATATAAGTATGTATGCTGCAGGTTTGCTACTGTAGGAACAAATAAAATGCTACTGGAAAGAGAATTTTTAAGCATATTTTGTTTGCAAAAATTTTCAATTTATCTTTTCAAAATAGTGGCAGGAGACTCAGTATAACAGCCGCTGCTTCTTTTTGCATGAGGATTTTAGTAAATCATGGAAAAGGGTTTTATATTCCCAAAGTGAGGTTGACTGGGACTGTGGTCCCTGCTATTCTAAATACCTCTCTGCACAGCTAACATAGAACTTAACTCTAGAAGTACCTGTTTCTGGTGATGATTCGGTTATCAGCAGGAATAGCTCCTTGACACCAAAACTTATAACCATGCATAGAAATTCTCCAGCCTTGGAAAGCAGGGCACATAACATACTTGGCCCTTCTTTTCTACCCTAAACAGCATGTTTCTGCTGATCACACTGAAAGGTCACGCTGACCTGGGCCTGTTCTGGCAACATGTCCAAAGATCAGGGCTCATCACAAAGCACAGTGAGAGCTGGTTTTCTCTGTGCTGATGAGAGAGAAGGTGTTAGTAGTATGTTGGTAACCTACCTATTGTGTGGTTAAGATCAAAATCTATTATAAATACAGATAGAAAGAGAAGCAAAATCATGCTGGTGTTGATCTGGCTATCTAATAGCTATGGTATTGTGCCCATTTCTGTGCATCAGAAAAAAAAATGAAACAATTGTGCCCATCGCATCTCTGATCCTATATGCTGAGGTGTATAGACACAACTTGCATTTAGGCAAGCTCCTGGAGAAAGCTTACATATATCTGTTTAAGTGATTGGGTGATTAGTTTCTAAGCAGCATATCACAAGACGTCATGCATGATTAAATGTAGTTCAAGATTCAGCTACAGGAGAAGAAAGCAGATGTGAAAGCAAAGAATCATGTATCATAAAATAATAGAATCATTAAGGTTGGAAAAGTCCTCTAACATCATCTGGTCCAACTGTCCCCCTACCACCAATATCACCCACTAAACCATGTCCCTAAACACCATGTCCAACCTTTCCTTAAACAGCCCCAGGGACGGTGACTCCACCACCTCCCTGGGCAACCTGTTCGAATGCCTGACAGCTTTTTCTGAGAAGAAATGTCTCCTCATTTCCAACCTAAACCTCCCCTGGTACAACTTGAGGCCATTTCCTCTAGTCCTATCACTAGTTATCTGTGAGAAGAGGCCAACCCCCAGCTCCCCACACCTCCCTTTCAGGTAGTTGTAGAGAGCAATAAGGTCTCCCCTGAGCCTTCTCTTCTCCAGACTAAACAACCCCAGTTCCCTCAGCTGCTCCTCACAGGACTTGTTTGTGTTCCAGGCCCTTCATCAGCTTTGTAGCCATTTTCCAGACATGCTCCAGGGCCTTGGTGTCGTTCTTGTAGTGAGGGGCCCAAAGCTGAACACAGTACTTGAGGTGCAGCCTCACCAGAGCAGAGTACAGGGGGACGATCACCTCCCTGCTCCTGCTGGCTGCACTATTCCTGATACAAGCCAGGATGCCGTTGGCCTTCTTGGCCGCCTGGGCACACTGCCAGCTCATGTTCAGGTGACTGTCAACCAACACTCCCAGATCCTTTTCCTCTGCACAGCTTTAGAGCTACTCTGCCCTAAGCCTGTAGTGCTGCATCGGGTTATTGTGGCCAAAGTGCAGGACCCAGCACTTAGCCATGTTGAACCTCATCCCATTTGCTTCTGCCCAATGATCCAACCTGTCTAGGTCCCTCTGCAGGGTCTTCCTAGACTTTTTCAAAATCACAAACAAAAATTACAGTTCTGCTGCTGTTATTTGTACATATCCATTTTAACATCTCTTGAGGACTCAGTCTGAAAGTTTTCTATCCTGAATGTGATAGCAAGTGCTCTGGTGGGCTCATGCTTTCTGCTGTGAAGTTGCAATCTTGCCCTTGTATAGAACTGCAAATAACAATAATGGATCAAACTACCGAGTGAGAGCTTGACATCATCAATAAAAAGATCTTCATTACACAGTAAAAGCCTAAAGCTATATAGAAAGATGTTAATTTTTAAGTTGAAGTTTCAACGGTATATATTAGTACAGAATAAACCACTTGTTCCTGTAAGACCCATATCAAAAGTCTGATGTTGTTAAGAGCCACAAAACCTGAATCTTATCTATCAGATGGCCTCTGCAGAGGAGAGCAGGAAAGAGTGCTCACAGTGGTGAGGTGCATCCCCAGGACATCACAGCTCCATCACACAACAGGACCAGCACCTGTCTGTACCCAGTCAAACACCAGGCTGCTGTGGAACATGCAGTGTAGTGGCAGCATAGGCTGCACATATAAAGGTCAAAATCACATACAGATCAAAACCCGTGGTTTGGCTACCTCTGGTATATGAAACTAGAGTGCTGTCTTCCCCAGTGACCCTGCAAAACTTTTAGACTCAGATTCTATTATTTTCCTGTACTTCTGTGAAAGCTGACAACAGCATGTTGTCAAAGGGCTAAGGTTTGTATGCCATGCTGGCTTAACACAGAGAAATATTTAAATATAGATGGGATAAGTTTCAGGATTTTATTTCATCAAGTTAATTTTCTGTTACACTCTGAACATAGAGAACTACTTGACAAAAGTGATTTTTTTTTTGTTTTTTTTTTTTAAGTTTCAGGCCATATTTTTGCACTAATGAAATGCCTTCAGAACCTCACTACTGTTCCTTTTTTATAGGACAAAATTGAGTCCTACACAGAGATAAATGTAAAGGAACTAGCATTAACTTCAGCGTAGTTATTCTTACCTCACTCCACTGTTCTCAGACACATTGGTTTTTAACTCAGCTATGCTTTATGCTGACATTCTTATCTTGAAAGATTTGATGCATCTAAAGGAGTTTACCACTCTTTGTAATCATACATGTGTCCTAATCCTCAGCTGGTGTAAATCAGAGTAACTACACTGACAGTTTAAGATACGGCCGGTGGTGAATGTTGTTCGTAACAGTCCCTTAAAAGATTGCTGTCATGTGAGTTATTCTTCTGTAATACACCCAATACAGATATCGGGATTGCTGAGGTTCCCTTTCTAAATGTAGCCCATTAAGAAACTGGATAAATGCCACATCCTGAACATAGTAAAAGAAATACTTAAAGTGACCAGCACAATCTACAGATAATTAACTTCAATGGATGGTTGATTACAATCATTTAATTGCCAAACACTAAATACTAGTCAATTAAAAGGTTATAAAATGTGATTATTGCATACAATTAATGTATGTTAGAATAGTATTTCCATACAGACATAGTGTTATGCATCTCATACATTTATAAACTATGCTTTTAATGCATACTGAAGTGTGAACATGCATAGTATTGCAGTTCTACTGACAGCAGCAACATCTGGGTGATTGCATCCTTTAAAACAAGCCGTATGCAATAGTTCTAATTCTCTAATCAGTTAATGTAGTTCTCACTTCTGCCTTTTAGTGACAGAAAGTGAAATGAGATTATTTATTCAGGGCAGGGAGGAATACAAATTCAGGTAACTTGCATCTCAAGCCATATTTTGCAAGAAATGTGTTTTAATCTTTCACTTCATACTTAAGGAAAAAAAAAGAGAGAGAGAGAGAAGCTGTGGTGTTTTGGACAGACTTGTAAGAGGAATTTCAATTTTTACGGTGCTGCCTTCTATGCCTGCTTATGTTTCGCAACCCCTTGTTCACCTAGTAAAAACTACCAATCACCTACTATTAAAAACTATTAGTAACTGTGGCTAATGCAGAAGCATTTTTATTAGCTACACTTGGTTGCCGTCAAATCTCTAATTTGTGTTTCTGGATTTTCCCTTTTGATCTTTTGTTGAAGTTCTGGTATGAAGAAAATAGTGAAAAAGCAAAAGAAAGCAAACCAAAAAAAAAAAAAAAAAAAGGAAATTCAATGGAGAAGAGGTAGGAAAGGTAGAGAAGAAGTATTTCGGACAGTAATGTGCAGCTAGAACAGAATAGTGGGAAATGTACTGGAAAAGAAAAATTCTCAGGACAAAGAAAAAGAAACGCTGGAAAGGGGAAAGAAGCAATTGAGAAAGAAAAGACAGAAAGACAGAAATGACACAGAGGAAGAAAGGAGAAATATTGTAATAAAAGAAATATGAATCTGAGAGGTCTGGGGAGAAGTGGGGCTTTTCCTTCTCATTTACACACTCTTCTTTGTCTGTCTTCTTGTATATAAAATTTTCAATTTAGTTATAAAAGGTACAAGTGCTAAAATGATGGTTCCTGATCAACACTGAGAGTTGCAGATCTTCTGTGGGAAAGAAAACTTCAGTGTGATATTTTACAACAAATCCTGAAATTAAACAAGCCCTGGGGAGCTAACAGGCTTTTCTTCATTTTGTGGCTCTGTTGGAGGCCTGAGTCACCATTTTAGAACGTCCTACACCAGGATGCTGAACACTTCACATGATTCATCTGCCTTCTTACTACCTTCTCACCAATCTTTTATCCATGAGCAGACTTCCTTTACAGCTTCCACAGTCTTCTGCTACTCTATTTAAAGGGTTCCCTTTTTTTCTCTCTTTTACTATTCAGTATGTAACCTTCCTCCACATCTGCCAGAGAAATTCTCCCCTCTGGACATCAGGTGGTGACAAATTTCAAAAAGTGTGTGAGAAGATTAACGTTAACAGAGAAGAGGTGTCTCTGTACTCTTCCAAACATTTTATGAGCCTTTGCCATGTTCCTGTCCTATCTGTGTATTTTTGAGATATGAGTCAAAGATCCTCACTGCCATGTGCAGTAATGTGGAGAAACTGTCATTTCTCAAAGGCATTTAGAAAACTGATTCAAAGCTCCCTCAGACTGTCATGGTGTCCTGTGGCTAGATGTCTGCGCAGCCACTTGTGTGTTTTCTGTATTTATCATGTGTTTCTTTCAAAATGTAAAATTTTCCATTTAAAGCCTATTGGTTGTCATCTTTCTATTAAAGTTTGCCTCCTTGAATTTCACTTTCTTACTGTCTATAGGGTGTTTTTACTGTTCGTACTGTCTACTGGGTTTTAACTCCTTATGACACCGTGTTTGACTAGTCACTATTAATATATCATCTCTTTCCTCTTCCATTGTATATCTCATGGAAAGACAATTGCTTTGTTCTCCTTATCATGTCTGAGAAATTTTGATGGAATATGAATCTGCAGAAATGGCTTACCAGTTTTAGTTAAGGATAATATTTTGTTTCACTAAAGTGTTTTACTCTGAATTGAATTTTTCTTGCTAATTCCAGATAATTAGAATTATCCCTCATTTATTTTTTTTCTCATTGGGTTATATAGTTTTTTATATATATGATTTTACAGAAACTGGTTTTACAAGACTTTATTCCTACAGCTGCTCTTTTGGCCTACAACCAAATTTTCCCTGTTATGAAGAATCATTTCCTGTGTCCTACCTGCTGACTTCTTCCTCCTCCTCTGTGCTGTCTCCCTCCCTTTTCTGTCCCTTCCCCAACCCTTCAAATCAAGTTTGTTTTAAACCAAAGGTATAACTTGGGAAAAGAATCAGAAATCCTCCAATGCTTTCATTTTGTCTTCTTGGGTCATGATTTGAGGTTACTTTTAAGCATGTCATGATTATTACTTGTTTTTCAGTAGAGGATGTGTTACTCTAATTTTATTCTGGCATTTAAGGTCTCAAGAAACATATAAAGTATGATGAACTGCTTCCTCCCAGGTGATCCCCTAAAACTACATGAAATGAGATAAAACCCTTCTTTCCTTCACAGGACAAGAACTTCACTCACCTCACTCGTGCCCCTGCCTCACAATTTTTGTTTTTTCCTCCTATCAACAGCAGTAGGTTTTAACCAGTTGAAACTCTGCTCCATTGTAACCAAGGCATAGGAAAATGCTTCCCTTTGTGTTATTAGGAAATATAAGAGAGGTCAGGTTTATCTTCTGATGTGGAAAGCCCCTGGGGCTTTGTCTTCACTGAGTAAAATGTGGGATCGAAAGGAGGGTTCTGTAATCACAACTTTTACTGCTATTTAAATGAAATCTGCCCTCTTCCCCACACAATTCCTACTTCAGGTAGAATGAGTGTTGTGTCTCCACTGGTATTTCATACAGGGATAGACAGTGTCTGTTATGCTGAAGGGGAAAAAAACATCCCTTGTAGCAGTGAAGATAAATCCTTTGAGTATTGATTCCTGATGAGGCTTTTCTGGAACTGGGAAGATCATTAAAGTGACCTCTCCTCCAGGACATTCTTGAGCTCTTGTGATGAAGGGGATCTGCACCCTTTGTGGAAAGCTGACCTGTTCCCTAGTAGCTTGCCTGGCCAGGGAGTCAAGAGACTGCTTTCTGACATGATCTTTGCTTAGGACGCCCAGGACAGTCTGATTGTGTCATGAGGTTTTATTTGAATTGCACAGTGACCAGAGAAACTCCTCTACTCATGCCTTTTAATGACAAAATAGTCAATGGCAAGAACCCAAAGAGATTTTTACTTGCTTGATAAAGCTCTCTGCTGGTGGACAGTAGAGACAGTAAACTTCTCTTTAAATCTGTTATACAACTTCTACTTATTCTTGCATATGTGTTTATTTTCTTTACTATATTTGAGATTCTTTTCGACATCAAACTGCTATATTCCTTCATTAAATCTATCTGTGGCCTCTTTCTTTAATACTTTAAAAAACAAAACAAACGAAAAATAAAAGGCTGAGCTGCCATCAGTTTTCCTTTCACTTCAGTAAGAAGCTGGCAGAGAAAATCCTTGTTTTATTGGAGTAAGTGGGAAAATGTCCCATAGGCTTCTGTGTTATAGGATCAGGCTTTAAATAGCTATTTGAGCAAACGGTGTAATAAAGAGCTTTCATCAATTTATAGAAGATACTTCTCTGAACCTCATCATTTTGTGGTCCTATTACAGTACAGACCTGGAGCTAGGAAAATTAAGAGCACCAAGGGAGTTTGTGAAAATGTTAGGCTGGGCTTTTTCTTGCCATTTCTCTTATCTAGCCTAGTATTTATGTATTATTGATCTGAACTGAAGGAGTCTTCATACTGAAATAATATTAAGCATGCTGTTTTGTTACACAAAATGGGTAAAGTTGGAGGTGGCAGCTGATTTTCTAAACTAGGTGTAAAATGTTGTGCTTTGGGGCAGATGTAGAAGTGCAAAGATGTTTTTAAGAGTAAATATAATGTTGTTTGTGGTAAATCTCTGCGGAAGTAACCCCTTTTATCTTGTGAAAACAGATTGATTTCTTCTACTTGTTCCAATAATCTCCCTTTAATTTCTTCTTCTTGCCTCTCAATTTGTGTGTGTTTTTTTTTTCCAACATTTTTTTTCCATTTATTTTTTCTCTTAATGGAGACATTTCTTTATCCCCACATCTGCTGTCTAGCCAGGGCATGATACTGTTTTTTTACCCTCTATACATGCAGTCCTGTAAATTGTGGCAGATTGCAGAGTTCAAGTGCTCCGAAATGTGAAGCAAAACAGCTGTGCCTAATCACTTGCACAAGGAAGGTTTTCGGAGCTTCAGTTTCAGTTCTCATCTGCCTGGAATTCTGTCTTTCCTGTGTCCAGATCAAGTGGCAGGCAGTGTCAGAGGTCTTTGATATATGGGCATCATATTTAGAGCCAGTGCAGGAGGCCCTTCATTAACAGCTGTAGCACGTTTTTTAATTTGATATACCTTTCAGACACTTTGCTCACTTTCAAGTAAGTGTATTTCCTATAGAGAGATGCACACAATTTTTAGCAGTCGTTCATCAAGCCAGAAGTAATTCACATTAATGAATTGAACTGTTTTATATGCATCACTCACCTGTTCAAATCACAAGAACACCAGGCATAAAGCAGCTTGCATTGAACAGAGCTGTTCCTTCATTTCTTTAATGCACCTTGAGTGTCACCCCGTTAGGACAGCCTTCCCTCAAGATGTACTGTACACTTCACTTAAATGACCTTTTGAGCTGAACTGCCAATCTTTTCACTTCAATGCATCCTGCCCACAGCACATTGGCAAAAATCTGGTATTGGTCTTTTTTAGAGAATAACTGACTAAAATGATGCAGGGGACTCTATGACTTCGATCATTGGATAAAGTCCTCCTTGTCTCATTGACTAATTGCATGATAAATTGTTTTACCTAGTGAAGTAGAAAGCTGGGTGTGAGCAACTTTCCTCCTGGATAACGTATATTACAAAGAGTAATTCACAGATTTTCTGATTCAGGAACAAGGGTTAAAAAGCACAATTAATGGAAAACTGACAAGAAATGAAAAGACAGTTCTCCTCTACTGAATAGCTGACCTTAAAAATCTTGCTGTTCAAACTAAAAAGAATTTGAAAAGTATGTGACAAAAGGTGACTCTTAAAACTAGAATCATGAGAAATTGAGACTGATGAGCCTTCCAAAAAAGAAAATATAATTACCAAAGGACAATTAGATGTATTTTATTGTGTATTGCTGTTGCATTTATTTATTTAGAGGTGATAAATAACTGCTGAAATGATTTGATTTAACTTTTGCTACAACATTTTATCAAACTGATCTTTCTGATCAGTGATGCTTTGGAATGTGAACTGTGTAGAAGGTAATATTGAATGTTCAGTGCTTTCAAACTCATCTCTGTTTACCAAGCATAAATGCAAATGCCAGTCAAACTACTTTCGGTTCTATCCTTCTGCTGTTCAAGTGCAGGAACAATTATCTCCATCAATATTTAATGGCCTAATCCTAAACAGACAATTCCACAAGTACAGGCAATAGTCCTGTTAACGTGCTGTTAATTTTCGAGCATAGAGGCTGAAATGGACTGTAGAGTTACTGAAAATGAGTAGAAGTACATTTCCCTAAGGTAAAATACACTCACAGCCTCTGAATAATAGAATTAGATTTTTTCCATAGTTCTGTTTAGTGGATTAAATCCATGCAGTCCTCTACATTTATTTTGGAACGTGCCTTTTCCAACTTTTTCCTGGTGTTCATCACTAAAAATCTGGTCGCTGTGTTGCTCTCTGGTTGGTCACTATGAAGTCAGAGAAGGCATTGAGGCATTATTTATTTGTCTCTCTACTGTAATTTCTTTAGCACTTTACAAACTATGCTTGTTTCCTTAGATCCTCTCTCCTACTATATATATCAGAATTTGTTCTGTTGTTGATTCCGCTTATACAGCACAATATAATGCCATTGTACCACACGGTGGGATCTATGCCACCAATAAAATGTTTTTGCCGCTGTAAGAACACGCACCTACATAAGCACTCCTACCCGCGCCCCCCCCCCCCCCCCGCCCCCCAAAGAGATTCAACAGATTAAAATTATATAGTTCCTGTTTGCTTTATATGTGAAATCAGGCATTTTAACATATAAAAACTGGCTGCCACGTATATACACATTAAATTTCCGTGTTGTCAGAGGGGAGAAATGACTTAGAAAGATGCAGGGAGTAACAGTAGTGGAAACAAAAGCTCCTTTTTTATTCAAGGGCTAAATGCAGCATACAGCAGCTGCACTGCAGGCTAAACCCATATTATCCTCTTTATGACCTCAGTTTTGACCTTAGATGGGGTTTCATGCTCTGCTTAAACACAGATAGTATTCTTATTTCTAACCTGACTTCTCATAAGGCTCTTTTAAACACAAGTTATAATTAGTCTTGAGAAAGAAAGCTAAATACCTGAGTTTGGGTTATAGATTTCATTATTTAAAGGAAGGTAAAGCCACCACATCTACCCCTATCTGAGGTCTGTGAGATGACTCTTTGCAAGCCACAAAGCCAAAAGTCAATGTCTGTCTGTTCCACAGCATATTCCCAGAAGAAAAAACTAAGCCACCTGTTTTCACATTAAAATGTAAAGCCTAAATACAAATATAGTTATTTAGAGCATCACCTTATGGAAGCCACTGAATAATATGTTTCACATTCCCAGAGTTTTAGGATTCCTCTGTACTCATCATTCTGAGTACCACTGTAATCCCAGCATGGTGATGAAACATTTAAAGTATTAATACAGGAAATCAAATATAATAAATAGCCTTCATTGTGTGAGATAATGAAGATTAGGTCAGTTTCCAAATTTCTTGGTAGAGGACAGGAAAGCTGACTATATCTGAATGCCAGCCTTAGCAACAGAATCATAAAATTGACTGAAAACACTAAACTCCTCCTTTTCTTCATGTATGAGTACACAGTTGTGATCACCTGGGGGGGGGGGGGGGGGGGCGTGGAGTGGGAATCCCACTGCTTAGAAATTTGCAGGTAAAGAATTTGCTTTTCAAGGAAGGAAAGTATAAGGAAAGTACTCAACAGTCTGCATTTATGGTCTGTTGTCAAAGGTGAGATGACATCATTAAGTCAAGCTGGGGCTTCTTTGTAGAATATAGAGATAAATAAAAAAAAAAAAAAAAGAGGAACTTCATGTGCAGTTTTGGTTTTTAGGGTTAGGTGCCAGGTTCTTATAAATGTTGCACTTGGGGGAACGTTAAGCACCAAAATTCTTTTGATCTTGCCCTTTGCTCACACAAAGACGAAAGGCATGTTATGTTTCTATGACACAGAATTAATACTAGATTATTAAAAAACAGATTGACCCTTACTTTGGACCTATTTTTTCCTTATGCAGGATTAGTCTTGATTTGTTCTGGGACTGAAATTTGCCACTTGCACCAAATTCTAACATTTGATTACCATTTTTATTTTAGTTTTCATACAAAATATAGAGGTATCATAACACATCCATCCAAATTTTCATTCACTTTTCACCAGCTTGGACCTCAGATGCACCAAAACTCATCTCAATACATTAGGATAAGGGCAGAATGCCAGCCTGAACCTTAGGGCTGTTTTAGGTTGTCCTGATCCATGGTGCAAACAAGAAGATTCCAAAGGCTTTTGCACTAGCAGTAGTAGCACGAACCAAAATTCATGAACTGCCCCTGGAAAGGCTGCTGCAATACAACTTAAACAGAAAATAAAGTTTATCTAACCTGTGGCTCTATTCATCTCTTGTTTCCAATTGTTCAGAAACAGGCTTCTTTTATTGAAGTCATGGTTATATTTAAAATTCTCGCTTTATAAATCATAAAATTTTCAGTAATTTGGAAGCGCATTGATCTAAGTCTGGCCAACTGGCATCAAAAGTACTTTTTTTTTTTTTGGTCATCATTGTGTTTGTTTTAGATAAACAACTCTTCTGAAAATGCTACTTTCCATTCAATATATTTTCCAGACCAAGTTTGCCTATTACCGCTCTGAAATTCTCCTCACAATTCTCTGTGCTAATTTAGAAATTCTTGTACTTAGGAAATACAAAAGTTGAAAGAAACATGCATGTTGTACCCATCACAAACAAAATAATTTGGAGTGTTTGGGGAGGGTTTTGTTTTTCCTTTTGGGATTGCTCTACTTTGCATAACTATCAATGCACAAAGAATTATCCAGCATTATTGCCATGTTTGCAATTCTATCTGGAGTCAAACTTCAGAAATACATTGAAAGAGCATGTTCCTGGGAGAAATTTAGCTCAATTTTTAGATGGAATTAGAAAGGTTAGATAGAATCGGAAAGGTTTCAAATTAGCTCTGAGGCTATTCCGGAACTGAACCTCCAAAAATCTTTTACTTTTATATTGGTGGCTTTCAACCTTTCTTAGTTTACATACATGTCTAAAATAAATTTAGACCTACTTGGCAAATGAGATTCTGTTTTCTTAGGTTTCTGTCACAGATTCTTTAGAAATATGGGATCAACTTCCCAACAGAAAACCACAATATGAAACCAACAGCAATAGCTTTTGACCATGATATATAGGCAGTGGAATCTCCCGCCAGTTGATCTTCCTGAGGAGGCTGAATATGACATTAAAAAATAAACCAGGAATGTGGGTGGACAAAGATTCTACTGGGCCTCTTCACAAAGAAAGAAGTAGTGAGAAATACTATTATTCTCTATACTATACTATATTACACTTCGACTATACTATAGTTAGAAATGGGATCCTAGGTGTCTCACTTGCTTAATCCCTAATTTATTTCCAGTGTCTATTATGTGGTAATTCTCTAACCATTCAGGAATCTAGTCAATAATCACTCACTGTTAAACAGTAGAGACCAAAACATAAAACCATCAAGCTCGTGTTGTTGCCTTTAAAAATGTGATACATGTGGCTAACTTTTGTTCTTCAGTCTAAGACAAGTTTAATGGGACCCACAGAAACTTATGGTAAAATAACATGCTTCCACACTTTGGGAAGTCTGCCTGCCTTGCTTTTGAGTAAGTGCACACAGCAAGCTAAAACAAGATCACAGCTGTCAGTGCTAGGTCTGCAGATAGGTGGGGGATCATATTCTACACCTGCTACTTATTTGTGGACCCTTTTACATGTAAATCAGCGGTCAGCACTGTATCGCTTATCTGTGAGTTAAAAGAAATGAGAAAGGAGGTGATAGCTTTTCTTATATTTCATTAGAAGAGAATGATACTTCTATTGGAGGTTGTGATGCATGTTATTGACTTAAGAAGTGCCTTTTGGACCTGTTCCAGGCTTTCAAATAAATACATATTTTGGCAGCCGTAAATCTATGCATTATGCTTTTGACAGATTAGTCTATCACTTTAAATAATATGTGTAAATTATTTTACAAAAAAAAAAGTATTATTTAACCACCAGGGCTGCTCTGCTCTATAGCTGATTATAAATATGTTTTCTAATAATGGTGCATTTACTGACAGATTCAAACAGTTCATGCTCAGCAATTTTTGTGTTTCATGTAAATATAATTTAGGACATTGAGTATGCTTATAAAAACTGTATCCTTAAAATATCCGTGAAAGTGAGGAGCTAGACATTTACAAAATCAATTTTTTTAGATGAACGTGGAAAATTCTACATTTTTACCCCTTTATTATGTCAGATGCAATAATACCCTAATGTGGACTAATATCTTGTTATACTAGACTTATTAAATCAAAGAAATACAAGGTTTACAGCAACACACAGCAAAGAATTATGAACTACAGCAATGAAGAAGAGGTAGCACTAAAAGGTTTTAAAAATGCCCTACCCTTTCACCTTCAACGACCTGGTTTGAGTTTTCTTTCTTTGATCACAAGTGAAAACAAGTCTGGTGGTGTGAGAGGTGTCTGTCAGAAAACCCACATCATCACTGGCAGTTTCTGCTCAAGAAAGACCTAGAACTTGAGCAGCAGGTAACACAGATGTTGAATCTATATTTGGAGGAGAAGTTAACTCTAACTTTGTCTGTACTAAACTTCACCAAGAAAAAGAGGAAAAGGCTTTTCATTGTGGAGTGATAAAAGCTCCTAATTTTTTTTTTTTATTTCAATAAATAATTTAATAGTTTAATCGATCAGATAATTTCCCATCAGCTCTAGAATTTCAGCTACATAGAGGAAGACATGTAATAACTGACAAGGAAACACGAAAATTTTGTATGTTTGTTGGTTAAAAATTAGTCTCCACTGTGTTCAAATTGCCATTGTGACTGATTCAAGAGCTTAACTTTTCTAGTTTAGCTGTCCCCCAAAAAATAACTCATGACCAATTGTTATTCTGCCTTTGCAATTAATCAGCTTTGTAAAGTGCTTTATTTGGTGTATTTGTATTGTTTAAATAAATCTGGAAACACTAACCTTGTCACATTCAGGGGTTGAGTGTGGGAATGAATCTTTAGAGTACAGAAGGTAAAATACTTCAAGGCATATCCACGAGAGATTTCATACAGACAATCAGAATTTATTTTCCAAGTAGATGGTGTACCCAGTGTAAGTGAGCACTGTGGCATGTTTTAAGGTCTCCTTAACCTGTCTGTGCAAGTTGCATAAATCACAGCAATAAAGTCTTTCTATTCAACATGCTTGAACCGAAGAGCACTGACCAGCTTTTGACCTCCTATTCTGGGCCCCCACTGACCCTAACTTAGAAGTTCAGGCGGTCAATAGCAGGTCACTGAGGGCATCTGCAGTGTTGCTTAATTCCAGTTTGATTACAAGGTTAAATATTAGCTGCACAGGTACCCTTTGACGCCTTCTTTAAGTCTTCCTGACCACCACAGAACATGTGGCTCTTATGAAGCCAACCAAATAGACAGAGAGTATGCAAGCAAGCAGAGGAGAAAAAAATAAAAATCAAGGTTGTTTTCTTGCTGGCCATTTCCAGTTTGGCTCAGACCAAGTTGGTCGTTTATCAGTATAATGGATCTACAGACAGCCCTAAACAATTGTCAAACATTCTTTTAAAAGCCATTAGTTTTTCAACTAATATATATCTATTTTGTGCATTTGTTGAACCCTTCACTTGTCACTGAAAAGGGCCTGTTAAACTAAACAGAGGCCTGATCAGTTTTCAGTGAGCTCTGAGCCTCAGAGTTCACCTGGGTCACCTACAAGATTTATGAGGCCCCAGTACCAGCATCCGACTGGAACCGTGAGTCCGACAGAGAGCCAAGCCTCCCCCTCCACACCACGTCCTGCTACGCTGCCCCAGCCGTCCCAGCGGCTGCCGGAGAGGCAGCAAAATTGATGACCTGCGCAGATACCAAAGTGGACATCAATAAAAGGAGATGGATGTGAACCATCAGAGTGACATGCCTCACTGCTGGGGTGGCTGGGGAGAGGGGGGGAACGGGTCAAAAAAACACAGGAAAGTTATTTATATAAACTTCAAGGACAAGGAGTTTGTCACTACTTGCTTGAGAATTTAATCTTAACGTGTTCTTTCTTCTGGTTTCCATCATTCTCCAGATGATGAAAAGACTGTCAAGTTATTGCATCCACTAGATAGCTCTGTTGTTGGTTCAAGTGCCAGAAACAGTATTTTTAATGCAAATGTTAAGACAATCACAACAAGAAAATCAAAACAAGAAAAATGCAAAGTACCCTTCTTCAGCAAATATAAAACAATGTCCTCATCTTAACAGAGCAGGAGCTGAGGTCCTCTTGTTTAACAAGAGACTTGGAAACTTCAGACAACTAATTTTATTGCATTTGTAGCTACATGGCTATTTTTATACGTATAACCAAGCACGTGTCACTGGGAACAACATCCTGAAATTCACCTGTGTGAGGGATGTTTCTGTGGTAGGATGAGCAATAGTGGGACCAGATGCTATTTTCACCAAAGCAACCTTAACATGCAGATAGATTTAAAACAATCTCTTTGGTTTTAAAACATGATAAAGAAACCAACAAGGAAACAGATCTCAAAATTTCTTTCCATTTTATGCTGAAAGTGTTTAGTTGCTCTCTGGGACATTTTCTGCATTCTTATGTATTATATAAATGAGATCTAAATCTAAAATGTGATTTGTGTACTTGGAAGTATTATATATTCATCCAGATAGAAGCAATGGCAGATGTTTACAAAGAACTGTTCTGCTCTCCACACACAGCATTCAGCAACAAACTCACTAACAACCCTCTTTCCCCTAAAACGATGTTCTAAGGTACAGCAGCTTGGAGGTATAGAGGGATGAAAGCAAAAATGTGTCCTTTAAGTAGATGCATTTGTAAATAGAGTGGACATTTATCATGATGTAATATCTGAAGAAAATGCAAACTGTTTATTTAGATTGAATTTCCATTTGTGACAAAAACTTCTTATACAACCATGTTTCATCTTCCTACTCTTGAAATAAAGATAATATTTCACACCTCAGTAACAAAAATGTAGCTTTCTATTTGTGACTTGCTGATACCCTCAATGAAGGACATTGCACCATAATTAACATATGTATATATATATATAGTATATTTACTCTGGTAAATAGCAAAATATAGTTTAAAATATTATTTTATTTTTATTTTTTTCTGGAGCCAGAGGAAATTGAGTTACCAGTTACCAGAGATCACCCGAAGCTGATCTAATCAGTTTCATCAGAAGCAGAAGCAGTCCTGGAAGAAGAAACAAGTTATGTGAGAACTTCTTCCCCTTAGATCAGACCCCAGCTTCCCAACACTGTGATGACAGTTATCTCTGTCCTCCCAGGTTTTGTCCGACAACTGAAATACACAGGTTGTGTAGAGGCAGGGACAAAGGTCAGGGAAAACCTTGACTTTTCCTGGGTTCAGAGAAACAACCAAAAATTTAGTAGTTTCTAACGGACTTCACGGAACAGAAGACATGAAAACTTTTTTATTAATTTTTAGATGACCTCATATAGTAAAAGATGCAAAAACATTTATAACCAGTGAAGCTGGTATAAGCCACTGCTTCTTTGGGAGTTGTTTATATCACTGACCAACCACAGCTGAATTAATTTTCAACCAAGCTGCTTTTGAGGACATTTTGTCTTCATTTCTATTTTTTGAGGGGAGAATGTTTTGTTTCCAGTACAGCCACTGATTTAAATTTTTAAAGAGTTGATTTGCCAAGTTGTTACAGTTATGGTTAAGTTTGTCTGGAGCGTTGCAATAGAGAGAATAATATTAAGCTTTTAAGAGTTTTTATCATCTTCTGCAAGAAGAAATGTACATGGCAACGCATAATCTTGGATTCCTTATGTCCTCAAGTTCTGCATGATGTGAGAAAATGCACTACAGTTTTGGAAAGGTTGGTTGTATTTCTCTCAGTGGAGAACTAATATGGCAAGAACAATTCAGAAATCCTTGTGGGCTTTGTAACTGATGCGGGAATCACAGACTTTGATTAAGGTCTAGTCAGAGTTTATAAACTCTGCAAGACTTCACAGACAGTTTACAAGTTCCTCAAGATCTCACATGGATTTGAGAAACCCTAGGGAGTCCAGTAGGTTTTATGACCACCATAGGAGCTCCCGCAGTTTTATAAACCTTGAAGGAAAATGCATGTGAGTATTCAGTAGTTCGTAAGAATTTTATAAAATCATCTGAAATGATCCTAATGTGTCTTGTCACATCTATCCCCTGTCTTTTAGGATTCATAGCCTGAACAGACAAAGCATACCATCTCTACTTTACAACATCTTGTAAGCTCAACAAAAAAAGAGTTTACAAAGGTTCATAGTCATTTTAATCACACAGTTATCTTCACCCAGTTAGTTCTGCTATGAAAGATCTTAAAACTTCATCATTTTCCTTGGTTTTGAGTGAGTAAAACAGTACTGTATGAGAACTTCTTCCCCTTAGATGAGACCCCAACTTCCCAAAATCTTGTGATGACTCGTAGTGTTTTTCCAGTAAGACAGTAGCATGGAGTGATATAAGTGCATAAAATGTCAGTTTCCTAATGCCAAGATTCTGCAGCAATTTGCTACAAAATTATGAATCAAAACATGTCAGTTTTCATGGACAAAGTTAAAACACACTAGTAAGGCAACAAAGATCATGTCATTTTGTTGTAAGACATTCACATTAAAGGGTTAAAAATCCATTATGACATGAAAGATATTTGATTTGAACTTCATCTGATACATTTTAAATTTCCATTAGTTTTAATTTCCTTACCCAGTGAGATATACAGAACACATGAGAAATTGCGTGCATTTGTTCTGCATAAGTCACAAATATAACTGTAAAGGTAAAGCTCACAGTGAAAACTTATTAAAATGTTCATTGAGGAAAAAATCTACAATAATCAGCTTTTGAAGGTAAAAGTGTGCTCTCTAGTTTGTATTAATTTTAAGAAGAACTACCCGCTGAAAAACATAGTAACTAAATTCTGTCATCGATGAATAAAAAATTAATTCTCCTCTGCACTACTTTGTTTAAAATCAAAAGGTGCACACCAAGGCTGTAAACAGACCCAGCCCTAAATTCCTTCCGTGGAAGAATGTCTTTTCAATTTTTTTGGTTTGAGATTCATTAGAGTAGAGGTTAAGACTAAACCCAGATTGTTCTTTCTTTTCAATTGAAAGTAATGTTCCTTCTCATTGTTCATCAATTGCTGCTACATCTTGTTGTGGCAAGTATGTTAGATATCAGCCACAACTGATTTTTTCCATTAAGTTTAAGATGAACATGGTTAGGTTTTTTGAATGCATATATCCTCCCATCTAGAAATAGATAATATATTAAACATTACTAATGAACATACACATGGTACACACACACATGTTCCCCTGAAGAGATTAGGAATTAACATCTCCAGAGGAGGCACATGATGTCTGTTAATGGGATATCACACCCCACATATATATTTTTAATGTATGTGAAAATATTGCCTCAGGATTTTTTCCTTTCTCTGCAACCTTCTCCTATTTTACTGAACAAAGGTTGCATTACCATGAGGTTTTTATTTATTATAGACAGGTCGATTTAATAGGCAGATGTCCCTCTTTTTTTTTTTTTTTTTTTTTTTTTTTTGCGGGGGGGAAGTGTAGTGGAATAAAGGCAGCATTAACTTGTTCAATATTGCTAAATCTTTGTAATCTGGCTACTTTTCATGATTATAACCATCATTAAAAACAGAGTGCACAAACTGGACAAAACTAACATTTGGAAATGCATTTTTTTTTCCTTACTCTTTCTTGCCCATGTAGCATGTGTGGTCTAACTGGTAAGGACAAGCTAGAGGAGACATCCCCAATTCAAATCCACAAATCTATTTTTCTGTCTGTGGGCTGGATCTTGTTTTACCATTTTTGTTTGCTGGGATGCATGATATATTGCCATCACTGCCTTCTGGGTTTTCATAGGCTGTACTATGTAGCAGTTGTTGAAAAATAGATATTTTTTAGGGTCAGTTGAAGATGATCCAAGCAGCTGTACATCTTCTGAGGACAAGACAGACTAACCAGAGAATTGAATACTGGCTACATATTCTAGTTCTGTGCCCTTTTTGTGGCTACGTCATTCTGGATCACTTTAAGGTAATCAAACAATAAAAATTTGGCAGCTTCCAGGAAGATACCAGCAATGTAAATACATTTGTGTTTTCTGCCTTTATGTCATCTGACACATCACATTTTTCTTTCCTCCCAGTTTGCTCCTTTCTGGGTGTTGTGGCAGTGTTTGTAGAGGCTAGTGAGTCAATGTATTGTGCCCAGACAGAGCAATTGACTAAGCATTTTAAATTAGTTTTGATAATCTAAATTCTCTCCTGTATTTACTGTTTGCTTTAAGATTCCACACAGGTTCAATTCCAAAATTAATACAAGATCTCTACTCTTATCTAAAAGGATATGTTGTCTGTTATCTGTTTATGATGTTATCTGTTTATTTTTCTTTCTTTTTCTTTTTCTTTTTTTTCTTTTTCTTTTTCTTTTTTCTTTTTCTTTTTTCTTTTTCTTTTTCTTTTTCTTTTTCTTTTTCTTTTTCTTTTTCTTTTTCTTTTTCTTTTTCTTTTTCTTTTTTTTTCTTTTTTCTTTTTTTCTTTTTCTTTTTCTTTTTCTTTTTCTTTTTCTTTTTCTTTCTTTTCCTTTTCCTTTTCCTTTTCCTTTTCCTTTTCCTTTTTCTTTTCCTTTTTCTTTTTCTTTTTTTCTTTTTCTTTTTCTTTTTCTTTTTCTTTTTCTTTTTCTTTTTCTTTTTCTTTTTCTTTTTCTTTTTCTTTTTCATTCCTTTTCTTTTTCTTTCCCTTTTTCTTTTTCCTTCTGTTTTTCTTTCCCTTTTTCTTTTTCCTTCCCTTTTTATTTTTCCTTTCCTTTTTATTTTTTTCTCTTTTTCTTTCCTTTTTATATTCTGAGTGTGTTTTTGTCTTTATTTTTAGTTTGGTTTGGGTTTTTTCTTTGTTTTGTTTTTAGGATTTTTGTCATACTGATTGCAGGAAAAACTTCTAGAAACATGAACTCAAAAAGATTTTAAATATCATGGGTTTTATAGTGTTTCTCGTTATTTTCTGGGACTGTGTGCAAAAGCTGTGTGACTAGTGATATTGCTGTCTTGTCCGTGTCTTGTCCTTTAGATTTTTGTCCTTAAGCTCTTCTGAGCGGGAATTGTAATGTTCTTTATACTTCTGTGCCTAGCACACTGGGATTGACGAGATTTGGGGCTCTATCAGCTGCCAACATATACAAGTGAAATACAAAGAGCTAAAAACAAAACAAAGAGTCTCTCTAACATCTTTCATCCTTTGAGTGAGGGGATTTAGAAGAGAAGAAAAACATTAATTCCTCTGCTTTGTAGCTATTGCACTGGGATAGTGGATAGCCAAAGAATAAGGTCTCTTTCATTTAAATAACTATCTTTGCGCATGCCTACACTTCAGACTTCATTGCAGTATGCAGATATCCTAATATACTAGCACATGGGCAGTTGTCCTGCAAGAAAAACAGTATGCCTGCTCCTTGCTATCTAAACTGTGTGGGGGAAAATAAAATATAAATCCCATCAGAGGCAGCAGTGAACTCTGCAGGTGGGATTGTAGGTCATTCCGGCTCTATTAATATCATCTAATGCAGCTAGTGTCTAGGCTGTGGCCACAGAGCAAGGCAGCCCTGACTGCTTCCAAGACATAGCATAAGTCTCCAGGAAGGAGAGCCATAGAGCTTCAGGTTTGGTTGTGGAAAAGAGATCATCAGTCTAGTGCTGTAATAAGCCTCTAATCTCACTTTTCCACTGAATGTGTAAATCAGTCAGTGCTCATGTCACACTATAGAGACAACTGTGTGTTGTTTTTAACAACTTCTGAATGCTTAGAGAAATAAGCTCATGCGAAATCTGTCTTATTTCACTGTGTTAACCTCACTGCTGACAAATCTCTGATGTCAGTGGTATGGGGACATTGCTGTTCTGAGCTGTGCCCTACGCTGTATGCAATTCTATGGCATTATTTGTCAAGCTCACTTATTAAATCACCACTCTTGTCTTTCCTACCACTGCTCGGTCCCACTAGGAAAAAGTTTTGTCTTGGGGAACATTTTTTTTCACACTCCAGACCAGACCAAGAGCACCTTTCTGTAGCAAATCTCGGAATCATCTCCACTCACTGAGCTTTGGTTTGTATCACAAAATGGTCTCAGAATGCACAAGGTGGAGTTATTTCAGAAAAAGACAATATGCTCCAACACCTTCCATTCAGTTTATGGGACTGTATTAGTCTTAGTCTACAGCAAAATTGCTCCAAATGCTTTGCAAATCAGCTCCATTGTACCACACTACTTGTTCTGGTAAACTTACCCTAATGGTGTATTGTCTGAAATGATATCAGATTTGGCTGGGCACATTTTCTTTGAGGTGTCCCTTAGTTGTTCTATGCAGAGTATCACCATTACTGAATGTAGCAACACCGAATTTGTATCCTGCTCTCTCTCCCATACTAGTGATTCTGCTGTCATCTCTTGCAGCCGTGGCAGTTTGCTGCATCTTTCAGTTAACCCCTATCTTCTAAGAGTACATGCGGTATAATATAAACCTTATAACAGTTTTTGAACTGCAATTTTGTGAAGCTGATCTAATGTGACATTAATAATATGCAAAATAATAAGCTAATGATTCTTTTAACCAGGGGCCCTCTTTTTGTTCTTTTTTTTGTAAAGAATAACACAGTGGGTACTAGAAAATGGAGAGGGCACCAGGTGCCTTTCACCTAAGCTGGTAACATCTGAACACTGATGTCTGTAACGTAAGACCTCTAAACCTTTCGATGGTCATCTAGAAGCAGGCAGCACAAATGTGATGATAACAGATCAGCTACAATAATTCCACTTCACCAGAAACAACTAGCCAGATTTCATTCCTTGTACCTTTATTGTAAAGTAAATCCTTTTCAAGGGGCCTGTGACAACTGTAATGGATAATTTACAATCTACAGAGCTTCTGGATTAAATAACAGAGAGTCTGTAAACCAACAGGCTTCAGAGAAAACACTAGTAATTTGTTTATTACCCTCTCAGTTCCCCAATTACGATTGATCTCCACTTAGCAGCCTAGCGCTGCTAATTGTTTGGAAAAGAATGAAATGACTTGATCTTTATAGGCATCTTCTAGCCTAGGGTTTGACTTCATAATTCACTATGTTAATCTCTCTAAAGCAAAGATAAGTGGAGTGCATAGTTACATACTGTACTTTAAAAAATACTTAATCTATAAACAGGAAAGCTTAGACACCCCCTGCTAAGTATCTGACAAACCTGTGCCACTGATGGCATCTGGCTTTGTGCCACCAATAGGCAGGCAGGGGAAAGTTTGAGAGAGCCCTTGCCTGTGCCGCTCTCCTGGCACAGCTCACACTTGAGACAGAATTTAATCAGCTCTTTATCTCCTTATCACTTCTAGGGTGTCGATCACTGCCAGTGTTTAACACAAGCAGGAATCTCTACAGATTCAATCACTTTTAAGGCTTCACAACCTGTTTCTTAATACTGTTTTTTAAGTGGAGACTGCTTACCTACAAACACTTGCTTTTTTGGAACACAAAGACACTCGTTCTTCTGATGATAAGGTCTTAAAATCTTATTTGGGGGGTTCTTAAGTCTTCAGTACCGAGAAATCATAACATAAGAATTTCTATTCCTGTCCTTTTGTTGGCTCTCTTGTACATTAGTACTGGCCAATTTGTTGTAATTACAAGCTGTAACATAAATGTCAACACATGAGGGAAGGAGCATAACTCTCCAGCTTTGTCGACAGGAAAATCATGCAGAAGTCCTGCATGATTCCAGCACCTGCACCAGTTCAAGTTGGAAATATTTTGTGTTGCTGAAAGCAGTTTATATGAATGTGGAATAGCTTGAGAATGAGCTACTTTATGTTTTTTATCCTAGTGGTCAGAGCATTCACTGATGAGGTGGAAGATCTTGTTCTTGATATAAGAAGGAAGGTGGAGAGATTAGAAATCCTGTTGATTATATCTATGTGAATGTTCTTTCTTCTGTGGTATTACAACTAAACAAAGACAACCAAAAAAAAAAAAGAAAAAGAAAAAAAAAGTTTGGGGTTATTCAGGCCATTTGTATTTTCTTTCAGTAATCTTAGGTCTGACTTGCCCACCTTGTGGGATTTTTCTCTGCATTCTGTAACATCAGTATCCAAAAGTCTCCCAGTATATTGAGTGGCTATAATTTACATCCTTCTCAAGAGAGTAGATGATTAATGAAATATTAAGCAAGTTGGATTTTTGTAGAAATCTCCCTCTCCTCCAGACCAGTAGTTCTGTTTTGGAACAACCATGAGTAAATAACTGTAGTATTCTATGCAGGTTTTGTGTGTATCTCAGGATCACTATTTTTCCTTTTCAAAACTTGTTCTGAAAGCTTTTACATGATCAAGGCCTGACAAAGAATCTTACCCGGAATGCTTTTTTTTTTTTTCTTTTGTTTGTTGTTCTCACGTCATAGAGAACAGCTTCTGGCTCAGATCATGGAATAATTAAATGGCAAGATCCGTTTGTTTCAGTTGTACGTTTGCCTGTGTACTTTCCCAGGTTCCAACTTCCGTTCTCTGAGTCAACTCGATTATGTTGTGTGAGGTAAGCTTAAGGGGCATCAGGAAAATTATTGCACTTGTCAGAGAATCAGCAGCAGAGGATCAACAGTCAATAACAGGGGATCATTAGACCTGATTCAGATAGGGTCTCCTGGGGCAAAATATTTGGTCAGAGCAGGAAAATCAGTCTGCTCAAGTATGTTGATAACTAAGTGACAGAGCTTTCAACAGGCTGACTAGACAGGGAAACCTGATGAACAGGACTGCAACTTCATAAAAAGGGGGCACACTTAATTACCACTAAAAAAAAAAAAAAAAAGAAAGAGAGAAGAGGTAATAGCAGGTGCAAAGTTTGGGTTTTGTTTGTTTGTTTGTTTTTTTAAAAAAGAAAGAAAGAAAGAAAAAATCTCTAGAGTTTTATCATTATTTTATGGAAAGAAATTAAGACACAGTTCTAAGTGTTCTGGCCACATCTTGTTGTAAGCCCCAGTGCCCATGTGCTGATGGGCTTGTTCTGCGAAGGCTCAGTGCTGGTCCTGGAGTTGACTGCTGTTGGGTCAGGGCCTGGGTGCAGCAGAGAAGACTGAGACACCACAGACAGGCAATACTGAAGTCCAGCAGAAGCATTGAGAACACATGAGCTGATAGGCGGTCAACTCAAATGGGGCAGCAGCTCTGAGTATGTCTATCATAAAAAGTTGGCTTGGCTTTTGTGACTATTTTCCAGTCACAAAAGATGAACCCAAAAAGTAGGTCAACTGGCACAGAAGTAATTAGCTTCCAACAATTTGAGCTGGTGAAATGAATATACATATCCAGAGCAAGAATATAAGCTTATATCATGAGTATGTTTGATCTAAAATAAATTGCAGTGAAACTTGCACTAAGGAGGAATTCCAGTAGCCAATATTCTCTCTTAAGACTGCTTCAAAGTGTCCTCAAGATTTCTAGTACAATTATATCCAGACTTAGTAAAATGCCAACTCTACTTGGTAACTGACTTTTTTTTTTATTCATAGTCCCTAGAGTTGTAGCTTAAGACATCCCTCAGTATACTTCACCTGTCTGAAACACTTCCACATGTTCATAGGGCTATATTAAACTGAAATTACTCTTTTTTTTATAATCCACAGTATAGCCCTTAGATAATCCCTAAAATAATTCTGAATAAAAATATGCCATCAAACAAGCTTTCAGCATTTGCTCATTACACTTTCTGAAGTTAGTGTGCAACGTATTTCTAATTCTCACAATTATTTTCCTCAGACTTATTCTAATTCTATGCTAATAAGTACTAGTACTAAATTCAGGATGCTTCAGTGGTAAATAATACATTTAAAACCTCAAGTGAAAGGTTTAGATCAGGAAGTAAACTGTCTGCAGTATAGTAACAGCTGAGAAAATCTTTGAAAGGTTGTCGATATGTGAAAATGAATTTCCCCAAATTTATGCTTATAAATTTGAATTTGAAATAATATCATCTGAATAGAGATGAACCACCTAAAAGCACCACATTCACCAAGGCTTCAAAATGGATTCTAGTAGATGGAGGAAAAAAAAAAAAAAAAAAAAAAAGAAAATCATCTGCCCTCCAAAATCCACTTTTCTCTTGTTTCAGTGTTATTCACTAACATTTACTGTGTAACAACAGAATACCCTTGATGTTGTTGACAGCCTGTCTTCCCTTCACGCTACCACCTGAAGCAAAATGTAATGCCTAATTTGTGTCACATCAGAAATTAGAACTGAACCGGTGGCTCACGAGCCAGCTGTGGCGTCTCCAGGTGGCATCAGCTCGTACCTGCATGGTCCCTGTGGGATGTTCCCTCTCTCCACTCCAGTTCTCAGCCTAGTCCTAGTCCTGGATTTGTGTCATCTTCACCCTGGGATGCTTACACCTCTCTTGCGCTTTGCCTGCTTACTCCTTACTGCTGTTTTCAGAGGCCGTGGTGCACTGAAAAGGTTCTAACTTGGCTCAGCTCAAACCTGGAAAAATTTGGAGCAGCATGATGATTTGGGGGGGGGTCTGCCCCCCGGAGTTCTTTAAACGTCTCTGGTTATGTATCAATCAACATGCTACAAAACAAATGGCTTAATAAGCATCTTGCTGAGAGGCAATGAAATCTGATTCTAACTACCTGTGATTATTAGGGCTTGTGGAGACCCAGAAGCAAGTTTTGGGGCTTATGGCTAATACCAGATTAGGCACCTCCGATTCCATTCTCACCTTTCCTAATAAAATACAGCTGTTATCCACTATGTGCTAATAAGCAAATGATACTGAAAAGAGATCCGGACAAAATAATATTGTTGAGCGTGGTGTTTTCTTTTAAATGGAATTTATTAGGTTCAAGTTCTGAATTGTAAGAAATCTGAAACAGCATTAACTAACAGTGTTTGGTAAGTGTCTCTGAGGTACAAACAAAGAAAAATACAATGAATGTCTATTATTCATATATTGTGAATGCTTCCTAAAGTAGCTTAGATGCTTCCTTTTTACTTGATAGTGCTTTTTGTTTCCTCTATTAAATAGTGCTTAAAAACCACAACTTCAGACAATCAGTAAACAGGATCATTACTTCTAAGTGTTTCAGATTCTGAATCAAGGGTTTCATTTAATTTTCCAAGTGGAATAATGCATATAGATGAGGATGTCAAATTGCAAATAACCTGTATTAGAATGGTGTGTACAATGCTTATGGTAAGTAATCGACATTATTGACTTAGCTTAGGGATTTAGAATGCTGAAAAACACTAACAGAATAAATTGATTGGAAGAATGGAGATGTGCATCACTGTGTTAAAACTCTGAAACGAGAGTAAAATGATGCAATAGTGGTTTGTAATTCAGAAATATATATGCATATAGGTATACATATAGGGTATATATGGATAATGCCAGTATTATTGATTTGAATTTCCATAGGGACAAAAGAAAGCATACTGACTTTGATTTGAATGGTTACACTGGGATTCATTATCAATATGTTAAAATACAAATTGTTGGCTACACCATGCCCCTGCTGAACTTTTTCCATTAGTAGTTAATGGTCATCAAGTCTTACTTTTCGTAGTTTTGAACGCTCTTTATTTTTTCTTCCTTTATAATCACTGTAGTCATGCAGGAAACCTTTCCAGAGATAATGGCAAAATTCAAATGATTCATTTCTAAATCCAGAGATTGTAGACTTGTATCTGTCAGTAAGAGAATTACCGCATAATGCTTAGTGGATTCTTTGCATTACTGTTTGAACAGCCTAGGCTGCCATGGTGAAGTGCCTCTCAGCATTTTCATAATGGACACAGTTTTGAGGTTTTACTGTGACATAGAAGTATACGCAACCTCAGCTTGGGAAGAAACCCTTATTCGTAACAGTACATGAGACTTGCACCATAAGCAAGCTTACTCAGGTAAGATACTGTTGCCTGCAAGGATTTCAGTTATATTTTAAGTTGCATATGGATGTGGTCCCTTGATTTGTTTGTTGTTTGTCATTCATGGGATTCTGCAAACACTAAACATCTTCAAACACAAAACATGCCAAAGCCCAAAGATATTCATGTCTATATATTTTTATTTTTTTTAATGCCACAGGTTGTCTTATTGATTTCATTAAGATTTTTGCCATGATCTCACCCTGAATGGATATAGGTTGTGCGTGCAGTAGCTCCAGCTCACAAGTGCTTTCACTGCAGAGTCACCTTGGGTTGATATCTTGTCAGATCTCATAACCACGGCATCTGTCCTACCCAGCAGCTGGCTGACACAACCTGGAGGGAAACCCAGGCTCCCACTGATGTGCTTGACAAGAGACCAGGGAACATCCCTGCACAGTGATGCCACATCCAACAGGCACTGCTGCTGTTCCTCAAAGGCTTGCTTTTTGGTTTAAAAAAAAAAAAAGTTATCGAGCTCCACATGCCTCCACTGGCATGGAAGCATGTGCTGATCCAGAGTGACCACTGCCCCTCTGAACTGGAGTTTCTGCTGCATCCTACCCAGTGAGTCACTAGGATGGTTGTGGATAAAGTATTGCCCATCTAACTTGTAAAAAGGTATAATCTGGGAAGCAGCAGGGATTTGGTGGGATGGAGAGTGCTGTACAATGGCCAAGTCCCGCAATTGTTCCTTGAAGCTGTGCTAGTGATAAGCAGTAATGGGTCAATGCCTCCCTCTGGTTTTGAAAGCATTAGTGGAAATTTTGCTTGAGCAGAAACTGTGCCATTAGGCCTTTGTGTAAGATACTTTCTACACACCTTTTTTATCACGCAATACCCATGCTGTAATAATTGTATTAAATCATTGTTGTTCATTTATATTAAGCTATCTTATAAACTGCCCTGGTGAAGTGAATAACCCATTTCCACTGCTTTGCACAGCAGACGTTGTTTGTTGCCTAAGCTCATTCAAACATTTACATCTATATGTGCCTGCATGTGCATATGTGAAAATATATATATTAATTACAAATCCCCTTGTGTTAGCCTTGCAAATGTAACTGTGTTCAGTTAAGTGAATGAAAGCTGCGAGGCATGAAATGCTGTGTGTCTTGCTGCCCTTGCAACTCAATTTGGACTTCTGGCATGGCCTCTGTATCTACTTACTGGTGAAGGGGGAGCTTTTTTCAAAAAGTGTGACCAAATAGCTCAATATCATTTTCAGTCCATGGGCACAAAGGGAAGATGGAGCTGTGTGCACAGTAGTCATCAGCACATTGCCTGTTCTCTAAGGGCTTGACTTTCACCTGCATGCTGCGGTGTCCCCGTGCAGACACATGTCCGTACAGGTGCCCTGGCTGGGCCAGCCGTGCCGCCTGCAGCTGCTGCCACCGCTGCCCATTTCTCTCGCCTGCAGCAGGGTTGGCAGCCACCTGTGTTTTCCCATGGAAATCAAGCGAGGGAAAGGAAGTGGCAATTATCAGCTATTCATATGGCAGACGAACCTGAAAGGGATTTCATGCGACATATAAAAGAGCACTTCTCCCATCTGGGAGTCTATCTGCTGGCTCCAGACCTGGAGGTTTTATAGACACGAGAACTTTCTATAGTGGAAAGCTGGAGCCCCAGCTCCCCTTGTAGTGCTGGGTTTATTTATCACCATTCGTAAAGTTAAACTCAACCAATTCAGCTGGCTTCACTCTGCTCTTGGGGTTCAGTGCTCCCACATTGTAACCAGTTTGGCCATTGGTGGCAATCTGGATTCATTCTAGGGTGTAGAAGAGGCCCAGGAAAGGCCAAAGCTCATTTCCTTGCTGACTGCTCACTACTGCATTTCGTCCTGCTCAGCTCCGAATATTAACGCATTCATTCATTTCTAACTAGGTCTGCACAATTTAGTTCTTCTCCTCTGGGCTATCCAGATGACATGCTTCATATAACAGCAGCTCAGAGCATGTACAACCTGGTAATACATTTGTAACTGCTGCCTCACGTGATCTGAGTACCAGCACTTCTGATGTTCCAAGCTGCATTTGGGTGCTCACCAGGGATCATTCCCCAGCATGCTGGAAGATCACTCTGTAAGCCTCCTGCTGTGTTTCCCCAGCTGAGACAAATGTTACCACTCGTACAGAAGAGCTATGCTTCTGTTAGCAATAATGATGCAGCACATTATGGTGGATTTGTGTTTGGTTTTTTTTTTGTTTTTTTTTCCCCAAGTCCTGTTTAGAGGCTGTCTTGTGGCTAATGTTGCCCACAGCTGGGTTTTCTGTTCTGCTTGTTGCTCTCCTTACTGTGGTCTGCAAATCATCCTTACCAAGGAAGAACGTATGCTTCCTGGAATGTTACTGCATTAGGTCAGGTTTAATTGAGAAGATAATTTGTATTTTAGTTAGTTTTTAACATGGCTAATTTGACTTTCTGGCCTCTGTGTGGACACATAAAAGTCTGGTATTGAGACCCCATCCTGTTATGGAACAGGTTTGTTGTGTCCAGAAAGCAGAAGGGCTGCATCTTTTGAATTGTACTGAAATATAACTTCATAAAACATTATAAACCTCATTCAGAGGGCATTTGGTTTTTCTCATTGATAATTTTTACTAAGGTTATCCATTGCTCTCCAATGTTATAAGAACTTTATCTGTAAATTATTTAAATACACAAATGAAGAGATTGTGTATGTATAATTTCACATCACCTGACTTAAATACTTGAGCAATTTTGAGCATATTAACACTTTTTGGTATCTTTATTTTTTGAAGAGATTTGCTCATATACGTATGCAATATTTTAGAAGGTTATGATGAGTGAAGGAAAATGTTGAAGCAAGGTATACTGCATTAATCCATGATTATGATTATGATTACGATTATTAAAAATAATAATAATAATATTTTTTGTGTTTCTACCAGCAGATACTCTTAAATTCTGATATTTTCCAAATAGAAGTGCCAGCACATTGTCACTTATGGACAGCTAATAAAGGTTGATTTCTTCATATTTTTTGTTCCTATGAAATTTGAAATCTGCAAGAGACCAGGTGAATGCGTGTCAAAGCTGAAACATGGAGCACAAGTAGTATTCAGAACAGGAAATGATTCTTTGCCTTCACACAACTAGTCACAGAAGACCTGTTAAACGGCATCTTTGCAGTCTCAGCCTTGGAAAGAAGCCAGATTCAGGGAAGAAAATTTACACGTCACAGTTTCCCAAGCTCAAATTTGATTCTCAATTCACACCATTTCTTCTCATTGCTGATACACCAAAACACTTGGTTATGTTATTGTATGTGATGTACCTGGTGTGATTTTCTTTGGGTTAGCTGATGCTTCCACCACTTTCCAAAAGAGTAGCAAGACTTCAGCTTCAGCATTGTTTTGCTACCAACATCTCCACAAGGAACAGGTAGCATAGGTAAATTCAACTTCGAGCAAAGTCACCAGGATCAGCAGCTTCCAAAATACAGCAGCCTCTTAAAAACATTGTAAAAAGAAACGTATTCTAAATATAACTAAGTGACTTTACAGAAAGGCATGGAAAGAGTCTAATTTAGTAACAGACTGTGCAATAAAATATTAGTCAAGTGCTAGCATAGCCATTAATACTCTTTTAATGCAAAGCAATTTCACAGCCTCACTTACTAACTGGAATCTCCAAAGTCTAGTTGGTAATTGTGCTTTTTACTCACCTCAGGAAATTCCACTTAGTGCTTTTTAGCAGTTTCTTAGCATAAATGCATTGAATGTTGTTAAATTGGATTAATAGCTTTTATATGTGATGTATGTTATATATACATTTAACAGAAGGTATTTCAACTCATGGAAGTCTTTTTTATAATATGCACTTTTCTTCTTTATTTTTTTATTGATTTTTCCCCTCCCACTGGCAATATTTTTGCAATATGTATTTATGATATACTCTATAAATAGGGGCTTGTAGAAGTCGTAGGGTTATATCCATCTTTATCTCACCTGACATTATTTTGACTAGAGCAAGCTTAGGGATAAAATCTTTTCAGGTGGGCTAGAACTTAGATGAATAATTATAGCAGTTGTAAAGTTGTACGTTTTTTTTAATTTGCATCCCTCTAATTTTGCTGAAACCAGGTGCAAAACTGGAGTATTGTGCACTGGCCTAAAATTTTGAAGTGCATGTTAGGGAACACATTTTCAGAATTATAACCAGATGTTTACTTCAGTCTCTCTTGAGGTCCTTCATGATGCTTCCTGTAATTTTTTAAGTAAAATCTTGATAAGGATGAAACTATTAAATTAGTTATATAATTCTCAAGTGCTTTCAAATGCTATGGCATTCAACAGCAGGAGTATGTCAGTCAGATTGGTACATTTCTGTGAGAGAGGACTTTTTATCCTGCAATTTAGTGACTAGTCAGTCTGTACTCAAAAATAGCTGACTGATTAACTGATGTCATCAAGCACCATCCTCATTTATCTTTTGTGCCATGTTCCCAGCTTTTCTAACGATAAAATACATGAGAGGGGAAGAAGTACAGAATGACATAATTGTGCCTCTCTAAGTGCCGTACAGTGCAGCACACACTGCAGTGGGTCTTGGTGCTGGTAAGCAGAGGATAAACAAATAACCCAAGACCCGTAGGCAGCAAAGACCGAGGAAGAGATTCCCACTGGAGGTCCCCCCCTCTGAAGATGAAGGGGAAACACAATAACTCCTCTTAGTCTCAGTTCACACTAGCCCCAATAGCACATACCTCCCACCTCTTTGTGCGTGCTGCTGCTGGTCTGGACCCTGCACTGGACACCTCCTCCCGGGCTCCTGTCCTCAGGGATTCCTGCTGTTGAGAAAGGAAGTCCAACAGAGCTGGAGGCAAAGGAAAGAGTACTGTCAGCCAGGCATGCAGAGCAGAGAGTTTCAGCTGTGAACCAAGAGACCATGTCTTAAAGATCTGATGCAGAGAAATACAAGATAGAGTCCCAACAAATATATATATATATGCATGCATATATTTATATATATATATATAAACACTTGCTGTCATATTTTGAACCATAATTTGGAGACAAGCAGCAAACAAGAAAGAGGTATGTGGCTCCCACTAACATCTGTTTGGATTGATCTGTATCCCTTGTTCTGGCTTCCCTGCTTGTTAAAAAGGCTCCTATGGTATCTTTAACACATATTCAGATGTTTTGAAATACAGCTCTTTCATAAGGAGACATAATTTTTAGAATATTATTTAGGTACATCTCATGCACGTTTCTAGAAACAATTATGTAAAGTGTAAACAAATGTGGGAAAAAGCTCCTTAAAGTGTAAGGTACTGTAATTCATTGTATCCCTTCAGTTTTTGCAAGTCTTTCTCCCTCTCAGAGGATATGGCACATCAAATATGTCTGTGCTCTCACATTTCTGTGAGTTTCCAACACCCACTGCAGTGGGAGTTCTTCCTTTATATTCTGAAAGCTGCTAACAAGACTGGAAACCAATCCATTACTGGGCATAGGTTTCTGAACACAAGCTATTGCTAGATGAGGCAATTGCAGCTTATTCATCCTTCTGCAGTAATTAAGACTGATTTTTAAACAACCTGAAGTAGCGAGAGCATATGTCTTTGTGTTATTTAATGATCTGTGGGAAGTACTCAGACAGAAAAATATTTTCCTTGGGTTAGATGAGGTGTGGGTCGTGAAAAGTCATATGCAATAAGCTGTAATGGTCAGGGATGAACTTAGTAAGGACAGGTGACGACAGGAAGACCTCACCACAACCATTTTTCATCAGCAAGGAAGTCTATAGATTCATTTCTCTCTTCAAACCAAACTGAGAATAGTGGTAGCTCAGTTAGAAAGGCTTCAGTATCAATATTGTTGTACAGTGAAGTGGGACTTTCACTCCTCAGAAATATCAGCAGCTTCATTCCCAGGGTGAATAGTTCCATTTCTGGTGACTGCCATACACTAATAAAAGCTGAATGATATTTGTAATCCTTTGTTTTCTTTCATTTGGGGGACAACAGCAATGATTCAGTTTTAATCCTCCAGTTTTCCACTTCAGAAAACAGTTTCCATTTTTGTTTCTATTCAAAAAGTAGTCTTATTATTTGCATACAGAACATATTTTATTATGATGTTTTTATCTCTGAAATCTATAACATTTTATGACTATTCTAGGGACAGGTGTTGGTGATGTATTTCTTTCTTGTGTGCTGCAATCCATTATAGGTTGTGTATTTCCTGCATTAAGAATTATCATTGATAAAATACACCAAACCCAAATGAATTGGCATCAAAAACAGAGCAAGCTTGATTTTTTTGAGTAAAAATGACAGTCTGTGTACTCTGCATTAGACTACATTTGCTTTTGTTTAAATCTTGTTATTTTTATTCAATTTGTAGCTGAAGGGGGAATTATAACTGCATCATCTGATCTTGCCCAATTGATATCAACGCTTTAGAAATAAAGCCATGCCAGTGTGTAGTATTAACTCTTCTGTAACCGTAGCATTAACAGTGAGCTGCAGAGAAAAATGCAGCAGGGTTCTTCCTATTTTTCTGTTTTCAGGGAATGAGGCAGTGTTTGGTTTAGTGGAAGGAAACTTCAGACCAAACTTCATGGGCATGACTCACATTGTCAATCACAGTTCAATATGTGTAAGCAGATAGAGACACTGAAGAATTGATTTTTGACTACAATGACAGATTTCATTCATGACTTTTACCACAGTCAAAGGGGGTATCTTTTTTCTTTAATAACCACAGCAATTACTTTGTAATTCAAAGTATCATTGGAATACTAAATCATGACCAACAGAAAAATTGAAGCATATTGTTTCTGTCAACTGAGCTGTTATTTCTTCCATGCTATGTTTGACAGTAGGTTATATCTTTTGCCAGAATGCTGCCAAAAATCTTTGAAGACCTTTCCATTTTCTTTGTTGGAAGAGGATCATAAGGGTTGGATGGAAGACAGAAATCCTCCCATATGCCCCATAATATTTAATGTAGGGAAATTCAAGTTCTGACTTTATTTTTGCATTGCTTACTGTCTTGATCCAGCAGTCCGACCAGGTTCCAAAATGAGACCATCCCAGAACACTTAAGATTTTTTATTTTTTTTAATTATTATTTCCTATTAGTTTTTAGATACCTTGTACTGGTAATGCCACAGGTAGCATAAAAGAGCTAATTTAATTAAATAAGAGTCAAAGAGACAGAGTGGAGGAAATTAAGTCAGTGATAGTTTCCTCTGATGAGGAGGAAGAGAGGTAAATGTGTTTTTCTGGTTAATAAAATATTTTTCAATATTTAAGTTAAGGTTAAATAACTCTACGAGAAACAGTGGGGCATGATGTCTTGCAAGAATCAGCAAAACTAGCTCCTCTGTCTTTTCACAGAATATTAATAGATTGCTAACCATTTTTTGTTTGTTTTGAATAATTGCTTTTTAGTATAAAATCTTAAAGAAAAGATTGATATTCTCATGAATAAGAAAATCTTCTTCTGTTTGTCGTACTTATATTTGTTGAATTCATCTTGCAGTCTGTTTTACATGGCACAATGCTCTTTACTTATGTACAGGCAAATCTTGCATCTTTTTTGACAAAAATTCATCTGTGCAAGTGCTGAAAACTCTTTTTTCTGTGAACCCCAGGGTCAGGAGAATTTTAATGAAATGAATATTTGTGCCAAAGGGACACAAAAAGAATTGTGTGTTTATGAACATTCACCAAATGAATCTAGCTCTTTAAGCAGCACATATTGGTTTAAAAATCAGAAGATTTTTACTTTTTTACTTAATAGCTCCTTCATTTATTCCTGAAGGGTTTTGTCGCTAGCCTGTTTTCACCTGTGACAGCCACAGGTAAATCTCAGATTAAAATTTCTGTTCCAATCTAAAATAGATCCTTTCTAATATTACCCTAGGCTGCTTAGGTTATGAATTTTTTGGTGTGTTAGGATACTCTTCAGTGATAAGAAAAGAGCAGAGATTAGATCTGTTCCAAGCTGTGTATATGCTCTCTTTTTCAAACGGTTGAAAGAAGCAGCCTTTAAAGGAATGTTTCAATTTTTTTTTTCCTGAATTGATATGTGGTGTATTTCTTTCTTACACAAGGTGACAGCATGTGTGAGATGTAAAGACTAGTTTGCTCAGGCAATTACCCCTTGTTGATAGCAGATTATTTCCTCTGGCAAACTTGAAAATAACTTGTTGGTGTATAAGTTACTGCTGTTCTGGGGATGCAGTAATTTACTCTCCTGTCTCTTTTACGAGCACATTTATTTTAATCAGTAGAGTTTGGAATGGCTCTTTTTCATCTAACTCCATTTCTTTTGGAGTTATGCACCCTCTTATAATGTAACAAAGGAGAGTGCATTTGCACACACAGGAGAAAAGAGATTTGATGTATTGCAGAAGAGCATTCCTTATATAGGAAATCATATCCCATGCTCTTTTTCCGTGTAAAGAATGTAGCATTCATTTTCTACAGCAGTGGCCCAAATTATTTTTCTGAATAAGGCAATGTTTCACCTCAGTGAGTTACCAGACATTATCACTCACAGCTGAGAACAGTGTCTCAGAAAATAGTGATCACATGCAATTGGGCTATGGGATTGAGCCACAGAAAATCAAGACATGGTTTCCTTTGAGCTGTTTGCTTATTCTTGTTTCTTTTTCTTTATAAGTTTAAAAGGTTTAAAAATCATATGCATTTTGTGGAGCAATGATGAACAGCATATTTTTCAAAAAAGATTACATACCATGAATTGAAAGATTCCTGTCAAAAAAAATGTTTGTTTAACATGAAAACAGAAATGAAAGTGAAAATTAAACACACACAGACACAACAGCTGGACAGCTTTATTAACGTAGAGATATTTTGAATTTGATTCTGCTATCTAGATCTTGAGAGTCATTTCACTGATATTTGTGGAGTTATATCCATACCAAGGTACATTTTCAACTCAGTGTAGCAGACACTGGCCTAAATATGAGGTAAAAATGCACCTCATAACATAAGGTTTGCAAACCTTGGGCCCACATACAATTATAACACCATTGATAAAATATTAACACAAAAACTATCATAGCACCTAGTTAAATACATTAATAATTGAAAACATTGCCAAACAAGCATGTTTTCAGTTCATGCTTAACAATTAGCATTCCTTGATGCATGTGAATAGCCCACATTAAAATTAATGGTACTTTTGTGAACTTTATAGCTTTTTAGAATAGGAAATAAGTGTTATCACACAGCCTGTGGGGTAACTGTTGCTAAATATTAACCTTTTTAGTAATTTCCCCATGGCTGCAGACTCTTAACCTTTTTGTATGTATCTCACCCGACTTGTTTTGTTTCCCTCCTGCTGCCATCACTTCCGCTTATATCCCTTTTCATTCTTTTATGCAAAATCAGAAATTTTCTGCACAGCATGCCTAGAAAAACAGTGCTAAAATAAGTTTTGTGATGAAGTCCCTGTGCACACTTGTGAAGTATACTCTGTGCTTAATCTGGATTGTTTGGAGAAGTTGCATCTATTTTCCTGTGATATGTAACATTCTTCAGAGATCTATTACAGTCGATTCATGATTCAATAGTCATATGATATACTCTGGAGATATGATTAGACCCTGTAATTTGTCTTTTGCCCTCTAACACTGCTGATGCATGTCCTCCATTACTGGTTTGTCCTGATTCTAAGAAATGTAGACCTATTTATATCCCTTCTTGTCCATAAGGATACTAGCCATTTCCCTGCCACAGAATGACCTGTTGATATTTGTTGATTCTACGCAATGTCAGTTGACGAATTTAAAGGGATCTGCCATTTTTTTCGTAAGAACTCATGTGTATGAGTATCACAAATAGTTTCTGATGAAAAGCTATACTACAAATTTTCTGAGATTCTAAAAAGCACTTTTTCTAGGCTTTCCCTACATTTGAACATTATGGTTTCTGATGTAACAACCAGGCAGAAGTGCCAATAGAGAAGACAGGGAATCTTCATGCATGTGACAATCAAACCTGAAAAATAACAGAAATATCCCATGAAAAGATGTTATAATGAAATTTCTTGGTACACTTTTCAGACTTAAGGAATCTGAACAGACTATATGGTATCTATACAGTCATCCAAAGTCACCGGTAGAGTAGAAGAGTTTGAAATAGCAAAGAAAATCCTGTAGGAGCTCATACTACTATGCATTCATATCAGAGCTATGAATACACACAAGGGAAGAGTAAATGGTAGAGTAAAAAGCAAGTTCTTATGAATGTTATTTCCTAAATATCAAAAGGAAAAACAGGTAAATCCTATCAGTGGAGATGCAGCAGGAACAGCACGGAAATGGCTGCTCACAGCTGACAGGCCGACTGGTATCAGGCTGAAACCAAGGAAGACCATGCATTGAAGAGTGGCTGCCAAGTGTGACTGAAGTTCCATTTATCACATTGAAATCCATAGGAGATTCAAGGTGAACTGTGAGGTCTTCCAGAGTTTTGTCTGAGGCACACTTCTTCCAGTTTTGTCTGAGGCACACTTGTGACTGACTGCTTTACCAGATATACTAAACAAAGGCTGTATATAACTGCAAATTTGAAAGAGATGAATAACAAATACTTCTTCTCCTCCTCCTCCTCCTCCTTCTCCTCCTCCTCCTCCTCCTCCTCCTCCTCCTCCTCCTCCTCCTCCTAATAATAATAATAATAACAATAATAATAATAAACCTTCAGGGCTGTTGAGGCACTTTTCCTATTAAAGATTTTTTAAGATTCTCTTCCTAGTCTACTGTAGTCCACTTGTTCCCCTTTCTGATTAGTATGACAATGAAAGGTAAGAACAGACATTGTGTACTGGTACAACCCTTGAAAAACTTGTCACATTTCTTTGGACCAGAAGACTGATGCCTGTGAAAGGACAACAACTTACATTTTTAATATGGCATGTTGTCTAAATGTATGCATGATTCTTCTGTATGCATGAATGTATGCATGATCTTCTCTGAATGCAATTGTACGCCATTCAGCTGTAATGTAGACCTTCATGGTAAAAGATGAGATCCCACCGTGTGATTTTTTTGCTATCTCTGATATCTTCCAAGCCTGTGAGAAAGACAAACCCAACAGATGAAAGCTTCTGCTCATCAGAGCAGTGAGAGCTTACAGTGGAGATCACACAAGATGTTTGCAACATGATGCTATGCAAATATGACACAGTGAGCAGCTGTATTTCACTGCCTTTCCAGTACCATGTCTATTTGAGTGGAGTGAGACTTCACATAATCAGCTGTCCAGAGTCTATCATTTGTCACATGTTCAACAAAGCCCTTTTTCAATGGTAGGGAACCAGTCGTCCTGAACACAAA
Source organism: Cygnus atratus (assembly GCF_013377495.2). Lineage (NCBI taxonomy): Eukaryota > Metazoa > Chordata > Aves > Anseriformes > Anatidae > Cygnus > Cygnus atratus. The sequence goes on from NC_066396.1 coordinate 82,087,207, forward strand.
GGGGCGTTTTCATGTCCTTCTGTATGTGAATAGGTTAGTATGTCTTTAAATTGTGAAGCCCTCTAGCTGTGCATTCAGTGCTGTAGGCAAGAAACAGACAGAATACTGGACTAACTAGGGCCTGAACATTTGTGAATAACCTATCAAAGACATTTATTTGAAGCCTTACTCAGTTGATGTGGTTTTCTCTCATTTTATAAAGGGATAAAGGATTCAACATTTCTTTACTTATGCATATTGAGTAAGACAGACAATCACTTTGTCTTCGTTCAGTAAAAAAAAAAAAAAAAAAAAAAGGGGGGGGAATAAATCTCCCTTGCAACAATTGCAAACATTTTTTTTTATATAATAGTCCTATGAGTAACATAGGACTATGCATTGTAAGATACAGTGTTACAGTTCACACTTAATATTTTAGACAGTATTTTTGCACCCCTTTGTGTGATGCTTTCTTAAGGTTCTGTACCCTTAGGGACCTTGAATACTGTGGGGTTAAGGGAAAACCTCTCTATACGAGCATTTTGCAGATTGGTGTTGGATTTTACACTCTCCTGCTATGTGCCAGACAAAAGAGAATAGACCAGCTTGACAGTCCACAAGCAAGTCAGAAAAACTGCAAATGGAAGATCAGTATGGCACTGACAAAGCAGAGAGATCCACAAACTGATTCACAGTGTATGAAACCAGGATGTTTGAAAGGACACTTTTTACTCTCCTTGACATATATAAAATAGACAGAAGAGGCTCAAATCCTATTCTTTTCACTAGTTAAATATCCATGAACTATATCCACCAGATAAAGGTCCATTTGGAAATATCCAACCAAAATTTTGTTTTCTTTCATATCAAACATGGGAGCAGTGACCACTGTGAGCATTGCTACTGCTGGCGTAGACATTATGATAACTGAAGGATAAGAGAACTTCCATTTCATCTGCGAGGAAGGAAGCATTTAACCTCAAAGTGTCAAACACTTCACTTACGTAAGCAGAAGATGAGCATGGATTTCAGCGTACTTAAACAGTAACTTCTAGATACCACTGGGAGGACAACATTAAAGCTTGTCCTTTTTTTTTTTTTTTTTTGCTTTTTTTTTTTGCTTTTTTGTTTACAAATTTTCATCTTCTTTCAGTAGCCTGTTTGTACTTTCAGAATATTCAGCAGACTCAGTGCCTGATCACTTTGAATGACCTGAGATCTTGTTACTTAAAAATCATTCCATGAGCAGATCCTTAGAGGAAGTTAAATGCATTTGCTGAGCTCATGAAGACTCTAGAGAGATCAGTGCTTGTAGCTGGCAATTTGAAATAAAGTGTTGCTCAGAGATATGGTGTAACACCCACTCCCCCCTTGTTTTCCTTTATTTTGAGAAGAGTTCACAGGCAGTAAGCCTTAGCGATAAGTCTAAAATACAGAATGTCATCAAAACATTGTTTCACTTGGATAAAAACTAAACAGAAATCACTACTTGGGTCAAAGCTATCCCTTGTACTAGCAAGAACATTTCAAGAAGACTAAACAAGGTAGGAAAATGTCAGACTTGGAGTGAAACTGAGCCAGTCTGTGGGAGTATTTTCTTCAGTGCTCGGAAGTCGCATGCTTTGGAACTGCTGCCCTTCAGGCCCGTGTAAAGGGACTGCTTCACACTGCTACCTTCCCTTGCTTCCTGCCCAGGATCCCCGTACTGGTGACAGATAGCAGTACTTGTCTCTGAGGACTGCTTGGGACTGGGGAGTTGTGTCACCTCTGAGGAGACCCATGGCCAATGTTTGCCTTGAGGCAGGATTTTAACTGCTTTGAGGAATTTTTGTCAAAGGTATAAACGGTCATCTCATGGCCTCCATCTGTTCCTTACACATAAAGTATTTTGAAGGGATAATGTTCCATGTACTAATATTTAAGCTTTTTAGTGCCTACTATGGCACTAAAACATGGCTCAGGTTCTTTGAAGCCTCGATTGACTGTTTAACTATTACTCATAAAGCTTTCATAGGCAGGCATTTCGCAGTGTTTGAAGCTGGTGCAGGAAAGTGAGGGCGAACACCCACTGCCACTCATAAGCCACCCCACACTCACCAGCTGTTCCTTTCTTGACAGAAAAAGTGTGAGGTGTAGCACTGGACTGGGAGCATGCTCAACACGGTTTTGTTTCCCTCCTACTGATTCACTGCGTGGTCCTCCTCAAGTCATTTTACTCTGCTCTTCTGTCACAATCTAGACTAGAAAGTCTATATAGCAGCTGCAGCAACTGTTTTACCAGGTACTGCTTTAGATGCTCTGACTTGGTGTGGTGCAGCCACAAAACAAGTCTGGAGAGATTTCTTGGTGTGATTAATGTAATTATGACTATAGAATAATCACTTGTTTGTAAATATTGCATCCATGCTTGTGTATGAATATAAAAGCACATATACAGCATATGTATTTTTATACACACACATATGTATATACACAGCTACCTACCTATGTATTTATTTATGCATCTATCTGTACACACAATTAGTGGCATTGTACAGAAGACTCAAGTTGTGTGATACATAAGAAAGCAAAATAAACATGATGCTATTTAGTGCGGTTTGCTTACCCTTTCAAAACAAGCCTCATGATGAAGGCAAAACTTAACTAATTAATTATGTTTTGTCCTTGTTGCCAGTTTTAACCTACAGCATTGTCTTAGGCGCTATACCAAGACCAGAAAGATAATGACAGATGCATTGTGACATTCCCAGTGCAAATCATGCTACAGTCCTCCTAATACTAATTTTACCACCCAAAGCAAAGGTAATGCTTCTAAATAATAGCTAAGCAAAACCATTACAGCACATTACTAGCAGGTATGGAGGGCTCCTATGGCTCATTTATAACAATGCAAAGCCGCAGAGCTGTTATCTTTATCAGAACGATTTTCTCTGGTTCGTGATTTGTGACACCAGAAAACAAGCAATCCCGCGCACAGCCTCAGCACCGGCAGCAGTTCGGGATCAATGTGGGTGTTAATGACATTGTGAGTAGATAAATACAGGGGCAGGCATCCAAATCCCACAACGGCCCTCTTGCAGTTAATGCCATCTCTGCAAATGGCATGTTCCTGGCCCCAGTCCAGGAGCCATGGTCACAAGATGAACTTTCCCTGACTTTGCCATGCATTAGCAACCGCTGCGCCCAGGGACGCACAGGCTTGGCGCACGAATCACTCAGAGGCCTCGACGTGTGCTTTCTGAATGAGTGTCAGTAAATGCGTGCTGCATGCACTAAGGAGTACTATTGTTTTACACTTTGTCAGACAGTTACCGTGGGTTGTATCAACACACCAGGATGTGTCTTTTATAATTTAGTTGGAATGGATTTTTGACCCATGAATCAATGAGCTGGTTGCAGAATGGGTAGTATGTGCTTCCTGAAGGGCTGTATGATATCAGCAAGGTCAGTTTACTGTCATTTTTTTTAATCAAAAAAGAAAAATACTTAGGGGGCGTTTAACATATTTTGACAAGGTGACCCACAATTATCCATTAGTGTTGTATTTGTCTAAGCCTCTGTGCATTGATATGCAAGGACCATGTAATAGTTCACTGATGTCCCACTTGGGGGTGGGGAATAAAGCAAGTGGGACTTCTCTGAGGTCTTTCACAGACAGAATGAATCTAGCTATTTCTGTGTTGCTTATTACTGTTTGGATAGTAACTATTTGGATAGTTAATCAACACAACTAAGTCCTTTTAACCTGATGTGTTCAATATTAAGAGAGAGAGAGATAGCAATGAGGATGAAATTTATATTTTTGATTTTAACAAAAAAATATAATCTAGTAAAGGCATAGACAGTATTACGAGGGAGACTTGGACACCGATTCAAATACCAAGTTGCAAAGCAACCTTGAGGTATTAGGTGGGAGCAGTGTTATGCTAATTCCTGCACATTTTATCTGGAGCAATGATAAACTGATAGTTTATTAAATAAAGCAATATTTTTACTTATTTTCCTCGCTGCAGAGGATCTAAAGCCAAATTCCCAAATCTCCAGTTGCTGAGGACTTTTTTTCAGCCTCCCAGTTCTACCACACATGTGAGATAGGGTATCTGGGGGGAGGGGGATGGTGGTAAAGTCCACCTATAATGCATGGAATTACATCAGAACTGCTTTATTTACATTGATTCTTACAAGAATGCATGGGAGAGAAGCACAAAACGAACACCAACTGCATGGAATAGCACTTAGAGTCATTTCACTGTTATCTCAAGCTCCTTCACTGTGTGACCTCAACAGCATTAGAAAAAGAGAGGTAAAGTCTCATAACTTCATTGATTTCAGAGCGTCCAGAAGATTTACACCAGCTGGAGATAAGACGAGAGGAGCTCCTGGTACTTGGGAGACCCTGCAAAGCAGATCCTTTGTTTGCTACTAGTTCTCTGCACGACGAGAAACGCTCTGACCTGAGCCAGCTGAGGCTAACATTAGATGGGGAGCAGTGGGGCAAAGGGGGAGGCTCACAGGACCCTTTATTACCTGGCTGGTGTTTACAGCATAGAGTTTGTTAACCTGACAATTGCATAAAGGACCTCCTGCGATTTCAAGCACCAGCTCCCTTTTCTCACTGATCATTATTTCATATTAAAAACTAATGTGCAACTCTACAAATTAAATGTCTTATAATGCAGTTCAGTTGGAATAGTTTGCACAGAAAGGTACTTGGGAAAGATGGAGTGAAAAACAGCTGGTTTGTTCCAGAAGTTTTTCTCTGGCGGTACAGTTTTGGGGAGATTAGCTAAATTGTATAACAAACTAAACCCAAATAGACCTGGTTCATAAATTTCTCTCCTTACTGAAGTGGTGGCTATGCATCCACAAAGCACATTTGAAGAAAGAAATTAATAGCCTAGATGTAATTTTTACCTGTGTTCTGGGTGTGTGCGGAAGGACTCGTGAAACTCAAACGAACAGGTGTCCTGTTAGCAGGCAGTGCTGACCATGTTGAATTTATGAGAACGCCCACTCTGAAGTAAACTTTAACAAGTGGCTAATATATTGGGGTTTTTATAAGATATTTAACTGCTCTCCAATTAAGCTACCCTGTTAGGAATCACAGGGCAGTGAGGGGTAGAATCATAGGGCAGGTGGGGATAGAAATTGATCCAAAATCTGACGTTTTTGAAGTCAAACATGGGGGGTAAAATGGGCTCCTTTACTCCAGGTCTTCCCTTTCTCTTCACTGTTTACTCAATCACTTTTATGGAAGGGATGTGTCTTGCCTTTTCTCCTTGCCAGCACTGAGTTAAGTGGAGAGCATTTCTGTAAAAATCATGCCACAATATTTCCCTGACCAAGTCTCAGTGAGAATTTTAGGATTTGGCCAACAGAAATTTTCCAGTAATAATCCTTTGACATGACCCTCATTGCAACTATTGATTTTAGACTTCTTGTTTGCAGGAGTCAAAGATATACATCATAGAAATGTAAATTTTTAGAAAATAATATATTAACAAAATTTTAACTTTCTGCTCTCTGTGCTCCTCAGTTATTTTTCTTTCAAATGGCTGTGAAAGTAGTTAAATACATTTGCTGAGGTGCCTGAACACAAAGAAAATGCAAGACAAAGAATCAACATGATACCTAAATAAAAAGAACAAGTGTGTTTAAATTATTTGTTCTGAGGTTCAGGTTCCAGACAATGTTATTCCTATCCTGAGCAAAAAGAACATTGCTGCCTCTTAAAATTACCTGAAACTATGTAAAACCAAATTTATTCTGAAACATAGTTCCTGTTGGATTGATGTTTGCTACAGAACATCAAGCCTATGCAGCTTAACCTGTCAACTGTCACATAATTCACACTGGAAATCATAATAAGGCAGTCTAATAATTTGATTTACTAAAGGAAAAAAAAATGCCAAAAGTCAATGTACAAAACCATAATTCAGTGTAATTAGTTCAGATGCTTTCATCTGCCTTTACTCCTACTTCAGAGGTGGCTGAAAGCTGCAGAATTGTGTGGAGAATCCGAGAGGATCTCACAGGTGGCACTGATGTGCATAGCTATGCTGACTTCAGAAGACCTCAGGCCTCTCACACAAGTGCTGAAGTTCATCTGTAAGTCTTCCAGAGCTACCTTCTGTCTTTCTTATTTACAAAGCAGCAGCCACTTTGGCCAATTTTTAAAACATCTTTAGTATAAGGAATCATTAGTGCTTCTTGGTGCTGGAAAGATGTGTTGAAGGGTCTCATAGCTCTATATTACCAGTGAATTCAGACCAGAAAGAAAATAAGAAGACCTTGGTTCCATCCATTTCTTCCCCTTTTAATAGAATTTATCCAACAGCCATTACTATCATAGGAATATATTGGTACATATTCTAATTTCCTATTGCTGAACTGATCAAAAATTATAAATGAAATGAAACCCATGTTCCATCACATTAAGAAGTATATTTCAGGAAAAAGTGAAACAGTTTTCAAATAACATAACATTATGGAATGACACTGAAAGGCAGAACTAAAAAGGAAAAAGAAATAATGTCATCAATATTACATCTTTTAATTCACAGTAAATGCATTTGTTTTCTGAACTGGTGGAGTATAAATGTCAAATCAACTACTTTTAATTAAAAGCTATATTATTCTTATGTTATACAAAAGAGCAATGTTAACGTCCCCATTTATTTTGCAGTTTCCAGTTATTCAAAGAACATGCTGTCATTTAAGATTGTATTAAAGCATTCAGAAAATATCTCAACATCAGAATCCCTTTAATGGCTTGCAAATCAGTGATTCTTTTAGCAGTTAGTTACTGATTTTTTCCTTGCTTCTGAAATTAAATAAGTCTATCTGCCTCCTATTTTTTCAGACATATTGTACTCTTTCATTCACAATTCGCCCATGGCAATGCATTTTAATCACTTGTGAAAAGAGAAGGATGGTAATAATAATAATAATTAATAATTAATAATAATAATAATAATAATAAAGTAAAAGAATAAAATATTTTATTAATAAAATATTTTTTACTCATGATCACATGTAAATAGTTTAATAAAGATGTTCCTGTCTGTGAAATTGTTTTTAATGAGAGTGGCAAGCTCAGCTCCTTGCAGAATGATATTTCAAGGACTGTCCATGAAATCTATGAATTAACAATATTTAACTTACTATGTCTAAGTCAGTATTAGAGGGTGACCAATGCTCAGTGTCACCAGTATGAAGTTCAATGCTTTTTTATGAACTGTTGTTTTAACTCCGACCCAAACTAATTAAAAATCACATTTAGTACTTTGTTTGCCATTGAGTACATAAAATATGCTAAAGTATACTCCAGCCCTAAGTACTCACATCCTTTAAATAATTATTACTAGAAGTGGGGAAAAAATAGCCTGGTAAAGGGGTATGTAAAGAAAAGGATGTTCAGTAAAATGGTCCTGAATGCTCTAAGGTGATTGGTACTTCTGCTAGCAGCAACAAGCAGGGATACTTATCCTTAGAGGGTTTTTCATTTTTCATAGTGCTGTGGAATTGTGTCTGGTATGTGATGTGTAGCAATTCCTGCTTCTTAACTATATATATATATATTTTTATTTTTTTTTTAAAGTACCTTGTGTGCGTTGTTATATGGAAGTGATGAGTATTATGACTATATAATTCAGGTGTGTTTGTGAATGCATATATGCAGGAATGTAATATGTGTGGGTGTTTGTACATTAGAGAACATTAAACTTTAAATCACTCCACAATTTTATACATGCTATATATCAGAGTTATTAGAAGCACAGCTCCCAAAAATCACTCTTCCATTATTCCTACAGTAGTGAAATGAAGTACTTTGAAAAACAATGGCAAAAGATTTATACTACCCAAAGATAAAACTGAAAACAAAGGATTAAGTATGCTGTGTAAATTATAATTATAGTTGTAATTGGTTAAAATGAATGTGTAATAAAAACCTGAAAGGATGTGTAAACAGAAAGTGAATTTCAGTAATGAATCAATAGATGATGATGTATTCATAATTCTGTTTTCCTTTTTTCTTCTAATTATAAGTGGCAAAGAATCATCTAATATTAATAAGATATGCATAATGCAAATACTGTTTTTAAAGTTGGAGTCTTTTTTATGACTGGCTTAAGAGAAAATGTTTCACAAATATTTGTTTGCATTTTTAATGTTTGGTAACTCCAATTCCTTACTTGAAATAAAAATTTAATGCTTTAGATATTTCAGGGTCACAGGTGAAATAGTACGAATGGAAAACAAGGAAATAAATAAAAACTCAACACCGTGTGTTTTTCCCCGGGCTTTGGTCACTCAAAAGCAGAAATTCAGTAGAAAATGCTTTCTGACCCCTCTTTCGAAGACCGCTCGATGCAGTGGCATCTGTAGAAAAAACGCAGAAAGCAACCACTTCCCAACCACTCTGCTTTGCAGCCCAGCTAATTAGCTAGGAACACCACAGCCTTTGGATTACCTGGGCCAGACGTGCTGTCAGCCACGAGAACACTTTTTCCCCAGGCCAACAGCAACCAGCAGCCCTCTACGCAGTCAGCAATGCAATTTCCTGTATTTAATCACACAGCTTTACACCACTTGTTGCGGGTGTTGTGGCAGCACCCACAGGAGGTAGGTCAGAGGCACGGTGTGCTACAGGCTCTGCGCCCACAGGTGAAGAAGAAAATCTCTGATCCTCAGGGCTTACAAGTGTACAGCCTATTGGGAAACAGAGAGAAGCTGAACAAAGAGAGAAGAGGGGATCGTCAGCAGTCTTTGGTGGGGGGAAGAAAGTAATATTTTTAGCATTATAAACATGGTCTCAGCCTAATGGCATGTACAATAACATCATTTCTGTTGCTGTTTTTTGGCAACTTGTTCTAAAATTCTCCTTGCAAGTAACTAATCTGTGTGCACGAATGTGCAGTCAGCTAAATGCTGAGTGTATGCTTGTGAAATTGTATGGCAATGCATAAAAAATTAATCATTTAAGAATCTTTTGTGAAAAGTGCCATCATCATTGTTGAACACAGGGAAAGCAAACTGTTTTAAATTGGCAAGTCATTAATTTCTATTTAATGCTCTTTGCCACTCTCTATGAAGTAAAGTAGTTTTATATGGTTCCAGAAATGGAAAAATTTATATAATAACCATTAAAGGAATGTACAAATGTCATCTTAGAGACTGGTATTCAAACATTTGTCTTTTGGAGTTTTTTTTCCTAAAATTATCTTTTATTAACTCAGGAAAAACAGCTAGTGATATGAGAATATTGTTGAACCTTTGAATATCTTACATTTTATCACTTTTAATGCATCTTTAATATTTAACATTCATCTTATTATAGACAGGAAGCGTGAGATGCATGCACGGTTTCCACACAGTTTTAAAGTTCAATGCACAGTCACAATTCTGAGGGGAGATTTCACACATTTATGAAAAATAAGGCATTTTTGCAGTAAAGTTGCAAAGTGTGAAAGAATTCTTGTTTTATCTGCCTTACTTATCATGTTTATGAGTTATTTTGCCTGGAAGTAAATTGACAAGTTGTCAATGAACAATAGACAGTGCTTCAGCTAGGCTTTTCACAGGTTCGGATGCCTTTGGGCAAAAGGGCTAAATCTGTAGTTTGCAATCTAGCATATGGAGTACTGAAAAAAGTGGCAATGGGGTGAGAGACATTTACTGAGAAATTCATGTGGCTGCTGATCTCTAACCAACCCATTTGGTCTGGGGTTTATGAATTCATGTATATGTGTTCTACCCTTGCAGTTAGAGGAGATTTCAGTTTACATATAACAACCCAATTCCATTTATTCCTGCAATCCTGCTGATTTGCTCTAGCAAAATAAATACTATTTTTCACCGCAAGCAATGCATCTACCTGCATCTTTAATAATAAGGCTCTCTTTAAAACAGTTGTATATATGGTTTCTGCATATTCCTGCTTTTTGTTGCAAGAACTGCTCTGTAATCCCCTAATTAACACAGTTCTTGATATCTTTATCCCTACCCTCATTATAAGCACACCCTCTTGAGGTGTCAAGCATGTTGTACACTTTACAATGACATAAAGATGATTTCAAATTCGCATACTGTAGTAGGGAAACATCATTCTCGTTTCCTTTACATGATGTCCTATTTGTCAAGGGACTTTAATGCACAGGGGTGAAAAATGTGATGCCAAAAGCTTTTCCAATTTCCAGATAGCCTTAAAAAATCACATGTGGTAAAAGAATGGCAGGGGAGCTCAGGCTTTACCTCCGTTTTGACACTGGGGGTGTCTTATCTTTAACAATTCCCTCCTCTAGACCTTTCTCATCACTGAAGCTGTCAAAGTGTAGAACCCAAAAGATGTGCTAAGAGTACCTGGACACAGACAAATTCACATTATTTTAGATGTTGTGACCCATGCTCTGGGCTGAGTATGTTTTGTTGTGGAATTTTTGAAAAGAGCTGTGAGAAATGCTCAACTCCTTTCACAGGAAACATTTATACTGTTATGTAGTTCAGGAGCATTATTACAGTTGGCAATTAGCGTAATACTATGAGCTGCAAAAAATGATGATAAATGACTGATGAAAGGACACTAAATTAGACTGGTTACCACACTTAATTAAGATACAACTGCGCTACTTGCTTGATGTCACTATCTTACATCTGACAAAAAGGGTAAGTAGACTATTTTAGTTATTATCATGGCCAGAGAAAGTGCAAGAAAAGCAAGAAAGGCATACACAACCTGAAATGCTCTAGTCAACCCAAGGATAATAATGAATGCATTATATTTTAATGTCTTACAAATTCTTCAACTATTAATGATCACATAGACTATTTTGGCTAATATTTTGGAATATTATTTAGATTTCAATCTGCATGCAGTAAAGAAAAAATAAATAAGTAAATAAATAAAAACCCTCAGATTTCCTGATAGGCTTCTGCTTTATGTTGCCTACCCTGCACAGGCTACAAAGGCCTGGATTTCACGAGCTACAATAGGTGTAGAATACCAGCCTTTCAGGACTCTGCCTCTTCACTTGGCTTTTTGAAAATTATGTTGATCATAAACCTGAACATATGCTGATCATAAAAGGGAGCACTATATTTCTTCCAAAACAGGTTGAATCACTCTCAGTAAAAGAGAAGAGTGGCAATGTGAAAACTCATTTGTGAAAATTGGCTAGATTTAAAGTAGAAGACCTCTTTGAAGTAGCCAAAGGTGTGTAACACTTGCTGTGAATGCCCACTGCATTTATGTGGGTTAACAGCCATTATTTTCCCATGCATAAAATATTTTTTTTCTCCAGTGGCTATGCTAAGTACTCCTTGAAACAAAAAGAAAATTCCTAACTTTAATGAAAAGAGGAAAACACCAAACTTGTGAAAAGAAGTCTGATAGAGGTGGGCAGTGTGATAACTGTCCACACCAACCTCTGAGCCATGTCGGGAGTCCTGCTGGTTTATTTATAGGGCTGCAGAGAGAGAGCATGGCTTAGTGGCAGGCAAGGACCACCCAAGGAACAAGCCCTTTTTGAGGATGTTGCATTCCAGAAAGACCACAAGGATTGTTCTGGCCCAGCAATGCAAATCTTTCAGATCTCTGCCAGTGCTGTCAGGGTGTTGTTTCTCTGAGTGTCAGTAAACTGAAGCGAGATGTTTAGGCAGCAATGTGAAAGCTGGCCACTTCAGCTTGCAGCTTCCCCCTAGCTCATGTTCCTATCAAACGCTTCTACCCTTACAGCTCCTCAGGATGCAGCTGTGCAACGGCTGCAGTTTGCAGCTTGGTGCAATGATGCAAACTGAGGCTGGTGCATATTTGCAATAATAAAATAAACTCCTAACTGAGGCAGTATGGGAGATGTTTCTCGTGTGTGGTCTAGGTATTAATAATCTCATAGATCCAACTTCAATTCATTCCTGCTCAGGACTTCATACTTTGGTTCCCTGTAAAGACTCAGGGGGATGGAAAAAATTTCACTCAAACACATTTCATCCAAAAGACTGTCAAATGCCAGTAAATAAGTTGGGAGGGTGGAGAGTCTTGTGGAAGAGTCCATTATTTTTATAATCTGCTATCTTTCATATATGGTAACTTTCCAGTTAGTTTGTAACATTAGGAGATAAAACGTGTGATTTTAGGCTGATGTTATTCCTTGTAACAGCTGTAGAGACAATACTTTAAAATGTTGAATTTTTCTTTTTCCCTTATAAATCAAATGAGAAATGCTCTCTCTAAACTATTAGTATTCTCATTGCTGTTGCACATTCTGTAACAAACACAGAAATAAATTATTTCCTGTCCTAGACACTAGGTACCTTAAGAGAGAAAAAAATAAGATTAGGAAAGCACTAATAATCTCTTTAAACTGCATTCCTACAGATTAAACTGGAAATAGATATAATTATGCCATGCCGTGCTATCACCATTGCGGAGGATGCTCCATCCTTTTCCTGTGTGCCCTCTGACAACTTCTCAAAACTGACAGAAAGACCTGCCTTGTTACCATTGTTTTCTTATGCCTTGGCTAAGTTTTCCTTAATTATTTCTCCAATTCTGTCAGCAATGTTATTGCCCCACCAGTTTAAAGGTTAAACAAAGCACCAAATCTGTCAAAGTGAGTGAAACCAACTGGTGAGGAGCTATCAGAAAGTAATCAGTGCTAATAGGTACATAATGGCTAACAGTGAGCTGTTTGCGCTGAGATACATCACCGCAGACAGAACACAGACCTCGCTGAAATAGCACTCAAAAAAACCACTGAGTACCATATCCAGCTTGTAGCTGAAAACAATGGAGGAATACTGTTTTTTTCCGCACTCCAAAGGACTCCAAACTTGCACACCCCCTCAAAAGCAGCTGCTGTCACAGCTACGGCTTTGCCATATCCTGAGTTCATTGTAGGGCTTTTTTTTCTTCTCATTGCACGGTTGACGCAAGAGGTTAAAAACATGAAAACGCTATTGGTAGAGTTTCAGTGAGATAAAAGGGCAAATGTCAAAAATACCCATTTTAAGGCATTTAACCTTTCCCTGCATCCTTCTAAAACAGTTTGAAGATGCTGCCAAAAATATTTTGTAAGCTTTTATTTTTTTCCTTTTTTTTCTTTTTTCTTTTCTGAAGATAAATTGTGTCGTTCCCCAGTAGTTCCCCAGAATCATATGCAAAATATATAACTTCTGGCTGTAATTTTTTACCACATTGTCACCCTAAGAAATGTTGTAAGACGTGCTTGCAAAGATTAGTTTTAAGCACTGAGAGACTGATCCTGCAAAATGTTGGGTCATACAAGGTGCTGAGCTGTCTTAGTGAAACCACTGCAAAGTGAGCAGCCCAGCACCATGCACAAACAGGCACTTATTTAGCTGCCCGGTAGGACTAATTGAGTCTTAATTTGAGTTCTTTAAGGATTGTTTATGACAGAACAGAAATTTTATAGCAGCATCCTATCCCCATGCCTTTACCTAATTTAGAGAGAGAAAAGGAGATGGTAAAACTTTCATTTTTTGCACATCTGAACCATGCTACCTGTTGCTGAACAGTACTTTGCACCAAAACTTTGGCTGTCTTCCAGAGGTCATACTTTGATCTGGATCAACAATTTTCTAATAAATTTAGAGCACCTTCCATGCAAAATAAGGGCATTTTTGTTTTAACTCTGTGCATTTAGAATAAATGATTTAGTAGTTATCATTGCTTATGCCTCTCCTTTGCAAACAAGAATAAACGAAACACTTTGCAGAAAATGAGCCCTTCTATGAAATATCTGTCAGTCCTGTTCCTGAACCTAAACAGAAATGATTATTTGTTATTATGAGTATTTCTATGATATATTTCCAATAACACTTGAATGAAATTTTCTAGTTCACATTTTAAGTAGTGGTGTGGTTTTTTCATGTGTATGCTCTATTTATTGAAGAAAAAACACTTCAATAATTCCAATAATGTGTAATGGTAATTGAAACACTAGTGGAGAACTGTTTTTTTTTTTCTTTTTATATATATTAAATATGCAAAATGAAGTTCTGACCTCAAATAGCATGTTCATCCTACTCCCAGTACTTCAGGGAAACTGTTAGAATAAAACACAACAATCAAAATCTTTATCATGACAGAGGATTTTCAAGAACAGAATGTAGATGGTGTGATTACACAAGAAGTTTATTTAGCCCTGTTTTCTGTCCCTTGAAGTGACATCAGTTGTTGAACAAGCATTGATTTAAGTGAAGAAGATGCAACAATTCAGCCCCAGACAGAGGTTCAACTTTTATGCTGATTGCTGGCTTGAGCTTGTCAGGTCTTCAAAAATCTCTTTTTTATATATTTTTTAATTATTTCTTTGGATAATTTCTATGCTCACCAGCATATTTATTCCACTTAAGTCATTTGGTTCAAAATCTTGTCATTTTCATTGACTCTTACCCTGTTCTCTCAAAGACGTGCCAAAACAAAATTCACAAGTTACCTTCTGTTGGGAAGATGATTGTTTAATCAGAAGTAATGTAATCTGTTTGTGTCATTCTCACAGTTTTTCCAAACCCTTGCATGTTTTCTTGTCTCCTCCATGAACTTTTTCTCATTGTTAACTCCTTTCTGAGGTTATGTGTGACATTCACAACCTCACTGGATCACTGACGTACGGTGGCTTTACCATGGATTTTTCAGTTTTCCCATTTGCCCACTTTGAATTTTATCTTCTCAGCTTTTTGTACCACAATATTATGTGTATATAGAGACTTACTAAACAATTCACTGTGGTGTACTTTCTAAGTTACATCCAGATCAGTTTTAAAATGGGAAGAGGAGGAGAAAAAAAAAATAGAACATGCTTTATTCTTGTGTAGTTTTCTTTTAAGTGATGGAACGTGTTGCTTACTAGAACTTCCAGTTTTCTAGACTTTTGTCTTCTGCCTTTTACACTTTAACACTCTTATGATATTATATGTTAGCTAACCAGAGTATGCCCAGAACACATTACATCCTTATCAAAAATGAGACATAATCCGAATAGAAAAAAAAAAAATCTTCACAATAAGGAAAGGTTCAATTTACATGTATGAGAAGTTAGGTTTTTACTGTTTTTAAAGAGGAAAACAAGTATTAACGAGTTGTTAGAGAACTATAATAATTAAATAGACCAACACTCTTTTCCATTCCCCTAACTCTAAAAGTTATCAGTTTATCGAAGATACCTGTTTCCTGGAGGGTTACACATATGAAGAGATTAAATCTGGAAGAATGAATGAATACTGAAAAATCATGCCCTCTAAAAAATGTGATTATTTCACTACTTTCTTTATTTTTCAAGGTGGTGTTTAGCAGTATATTACAACAGAGGAAAAATCTAATGCTATGTGTACAAAAGAAGGAAGGAAGGAAGGAAGGAAGGAAGGAAGGAAGGAAGGAAGGAAGGAAGGAAGGAAGGGAGGAAGGAAGGAAGGAGGGGAGGGAGGGAGGGAGGGAGGGAGGGAGAGAGGAAGAGAAAGAGAGAAAGAGAGAAAGAAAAGAGAGAGAGAGAAAGAAAGAGAGAGAAAGAAAGAAAGAGAGAAAGGGAAAGAGAGAGAGAAAGAGAGAGAGAAAGAGAGAAAAGAAAGAAAGAAAGAAAGAAAGAAAGAAAGAAAGAAAGAAAAGAAAGAAAGAGAAAGAAAGAAAGAAAGAAAGAAAGAAAGAAAGAAAGAAAGAAAGAAAGAAAGAAAGAAAGAAAGAAAGAAAGAAAGAAAAGAAAGAAAGAAAGAAAGAAAAGAAAGAAAGAAAGAGAAAGAAAGAAAGAGAAAGAAAGGAAGGGAGGAAGGAAGGAAGAAAGAAAGGAAGGAAGGAAGGAAGGATGAAAGAAAGAAAGAAAAAAGAAAGAAAGGGAGAGAGGTAGAGAGGGAGAGAGAGTGAGAAAGGAAAAGAAAAAAAGGAGAGAAGAGAAAGAAGAGAAAGAAGAGGAGAGGAGAGGAGAGGAGAGGAGAGGAGAGGAGAGGAGAGGAGAGGAGAGGAGAGGAGAGGAGAGGAGAGGAGAGGAGAGGAGAGGAGAGGAGAGGAGAGGAGAGGAGAGGAGAGGAGAGGAGAGGAGAGGAGAGGAGAGGAGAGGAGAGGAGAGGAGAGGGGAGGGGAGGGATCTAAAATAAGTTTAAGTGTCTGGCAAATAAATAAATAAAATTCTAGATTCATTGAACTATGAAAAAGCATCACAAGTTTAATGACTGTAGCAAAGCTCAGCTGCACAGGTGTATAATAAGGTGTTAACCACTGTTAGCAATGTACTGTGAATTTTTCAAGATCTACTGTAATAATTCACTATCAAAAAAGTTAATGTAATAACTAAGTTTCCTTTAGCTGTATGAAATAAGCACACAGCATTACATTTATCATCAAAGTATTTCTTAATTCTTCTAATACCTAAAGACTTAACATATCATTTGGAATTTAAACAATGTCATAAAAAAAAAATAATTAAATACTTAAACTCTTTTAGTACTCTTGTCCAACTGTTATCCAATTATTAAGGTATGTTAATTTCACTGATTAATTGATTTGCTAAAGTCAAAAAAAGGCAGTGTTTAAGTACTGAAATTGTTTCATATTCTCCGTGATGTTCTCAGACCTGGAAGACTTTCTTTCTGTTGAACATGTGTTTTTATGAACTATTTACAGAGAAACTTTTCAACCCATGTGTGGCCAAGTAGAAAACTTTTATTTGTCATTATTTATCTTCAATATGTGTTTATTTATACATTTCTACTCAATTTCCATTTAGATCACTGATTTTTGGTGTGTATTTTATTGTTTAAATCATATTATCAGTCAGTTGTTGCATATGACTGATCATTTCCTGTGAAAAATTAAAGCTAAAAATAAAAGATGAATATTTAGACATTTATGAAATTTTAGTATGTACAATATTTAAGCATATATGTATATTCTCATATGCATATATGTATAATTTGTATAGCATGTATAATTTTAAAACAAATACATTTATTTTAACCTTTAATTTAGAATTGTTTTTGTTTAGTTACAGGGAAAATAATCAGTACGTCAAGATGTCCTAGAAGAGCTCACATGCTATTTCAGCCTCTATCTACCTTTTAGTGATTTTCTTTTCCTTCCATTCATTTATGCAGCTTAATATTGAATACTTCAGCAGGAATTCTTTGTTAATCATGGACTGTGTCATTTGCCCTTGAGTGCATTCTGTGGTATCTAAAAATAGTGTGTATATTCCACAGGTCATGCAGGATGGTCACCTTGTGACTGGTTGTTATAAATAAGGGCTTTGGGGTCAAACCTGTCTTTTCTTTGAAGAGGTTAGAAGGTTTCACCCAGAAAGCAACATCAGCCTCCAGTCTAGAAAGCCAGTTCCCAAAAGAATTCTTTGGGCAAGCACCTTTAAATAGCTAAGAGTGAGAGAAATGGCACTGCAAATGTCAGCTTACATAAACCCAAATAAGAAAAGACGAGGAAATTGTGCCCTTTCTACAAGGACAGAATCTAACTGCTCTAAAAATGAAAAGTACATCTAAACAAAAACAGGATATAAAATAAATTAAAAAGCTTACTAATTACACCAATACTACTATGTGCCAGTAGACACCTCAGCTTGTTTCACAGTGTAGTGGTTTTACAAGGCATTTTAGGCTTTAGGCGGTTAATTCAAACAATTTTTAATTTGTTTTCAGTTTAAGCGCTACTTTTGAATTCAGGAATTTTAATTTCCCTTTCTCTCATGTTATTCAATTCTTTCCTGTCATTCAATAATTGCTGCAGTGAAACATCCAAGTCATTAAAAAAAAAAATGCAGAAACTCATGAGAAACTTATTTAAGGTGAATTAAATTTGACCTTTAAAGTCTAAACCTGGACCCAAAGCCAAAAAATCAAGAGCTTTTTTTTTTTTTTTTTGACCATTCCTGGTCAAAACTCTTGCTACACTGTTAAGAAAGAGGAGGTACTTAGAGTTTTGTACCATCGTGGTTCGTTGTCAACGTGATGAAGACTGAGCAGGTAAATGTGTTTATTGTTTAATGTAAGAGAGAGGGCAGCGGTTCAGGTTTTACGGAAACTGCAGTGGTGAACAAGCTGTTAAACTAATGATCGCTGTGTAGTGGGAAGTGGGTATTTTTTTCAACCTGTACAACAGAACAGCTGCTCATAAATCCTATAAAGACAATTTAAAAGGTACTTAAGCACAATTGAGTTATATAAATATTTTAATCTTTTATGTGCATTGTTGATTTTCAGTTAGACATCAACTTATTGCAGCTTTCACCAAGCACATCATTAGTTTGGTTTCTTATGGAACAATTACGCAAACACCAGTGCCATCGTTAAGAGAGGTTAAAGGTCACATATTCAGGATGAATTCAAAGCCTTTTGGCATTTACGACATTCTCTGCTTTGGTGACTATTTATTCATTACGCATACTTCATCAACATACACCGACATGCACATTTCTGAGAGAGAAGCAGCTGATGCTAGGGGATGCACACAGATCCAATGACCTGCAAAACGAAGCACATACGATGATCTGTATGTGTTCGATGAGAGAGATAAAATATGCAAGACCTAGGAAGAACTGAGGGCAGATGCATCTCCTAAAAGCTTGTGGATGAGATATCTGTTTTCATGTCAAGTTTGAATGATATCAATAATGGCAGAATACTATAGCTCCTGGAAAAAAAAAAAAAAAAGAAAAAAAAAAAGTTACCTGGGGTCAGAATATCTCTGAGAAAGGCAGAAACCAGACATCTTCAAGCTGTGTGCCTCCTCCAGGTCACAGGTCTCCTGCAAACACCGTCTTGTTTGGTCTGAGACGAACATTGTCTTAGTTCCATTGCAGTCAATACGGGCTTAATTTTAGAGATCATAGGAGGCCTTATGGAAAAAATAAAATAAAATAAATGAATAAATGCAAAATACATTCTCTTCCCTTGAAGAAAGACTCAACTTTGTGTTGTAGAGAATGAATAACTTAGATGATGAGAAACAAAGCACGGTCTCACAAGGAATCTGCTAACAGCAGAGTAAATTCACAGTACATACAATCAGTAAACCATCTGAAAGTTGAGAGGGAACAAAAAAAAAGTGCAAGTAAAAACCCTACTTTTTTCTCTTTTGTTGCCTTGTCTCTGTTTGGAAAATACTGCTGTTTTCAGCGAAATCTCAGCACAGCTTAACAGGTATACACATTTCCCAATGCAGAGAGCATCCACGAGTTCCTCAGGAACATGGGAACCCAAGTCACACTTCATCATTGTCAGAGAGCAGAAACTCAGGCTAGAAGTTTTCTGTACTTTTGTGTCTAGACCTGAGTGATGAGCCCATCAGCAGAAGTGTCCAAATTGTGAGCCCTGGGAGCATGGTACCTCTGAAAACCTGTCCTCAAAGTGTTATGTTTGATTTTTGAGAACAGAAAGATATTGGACACCCTAACAAACACAGCTTATTTTTTTCTCTTTTGACTTGTCCAATATATAGAGTTACAGCTGCACTATTTGATCATTACATGAAGAGTTACAAATCTCCTCTCCCTGAGAGAATCTAATTTTCTGATGACAGGCTGTGTGGCCCAAGTAGATACACTTCAATTCAGCTTTTTTTTCTGAGTAGTTGCATCCATGTAGAAGCCATAATTAGTAGAATTGGCAAGTTATCCTTTCTTGCTGAAAATTGGATCTTTCTCTTGTTCAACATTAGAAAAACCAAAGGTGGAATCCCATTGCAGCAAAAGTCCCCTATCAACTTTAGGGTTAAGGTTTTATCAGAAGCCCTTATTGTAGGGCACGAAGAAAACTTACTTGTAAAATCAAGTTCTGAAATAGAATGGAAACAAAATGTCTTTTTTTTTTTTTTTCCATATAGCTAAGTCACATCCAACAAGACCTATTAAATAAATAAGATGTGCACTGTTATTTTAAAGGACTATCTGCTATATGTATTCTAAAAGTTGTGTTCACAGTGGGTCCTTCTTACAAGAAAATTATTTGCATAAGAAATAAGAAAAACTAAATGACTGAGATTTTCAAAAAGTATTGATACCAAAGAAATAAACAAGGGATGAGAATTATTTTATGCTTTGGTTTAAGTCTTTGCAAGACCTGTATTCTGGCACTTAGTTAATGGCAGCTTTTTTGATACATTCCACTGTATTCACTGCTGAAATGCAGTGGTTTGAGCACAGGAGAATAAAGCCTGAGGGAGGGAGAGGTCAACACTGACGTAGGTTTTCTGAAGGACTGTGAATAAATTACATTGCATTACAATTTTGGGGAGACTTGAACTCTTTATGTTATCTGAATAAGCTTCAGTTTGTTTTAAAAAGAACAGCTTAAAAAAATACTATGTTTGTTGTATATTTTTCTCCAAACATTCGCACATTACTAGTCAGGGCTTGCCAAATTTGCTGCTGAATCCACAGAATTGTGATGCTCCACATTCTTTAGAAAACCCCAAATGTTTCATGGAATACCTGTCCAAAAGTGATCTTAATTTCCAAGTCTACACTTTGCAGTCATCACTACATCCTGTTGCCATCCCACCCTGGAGGAAGATGAGATTGCATGAAAATCAGCCATGCAACTCTCCATTTTCTAGAAGGAGACCTAGATGCATGCCACAGTGACCAGGAGCATGGGGAGCTCATGCCCTGTAATAAATTCACTTGCTGTTGAGGATTTGCAGCCAGATTAAAGCAATGACCCTCAGGAAGGGGTGAATTTCATTAAATTGTTTCCAGACCCTGACACTTAAATATAGGTAAGATCATGTAACCCAACTGCTAAGCAAACAATGAGAAATAAATACAATTTCCAGAAGAAACTAACTGTGCTGTGACATACTGATAAAATAGCCCAGAGCTTCCTTAAGTGTTTTGAGCCAAATTCTAGAGGATCCTGTGAATTTCACTAGTGAAACTGCCATATTGCATGCAATTTTTCCTTTTCTTCCCCTTCTACCCTCCCTGCCCCCAAGACAGAGAGAATTATCAAGTCAATTTTTGTTTATCAGGGAAACAGGAATAAAATTATGCTAAAGAGTAAACAAATAATATTCAGCTTGTGAGCCCTCTGGTTACAGAGTTTCTTTCCACCCACTGAATATTATTGCATAAACGTTGAAAAACATTGCTAGGAAACAAAACAGGGCAGCCCTTTGACAGGTTAACATCCTGCCCCCCAAAAAAACAATTAAAGGCGCACTGTAAATTTATCAGTGACTCTAAAAAGTGAAACATAAACTTTTAAAAATAAAACCTAATTACAATTAATACTTATCCCAAATAGCCCTGGGAATTTGTCATTAACTTTATTTAATACCTCTGTCTTGTCAGGGTCAGGCATTTAGCAACACAGATTGTAGGTGCAATCCTTTAGACGGTAGCTTATATTGGAAATGAAAGTCATCTTCATTGTGAACATATCTTGACAGACAATGTCAAACTCTCAGACTCAGTGTCACTCATTTACCACTAACCCATCCAGAAGCTGCTGCTGGATTTAGCCTTCAAAAACTTGTCGCTGTTTGACACGTTAGAAAAGGTAGTGATAGTACTAGTAATTGGAGAGCCCTGGCAATGACCTTGTCCTCCTCCTAAGCCCTGGCTAATCCTGGGTATGATACCTCAACTGGCAGCATGATTATTATCTGCAGCTATTGCTTTTCTTACAGGTGCAGATGCTCCAGAAAGAAGGGCTAAGGAAAAAAAAAAATGTAATAATACAGTATAGAGATTAAATGTTTTTACTTCAGCCAACCCACAGATATTTGGGGCATTGGTTTCACCTTTTGGGGAGTTATTCATTTTTTCCAGTCCTTCAATTTACTAAACTGATTTTTCTTCTTTTACAGTAGTTTTTTTGTTGTTGTTGTTTTGTTTTTTTAATTAGAAGCATTGAATATCTTCACAAAGTATAGGAATATATATTACATGATCATGAAATATGTCCCATCTTTCTGAAATTCATTGCCCTCACAATTGCTTCTTCCCTGTGGAGTCCCCAGTTTGAACAAATTAAGATCAGAAATGAGAGTTTTTTGAGGTAGCTTTCTCTCCTTTCAGATGTTTTTTTTTGTAAAAAAGCACTTCAGATCATTGCGACAATGGTGACAGCAGCCAGAAGACAACAACTATCAGGGCAATAGCTGTGAAAGATAAGACCCATATAATTTCAAAGTTCATATACATGACCAAAAGCACACCTTCCATTTTGTAAAAATCAAACTGCACAGATCTTTGTATACAGATATATTTTGTGTCAAATACCACTTTAAAATGTGCTTTATTCTGAAGGTTGCAAGAGCCATAGTTTGAGGAGAGGGTCCCATTGGGAAAAGCATTATTTTACTCCAGCTTCTAGATAATAAAAGAATATAACCAGCTGCAAACTCTGTATCTTGGCACATTTGATTTTCATATAAACCTTGGTTTCAGATTAAAAAAAAAAAAAATGTTAACTAACCTGATACCAAACATTAACAGTCTTTGATAATTTTCCAATCCCTCATTTCTATACTTAGAATGAAATTACCATTTAAAAGAGTTATAAAATTATGGCAATTTCTAAAAGGATAGTGAATTCAGTGTTTTATTAGGGAATGTTTTAGAAATAATTTGTTTCCTACTTTATTAAGTTCTTAGAATAGACTGAATAATTTAACTACCTAAATATTTTTCATGAAGGCAGTAGGTGGTTGGGCATCTGAAGTATGGTAGAAGCATCCTTGAAGATTTTTTGTAAAATATTCAAAAATTTTGCAGCTAATTTTATTGCCTGTGTTAGATCATGATCACAGAATTTCTCAGGATTTGTTAAGTAGTAAATAAGGATATCATTTTAACATTCTTATAAATGAACCAAAAGCAATCACAACTTTTACTATGTGGAAAAAAATTAACAATGAATGGTTAGCTACCTTCACTAGTCAAGAAAATTTACCAGCTGGTTTGTTTATCCATCATTCTTCAAGACAGAGGACACTACTACATGTGGTTCCTCATCATTTACATCTGGTCCAATACTGTTCCTGGCATAGGCCATTTACCTTCACCTGACCAGCTTTCCCAGTCAAACCAGAAAGCTGCTAGCATAGATGTAAAGCTCAGAAAAGTGCAAGGAGGTAGTAACATCTAACAGGATGTTACAGGATTAGCCACGGATAGTACCTGCTCAAATACAAACTTGGAGAGTATTGAAAATCACAAATTTAGAAAACAGAAAATACCTACAAACAATATGATAGTGTGACAGTTTCCCTAGCCAATCCAAACAACTTAACAATGCAAAACGTAACTTTTTTCCCCTCAGGAGATCTATCAGAAGCTTGGTGGTGGTTGCCCCTCAAAAACAAGTTGATATAATGGCTCACCATCAAACAGTAGGCCACTGCTGCTTCCACACCCCAGCTCTGATGCTTCTTTAACCCCTCTTCATCTGGCAAACTGACAGAAAAATGACCCAGATGAACAAAATTATCATTCCTTTTTATCTAGCAAACAGCTCTCCAGCTGAGAGTTTAAGCAGGGTCCAGGATGTGCCCAAGAAAGTAGGGAGGACCACGTTGCCAAGAGTAATCAAGAAAAGAGACTGAGAGGCCATTGGTCTTTGTACCTGAATCTCATTAATTCTTAGATGATATGTAGAAGTAGCAGATATAGCCTAATTCTGTCATGACGATCACTTCTCTGAGGAGAAGGGTTAGAGCCCAATCTTTAATAAAACAACAGTCTTCTTATTTACGTTTTAAAAATTAAGGTTATTGTGTAGAAATTTACATTACCATTAACTCTCAGTGCATAGAAGATAACTGAATTTTAGATATGAACGAGTTAAAATAACAAAGGTTTATTTTCACATTGCATATACCTAACGTGAACAATCTAAAATAGGATTTTTGCACTTTTATTCAGATATAGATTACACTGAGAAAAGACTGTGAAATGTACTTTTTATACTCTCACCAAGTCTGGTATTTCTAAGAGTAATGAAGCACTCCCAAGAATAAAAGTTCACGTTAAACATTTCTATAAGTTCAAATCTAAATTTTCCTTGAAGCCGTAATGTCTCAGTATTTTTCATTATTTCTTTTTCCTATCTCTATTCTAGAGCTGAGGAAAAAAAAAAAAAAAGTTATTTTTAGATTCTTTGCACCCTTGGATGTTACAAATGAACCTGAATTTGTAACTTTTACACTCCAGTTTTAGAAATACTTAGATGAAATTTAGAGAAATATGAGTACTAATGTGAACAGTATTTTCTGATTTCGCTACAGTATTTGTGAGGGTTGTCACGGCTTGATTCCAGTTGGAAGAGAGGTTCTTTAGACCAACCTATTGCACAACACAGGTTCTGCTATGAGGTCACACTAGGGTGTTCAGGGCTTTATCCTGTTGGGTCTGGAAAACAGCCAAAGATGGGGTCCAGAAAACTCCTCTGTGACACCAATTTCACAGCTTGACTGTCCTCACAGTAAGTTTTCCCTTGCATCCTGTCTAAACTTGTCTTGATTCAACTTATACCTGCTATCTCTGGTCATCCTATCATATACCTCTGAGAAGAGGCCTGGCTTTGTCTTCTCAGTGACCTCTTTGTAGGTATCAAGGGGCTGTTGTTAGGTCCCCCCAGTGTCCTCCCCTCTCTGGGCTGAATGAGCTAGGCTCCCTCAGCCTCTCCTATTGGGGCAAGTGCATCAGCACCTGTCCTCACTTTGGTAGACTTGCTCCAACTTATTGATTCCTTTCTTGTGCTGGTGGGCCCAAAGCTGGACACAGTATTGTAAAGCATTGCCTGAACATTATTATTTTAAAGAGCACAAGCGTGCACTGAGTTCGTGGAGGACTCAAATTTTCTTGGTGGACTCAAATTACAGAGATTGGCCAGAGTAGTGGTGACATAGTAGCAGGCCAATGGGACATGTAAGAGCTTCTGTAAAGTCCCCCCACTGCGCCATGGTCTCACATCTCCCAGTGACATGTTAGACTTGTTTTATAAAACAAAGCATTGTAAAGAAAATGCAGTCAAATCTCATTTAGTTCTATTAAAATCCCTGAAATACTCAAATACTCGAAAGAGTAGTGTTGCATTTCTTGAAGGAAACAGACTTGATATCCTGATGATTATTTTTACCTTAGCATCAATGAAATACAGCTTAGGTTGACCAAAAGGAACCTCAGCAGATGTTTGTTAATGCGTCATGAGACTGCAGCAGAAAAGCTATACTAAAAAATTGTTATTGGCAAGCCTGTGTTAATAATAAAACAAACAAACAAACAAAAGCTTCTTATGGAATTCTTGGGCCACTTTTTGTGTCTTGGCTGCTTTCCTAATATTTCTGTCAATGGCTGCTTACTACCACATGGAAATGGTATAGTGGGAGGATCAGTGGCTCAGGAAAAGAGATACTTAATAGGGAGCATTTGGGTTTTAAAGGAGCTGAAAGACTTCACAGGTGACTGAGAGGAAGGGAACAGACTGGCAGTCTGGGGTTACAAGCACACTAAATGTGAAAATAGGTTCTAGTGTTTTTGACACATGCTGACCCAGAAAGGCCTGACCTCTCTGTAGTGATATATGCAACTGAAAGGCTGTTTGGGTAGAAAAGGTGTATGAGGTGTACAGGAGATAAAAGCTGAGTACCTAGCATAGCTTGGAAAGCTTTTGCTTATACGCAGGACGTCTCCTGCAAGTGGCCAGGCTGGCATGAGATGCACTTTCCCCACAGCAGCCCATCCAGTGCTGTGCTTTGCACATGTGGCCAGAACAGTGTTGATATCACACTAACGCTTTGGCTGTCGCTGAGCAGCGCTGGCCCAGCATCAGGGCTGTCTCTCCAACACCCCCTGCCCCAAGAAGGCCAGTAGGGTTAGAGGTGCGGAGGGGACACAGTCAGGACAGGTGACCAAAAGGATATTCAAAACTGTATGACCCAGTGCTCAGCAACACAAGCTCAGGGAAAGGAGGACAAGGTGGGAACACTTGTTACGAAGGTGTTTGTCTTCAGAAGCAACCACCATATCTACTGAGTCCCTGCTTCCATGGGCTGGACATCACCTGCTGATGCAAAGACTTCTGCACATGGCCTTTGTTTTTGTTTCATTAAACTGCTTTTATCTTGACCCACGGTAAGTTTATTTTTTTCACTATATTTTCTTCCTCTGTCCTGTTGAGGAGGGAGAGTGAGAGAGCAGCTTGGTAGGCACCCAATGACTGGCCAAGGTTAAGTCACCACAATTCATTCTTCATTTTAATAATTTTACATATACTCTTCCTAATTTGCTTAAATTTACAAGAAGGGAAAAGTTTGTCCAGAAATATTTGTTCTCAGGACAACTCACATTTGGAAAACATAAGGAAACACTCAGACATGCTAGTGCAAAGCTGAATGTTCAGGCAGATGACTGGAAAAAAAATGGACAAATTTTTACTTGTACAAGCCCTTCAAAAATGCTTGTTCCAGCTTTTTGCAGAACCTTCATATCTAAACTTTCAGAAGAACAAATCTAAGCCTTCAAAGCCTTCTCCCATAATTCTACCAGTCTATGTAATCCTTTATCATCCAGTTTTATTAATGCTTATTTGTAGGTTAATGAATGTAAAGTAGTGTTTGTTTTGTATTGGCTATTGTAACAGCTAAAGAAATACAGCCTGCTGCTGGTATATTCTAGGAACCAGCAGCAGTGCATATGGAAATATAATATGTAGGTCTTGCAACTGTAATAAATAGTTTTTGAAAGAAAGAGGTCACTTCAGTTCTTATTGAAGACAACTGGTTCATGCAGAACATGAAAAAAGTGCATCTGCATTGAAACTATACAAATAAAACCATGTCATAATTTCAGTATATAATATATTAGGACGCTACCAACTTTCCTGCACTGAAATGTACATGGAAAAAAATAAAAAAATAAAAATAAAAATAAAAGGAAATGAATTAGGTCACATTCTGCATAAAGCAATTCTCTCCTTACAAAGATCTGAAAGTTAAAGGGACGCTGGCAACTTGAAATATGCTCAATTGAAAGGAATAATTTAAATTTTGTAACTGAAATCAGATCTGTCTCTTAATCTGTATTGTGGAAGACCCACTCTAAAAGAAGGTGAATCTGATAAACAAGCTTTTAATTTGCAGGGCAGTGAAAAAAATGCACACAAAATGTTTTCAAATTTAAGGAAATTAAAATGTAAATCGATGTAGTTTTAAAATTTTTTTCATTATAATAATCTCAATGCTTTATGTGAGGATAAAATTTTAAATATTTTAAGAAATATACTTCTTTTTAGATGCCCGTATACCACTGCCTTTTTCTGTTTTACAAGTTGATTGATATGTCACTATTACAAAATTAAAACAAACAAGAGTAAAGATTTACATCCTATAATTCTATTTGTATTCATGTTGCATTTGTAAAACATATGAAAAAGAACCAAAAAAATGTCTCAAATACCAAATGTCTATTTTGAGAGCATTGTGTTTCTCTGGTAATGAAGTAGCTTTTTTACTCGCTTATAGGAACTGAAACAACATCAAGCTTTTAAACTCATCAAATCTCAGACTACTCTTGGGTAGGCATACTCAGGACTGCCTCACAAAACAAAAGCAAAAAAGAATAACACAAAAAGAATAACACATATTTTCACTTGCAGAGGCCACAATGTTTAATTTTTGTTAGGTTTACGTGGATTTTATAAACCTTATTTTTAATTCTTAAATCATTAACATAAACAAAATGTTTGACTTTATTTGAAGGAAATATTAAAAAAAAATCATTTTGGGGGAAAAAAAAAAAAAAAAGTAATTTTCTTCAAATCATCAGCTGTTGCACCACCAAATTTTCAACAGTTTCTTCTCAGAGCTGCTAGGCCTGTGGCCTCAGAAAGGGAGGTGTGTGTAGATGCCTCCTGTAAGAAAACAAACTGGAATTTAAAGATGGAGCACTCTTCTGACACAACAGCCCTCCTGTGTCTGGCTTCTGAGCAGCAGAGGACATTACTGGTGTCATGACAGTACTGGTGCTCAGTCCTTTTCAGCAGTATATATCGTCACAAGCTTTGTTGCATAGTTTTGTCTCAAGTTATAAACCATCTTTTTTTTAACATGAGACACAGATCATTGTTTATCAGATGGTAATACCTTCTGGTTGGCAGTGATTTAAACTAAATCTGAATGACCTAAGTCTATTCCCTGTATAGGCTGCAAACAGGAGAAAGACTTTTATGAACAAGCTGTGTTTTTATTAAACCAGCTGACAGAACTGAAAACAGAGGTTTGAGGTATGTGCATTTTTATGAAAAACAAACAAAAAAGCATTTTTTTTAAAAAAGATGCTTATTAAATATATTACTCACACTTCCACTGGAAGATCAGAATTAGGTCACTGATTATTTACTTCCAAAACCAAAGATCACTTGGATGCACCAGTAACAGGTTGCTTATCTTCTTTTGTGGCAGTCACTGCTAGTCAGCATCACACACATACAAAGCCAGGACAGTTAGGAATGGCTTGCAAATGAAATCTCCTATTTTTGTAAGCAAATTTCCTGGCAATTCATCCTCTTTAAAGTGGTTTATATGTGCAGTGTCGGTACGGCGTCTGAGATAGGTTCTGTTCTCAGTGATCATAACGTAATCCCTGACATCAAAAATAAAATAAAACAAACAAACCCAAAACCACAACCACCACCACCACAACAATGGCAAATCACCAAGGTTGTCCTCTTGATTTAATGGAATCAATTTTGATTTATGGCAACATTACTTAGATGAAAATTTGCCCCTTTCTTTGCAACACGAAAAGGCGAATGGGTGGATCCCACTGAAATGGGATCCCTACAGAAAAAGGAAACTGAGACCTGATGCCATTTTTCCCTTGAGGAAGAGAGATCCTCCACAACAAAACAGAGTATCTTATTTTGTAGTTTTCAAGGACAACCTACTTAAGGTTGCAAGCCAGACAAATTTGACATAGGAGGGCGGATAACATTCTGGGTTCAGTCAGTCCTCAACCTATTCAGTTTTATCCCTTGTGGCTTAATTTATTTCTTTCTCATAAGTCTCTAATAAAATCTACCTGCCAGCTGTGATCTACTTTGCTTTGAATAGATATTAATGTTGCTTCGTGGTACTGCCATCTTGGAAAACATGATGGTGCACAGGAACCAATTAAAACATATGTTCCTAAGAATATCACTCAATATGTGATTTTGTTCTTATTACTTACTCAAGAGGGAGATCATAAAGAAACTCTAAAGATAACTGGTTATTTCAGAAAAAGTTCCTTCTATTGTACTTTGCATAAATAGAGTTACTGTTACCATGTGCTGAATGTAAATATGAAGCAATGCAAAACACAGAAGGTTAAATGAGATTCGTAAGCAAACAGCATATATGAGTAACCAAACTATATGTTGTGTTTTACAAGCCCAAGTTGACCTTTCAGTTTTCAAAGACTCTTTCTCCTGCCAAAGCATATGAAAATCCACACAGGAAAAGAGAAAGGGGGGGGGGGGGGGGGGGAGGGGGGTGTTAAAATACAGAGGAAGTAGTATTCATAGCACATGTTTTACAGTATTGAATGATATGGTGGCTAAGAATTAAGGTGAGGAAAAATATAATTCTACAGTATAGGAGTGTGAGTCTATGGAGTTTTGTTTGTTTGTTTGTTTCATTTTGTTTTGTTTTGTTTTTAAACAGCATTTGCTAACAACGGATGTCATATTTTTGGCATGGTCCTACTTTATCTATGATATAATATATAGATGCTGACAGTAAATAATGACCTAAATAAGATTTGAATATACACTGCAAAATTCACTCAGGGTTTGTACATCAAATAGCAACTGATTTGATGCTAGAAAAAATGTATTTCAATGTTTTTTGTTTTGTTTTGTTTTGTTTTTTCTTTAAAGGGAAAATATAAAATCCCAAACATGGTTGAGCAAAAGACAAAATCTTGTTTATATGTTTGCACCTGGGAAGGGGTTGAATAAGCTAAAATATTACCTTAAACAATTAATATTTGTCAGTATCCATGTATTTCAAGAAGTGACCTATTAATGACACTGAGAAAAAGGAAGTGGACCTTGTAATATGCACTGTACTGAGTTGAAGATGATAACCCCCCAAAATACCATTGTGAAATTTTCTTACTTATTTTCTATTTCACTTCAGTTGCTTTCATTATAATTGAGAGAAGTCCAAGGATTTCAGGCTGTGAAACAAAGAATTACACCATTGACATTTGGGAAAGAATATACGATCATTAGAAGTCCTGAGCAAGGTGGCCTATATGCTTTACTAGCTATTGCTTTGCCCTTTAGCTAAAGTCCAGTAACTAAATCAATGGGACTCTATTGCTTCTCTTTGAAAACCATTCCAAACTCTAAAACATCTTTGTTGGGAAGGTTTTTTTCGTTTTCTTTTCTCTCTCTGTCTCCTTTATTTATTTTTTATTTTTTTCTTTTAAAGTATGTCTAGATAGAAATATGATTTCTTAAGGTCATGACGCAGTTCTTTGTAACACATGGTGATATTCTCTGTTCATTTCTTTTAAATATTTTAGCTCTGTTATCAAATATATATTTATTTTTTCTGAGCTACTTGCTTATCACTGTCATTATTGTTAATTTCTCTTTTTTTTTCTTTTTTTTTTTTTTTTTTGATACTCTGTTGCTGAATTCCTCTAATAGGGTCACAGCTTGGTTGCTTGCAGTTAAATGCAGTATTCAGAACGTTCAGGGGTGAAACTGTGACACTTTTTTTATTTTTTACCCCCAAATCACCAATCCTTCTTTGCTCCTTTGCTACCTTGATAATACCCTGGTGATTTTCTGTTCAGAATAGCACTGATCGGACTCACTTTATCAACTTCCTCTCAAGGGCTGAGTTGAGAGTTTTATCCAATTGCCCCCTCTCTGTATCCATGGTGTTTGGTATTTGTCTCTCAAGCCTGTCTATAGAATTTCTGAAGTGATTATCACCTTCCTACCCTAGTGCTTAACTTGTTATGCAGCCACTTTTGGGCCATCTGTTATAACAGACATATTTGAAGGTCTTTCCAACACTGTCCCTTAACTCTCTCTTGTCACCTTATTGCATTTTGAACAGAAAAAAAAAATATTGTGCAGTATTAATAGCAGTAAGATATCTTAATGGAAATAAATGTTTCACAGAGTTGTTGCTCAAAATGGCTATTAAGCAGAAGTGTGAATGAATCTGGAGGAAGAGCAATTTTGTTTAATAAGACATTTCAAGTATTATCTCTCTAATTTGCTGAGAAGCAGGTACAGGCTATAGTGTACTTGTAAAGTAATTAGAAATCCTCAGTAATTGTTTTTTTAATTAACAACAAAACTTGCAGAAAAATTCTGCTCATTCCCACTTCTCTTCTGGATTAATTTTCTTTCTGCTGAGAGAAGTGGTTAGGCACAAGAGATTTTTCAGACTTAAAGTCAAGGCAAAGAGCAGAAGAGGGCCTCCACTTCAACTGATTTTGATGTTCCTGCAGAAACAGTTGATCAGCTCTGTTCACCTTTCTGTCCCCACTATGTGACACATCAATGTATTTACTACCCTTATTTTACTCTAGCAACCCAGTGTTGTGTTCTGTTTTCAATTACTCTGAGCCACATGGATACAAAGGATCAAGCCGAGTATTTCAGCAAGGAGTGTGGCCATCAGAAGAGCTGTCATTGCTCCTGGCATAGTAATAATTGGAGTGGACAGCCTCTGCCAAATAGCAGCTTGTTAGAGGGACAGACTGGGACCTGTGCATGCAGAGCAGGAAAGGCGATGCTCTCGGGGCAGGAGCAGGAGCACCTGGCTCAGGAACCTCACCACGGGCACACTGACCAGCTTCTTTCTGCATGACAGACCTTTGATCTGCATGTGCTCCCTTTGCTGCCTCAGCTCGCAGATGCCACAAGCCAATGGGCAGTCCACATGGAGGTACTTGTAAAAGCTACCTCTGATGTCTCTGCTAAGCAAAAGGAGATTCCTTAGGAGGTCACCACCTTCACATCTGATTCCCTTGAAGCACAAAAGCCCTGGCTGCTGTGTGAAGCTGAGAGGACAGAGTCTCCTCATCACCATTATCCATGGCAGAGTACATGTGTGGGCAGAAGCTGCCTGGGTGCCATTCCCCTCCACCAGCCCTCTTTGCTCTGCAGGCAAGCAGGGGAAACCACCATGTAACTTCAGCCATTGCAACATCTACTCGGTCCAGAATGTGAACAGCTGCACATAGTGCTGGTATTTTGACAAGCTCATATTAAAACCTCACTGGACTATAACAAAGGAATATTGCCTGGACAATAATGTGAACTGAAAAATTCCCCTGTCTCCAAGCTTCAAAACATACATGATGAAATCCAGTGCCAGGTTCCGCTCTGTGATAACTAAGTGCTGTTGAAGTCACCTCAAGTCTGTTTAGACTAGAGCATTTATTTACTCTTATCTAGTTTATATTTTCCTCTCTTCTCCTAATTTATCCTTAAATCCTTTCTCTGCCTGATTTTATTGATTTGGTGGTGCCAGTGTCCTGCCCTAGAACTTTTGTGAAGTGTGGAGGTGAGTGCTATTAGGAGTTTTGCCTCTCTTGTGGTAATAAAGGATAAGCATGTGAAAACATGTTAGCACAGCAGGCAAAGGGACGTGTGATATGATGGCAGTTCTAAAATGAAATTAGTGGTGTGAAGGGAAGCTATGTGAAAAATCTTGTGGAGAAGCTGATTGAAAATGAAAATTAGTTGTCTTTTTGAGAACATGCATTATAGGTCTGCTGTATGATCTGTAAAGCAGTTAAAAATATAATCAGAGTTGTTACACTCCCTGGAATTAAAAGAATACATTTCTACTAACAAGCAAATGTATTCAAAAGAGGACAAAAGCAAAACTGCAGCATGTGTATGATAATATTCCACTTAATCTCTCCATGAGTAGGGTGACAGTTCTTTGTGAGGTGAGGATGTGGGTGATTCTCTGGTGTGCCTCCATTTTGGATGTCATCTTCTGAAAAAGACTGGAATAAAGTGACAACTTGGTAGCCTCAGATTCTGCTTTGCATCAAGGGGTACCCATCAACTACTTGCTGTAGGACCTAGAACTGGGATGCTCTCTCACCACAGACTTGCTCATATCATCCAAATACTCTCTGTTTCCATTGTTTCTGCCAATGTCAGAGAGTGACAATGAGACTGCATTTAACTTGCATTATTATCAGGATTCAAAAAAGGGTTATAGCAGAATACTCAGTAAATCAGATTCTGAGGCTTGAACAAGTTGGACAGAGTAGGACAGAGTCCACAGGCACAAAGCTTGTTGTCCTAATGGGTGGTAGCTTGTTTTTGCAGAGGGTGGGTCATGAGATCATGACATGAGAACATGAGAACACACAAAACCCATAGTTTTCCTCTTTCTGTATTTCTCTTACTCATTCAGAAATGATTTTGCAAAATTTGATCTAGCATGTCTGGGAGCAATATCTTCTAATACTCTTTATGATCTTTCCATGCCTCTGGAGCAGATGAAAACAAAAAACAATCAAAACAAACAAACAAACAAAAACAAACAAAAAAGAAGGTTTATTCATCTATTGCATATTTCTGTCACTGGCAGAGCAATGAAAAAGAGACAGAAGAACACAATAAAAAATCGGGGTCCTCTTACAGCCTTCTGGAGGCAAATCTTGATGATCAGCTTCCCAACAGGACATGAAATTTTCTGCCCTAATGCCTAAAAGAAAAGATCAGATAGGACAAGCTACCCAGGACACAGCAACACAGAGACCGGTCTTGAAAGGGAGTGTTAAATTGCTCTGACTAAATGCCGTGTTTTAGTTGCACTAGAAAGGCTTAGTCATGCCTGAATAGCTGTTACAGGCTAAAGTTAGGCTTGCTGGTACCTGACTTGGCAGAGCAAGAAGACAGTGCAAGTATGATACAGAGAAATCCTGGGGAGCTACTAACAGCCACAAGGAGCTGAAATACCTCCTGGTTTACCCAGCTTATTGTTCTTATTGTTACTCCTCTCTCTGTTTAGCTGCTCCATTTAGAATTGCAGTAGAGAGATTTTTAATTCTTTTTAGGAATATGCTTGTAACCTAGTGGGATGAGCCTGTGAGAAGATGTTCTCGTTGCAGAAGGCATCCAGGGGCCTTGGGTACAGAGTGAGCACCAGCCCTTTGTGCCCTTCCCCTCCATGCAAAGCACGGTGCACTCAGGATCAGCATAATGAAAGTGCATCATGAAACTGAAAGTGATAGGATGAAAAAGCACAAAAATATGGAGAAAGAATTACCTTTTAAGTTGTTTCACTTCATGTCACATAGGCAGAAAGAGAGAGCTTGAACTGCAGCTCCATGATTTTAAGCTGATGGTTTCGGGAATCCTAACTTTCCACATTCAACATAACTATCTAGAAAATCAGCATAATGACAAAATTGAATTTAAAAAAAAAAGAAAAAAAGGTGAAACGAATTGCCATTTTAATCTACCCCTTCAGTTTCAGACTGTTTTCACACATACATACATCTCTATTAGCCCCGCTTCTATTCTCTGGAAGTGGCTGCACTTTCCCTCCAGCTGGCAAGGTGCAAAGGGCTCTGTAGAAGTGGTCTAGGAAGCAACCCGTTCCCTCCCTGGAGACCAATTACTTTTGAAATGTGCCTGATCGTTTGTTGCTGCCATCTCCCCCTCCCCAACCTGCCCCCACCTTCCCCCATAGCTCATTGTACTGTTGTCACTGAGACACCTGATCAGCCCTAATTCTTGCTTTTATTTGAATTAGGGTGCCACCAATCTTGGATCCATGTCAAGGCCCATGTAATGCCTTTGGGCAACACTGGGGATTAGATTAACATTTTGGTGTTGTTCTAAAGCCACATGGTCAGCATTATAAAGATCCCATTAGAGATAAAGGGGCCGGTTACACAAAGACTAAGAAATATAAGGGCCAGAGAAGGTTGATGTAATTGGCTGATATTAGAAAGTGCTTTAATTAATGAAAGCATACTGTGGTTACTACCCCTTTTTTATAGTTTAACATGGCTCTTAATTATATTCTCAGTTGTTCGTTTACACTGAGCTTGTCTTTCAGGACTGCCAAACTCTCTTCAGGGAGAATGAAGCAAGCATGTTGTACTAGGTTGGCCAGCCTCACAATTCAAACCCCTGTCATTGGCTGATAGAAGAAGTCTAGCCAGGAAAGGGAAAAAAAAAAAAAAAAAAAAGAGGAATGTTTGCCTAATCAAACAGTCCCAGAAATGACAGGATGTGTAAAAGTGAATAATCAGAAATTTGGGGAGCATCAGACATGTTGCCTGCACCTAAAAACTTTGTTAGAAACACAAATATTTTTTTCAAATGCCAGGGAAGTGCATATTCCAGCAGTGTGGACAGTAAGGACTGCCTGAGCCCAGAAGGGTGGGTCCTGGAAATGCTACTTCCACTTTGCTGTACGATTACATGGATTTGTAGTCTAGTCCACCTGAACACTGTGTACCTACACTACAATGTAATTGTTGGATGTTCCTGATAGATGTTAGGACTCAGTGCAAGATTAATCTTTCATTTCCCTCACATACCCAAAGTTCTACTTTTTTTACGTTTTTTCTGCCATCTCTCATAGTCCCATGAAAAGAAGATCTTACATTTAAAGAAAACAGATAAAACTTTTTTTAAAACCCTAAACAGTTACATTTACATAATTATTTTTGAACTAAGATCCTAAACTCTGCTTTACTAATTTAGGTGTCTGCAAGGAATGTCTTTTTGATAAGTGTCTGTAGTCCAGTGAGAAATAACAGACAAGCTGCAAATAAATACAGGCTAGCATTTAATCAGTGCTGAAATGTCAATAAAGTTAATATGTATAAATTTACAGTAGAAACTACTGATGTAAGAGTAGGATGATTTCTGTTGCTGCTGTTCTTTTATGTACTTTTAACATTGTGTATATCTCAAAGTAGTTCCAGTAGCTTTAGTTTTCTTAAATGTCTTTTTACATAAGCAGATGCATAGATGTCTACATTCTTCACATCTTGGATTATTTCAATACCTAACGGCACACATGTTTCTTCAATGTTACAATCACAATGTTCATTACTATTAGCATGCAGGGCTCAAGCTGTTGGCTCATTTAGGTCTTTCATACTATGGCCTAGCTAAACAAAGTAGTATTTTGCCAGTATCATAGATTATCAAAATGCTGAATTTCAGGTTACAGATATGCAACTATAAATAAATAAATAAATTTAAAAAAAAAAAAAAAAGGATAGGTAGGCACATTTCAAGGCCATTGTGTTTTGTTACATGAAAACTGTCTTTCAACAGGTCTCTATTTATAAGATGTTACATCGTATGTTTGCAAAATTTCTCATACAAAGTTATTACTTGTGGTCACTTCTGTCAAGTAGGATCTCTGCACAGACTGCTTGACATCCAGTAAACCCACCAATGTAGCACCATAGAAAGTAACCAAAGCTTCCCAGATGAAATGAACCTCCAGTTCACATACTGATTTAGTCAAAAATATTAAGAGAACAGGAAACAAAGATATCTTCCTTTTTAAAATACTTTCAAATAAAACTCTGCATTTATGGATAGGACAGGAACTGAAGAAACTTGAATTTTTGTGTATTTTATTTACCGATAATATCTTATCAAAGCAGTACTAATGATACTCACCAAATGAGTTCTCAGAACAAATTTAGCAACTGTAACTGTGCTGTTCTGCTGGATAAACAGAGAAAATCACCAGTTCATGAGCTTAATATGCATCTTAAGTCCCTTCTGGCTTTAATCATCAGTTTCATTTTGAATTCCCAATATCTGAATTAATTGCAGGTGTCTGCTTCCAATAAGAGTATAGTCTTTAAATTGTACATGTCAGTGCATCACTTACACCATGTCACTTCCCGTTAAATTTCTTTTCACTGTAACTCTGTGTAACACAATGTGACATGATAGAAGTGTTCTGGCAACGTGCAGTACCTCAAAAATAAATACAAAGTTTTAGGATATTATATTCTACTGATCTTCTGAGTTATCTTTGGATGGCTAAAATAAGTAGATAATAGCTCATTGGGAAAGGTCTTGACCAATGGCTGAGGGTGAAAAGGAGCCAGATGGTAATCCTGAAGTTGGCACAATTCTGCTGTGAAGAGAAAATACCAAGAAAAAACATACTATTTAAATATGATCAGAATACCTGCTCATCTACTAAATATACACAAAAATAAGTTGAAAGGGTCATAACACGTAGATAGAGAAATATGCAGAAAGGGAAATGACTCTAACCAGAGTTGCTTCCATATGAGTTAAGCTGTGAAGTGAGCCCCTACCTTCAGTAACTTCACATCTCAGGTACTATCTCTTTCAGAAATATTGTATAGTGAGCAAGAACTAAATGCCCAGCTATACAACCTGTCAGAGCAGCTAAACAAGGGTGTCATAAAGATCTTGTAACTGTAATCAGATATCTGGGATGTAGAGACTCTAAGTGCTGTCTTGACTGAATCACGCAGTTTCAGTAGCACAGTCAAACCTGGGAGGAAATGTTACATAAAAGGTAATCCTCAGTCACTTAGGAATCGTGGTGTTATGAAAGACTTAATTTCTACTGTGCCTAATAGAGGAAATAACTACTAATTACTTCAACCTTTATACTTAATTTTGGAAATATGGGAATTACTGCACTAATTGGGCACCAGTTTGTATGAGCTTTGCTTCTGCAGAATCCTCAGATGGAGAACTTTGAACATTAAACAGAAGTTAATATTAGATTCTAGGTACAGTATTGCAGCTAGCAGTTAATATAGAATAGTATGCATATTTAGTAACAAAATACAGAGGATTATCTACAGTAATTCCACTCATCTACCCTATAGACACTACTTTTGTGGAAAACTCAAAGTCTGCTCCTCATTTAAAAATGAATAAAACAGAAGAGAAGCTAAACTGGACTGAAGTCAAAATTGCACTAGCCTTTGGCAGGCCTTTCGATGTAAAGGTACCATCAATTCACTCCTTATCATCTCTTCTGTAGGTCTCACATCACCCCACAGCAGTTGTCGTCATGAACAGTGAATGCCTTCCCACTTAGGGAATGGATATGGCCAGTTATGCACACAGACCTAACTCTAATACCTCACTCCACCAGCAAATTGACCCGCTGCATTTAGCCAGGTGCTCAAATGATTAGTTGCTACATTTTTCTGTTACTGTTTTCTCTTCAAACTGGTATTAAATCCCTTTCCTCCCCTTGCTGTCTCTAGTCTTCAAAAAATTTGCCATTTAACATACAACAAAATGGAGCCCACTCAAATTCTCCCATGTAGAAACAAACATTACTGTCCACTCAGGAAGAGACAGAGCCATTACTGATAACGATATTTTGATAGATGCAGTCACACAGATTGGAATTAAAAATAACACTTATCTGAATGAGCAAGAGGTTCCTGGTTCTCTCACCCAGTGAGGAATAGGAAAACAGGAATCTCCTGCATTTTAGATCAAACAAGAAAAGTTTGATTCTGTTGTGAATTAGAAGTGAATTAGAGAAAATGGGGAGCTATGAAAAAGGACTGAAGTAGAAAACACCTAGTCAAGAGCTTTAAAACCACCTAAGATGTCTGGAATATAAACGTCTTAAGTACCACCTCTGGCAAGTTTGTGGACAGGTCTAAAGCAAAAGATCTTATTGATGCTGAATATTTTGAATGCATTCATTTTGTTTCTACCTAACTCTCTCTTCTGTCTGCCAAAGTAACTCATCATGATGCCATACAAAGTAAGGGCAATATGTATCTGTTCTATGACCTTTCAATTTCCATGAGTCCTTAGCAGTACTACCATGAGCTGGACATTAAAGTGACTTTGACAGGGCATGTCTCATACTTTATCCCAAGGATAATGGTGTGGTGGCTGTAATTATCAATAGCAATCTAGGACAGAAGTTGAGCCTCTTTGGTAGATGAGCAATTAGTTTCAGTACTGTAACTAATATCAGACATGATGCTTCATTTCCCATTTACTTTGGAAAACTGTTAGCTTATCATCATTTCAGCTCATACAGTGTTGCCTTAGTCCTGGCAAACTGCTTCTGTACTTTCATGCAGGCTGCATGAAGCCTTCTGCTCTGAGGTTCACCGCTGCATAGCTCTGCAAGGAAAAGAGGTGCCTTGTAAAATACACAGATACTGCTATTATCCCCTTACAAAATACTAGCAGTCTCCACTTTCCTCCTATTTTATTTATTCCCTTGTCTCTGAGTTGACAGGTAACCACTGAGCATGTAGTTCAACAGCAACAACACACAATACCCAGCAGGAGAACACATTTCTTGTTTGTATGGATGTTTGTCGCAGAAACGGGTGACTTCGCCAGTAAAGGCAAAAAGTAAAATTAGAAGGTGGTGGCTATCTCCCTCAAAGGCCTCCAAAGGCCACAGGAGTGGGAGTCCTAGAATCAGTCCAAACCCAGGATCTAATACGCGATGCTTTTGATGTATCTCCAAGATAGCATTTGCAAAACATCAGCCACAGATGTTGCTATATAATCAGAGGTTCAGATTACTAATGACTAAAATATTTTGTTGAATTGGCTTACAGGTGTCCATTTCCCTTTTCAGTTACTAAGATAAAATTTTAATGAGAATTTGACTCAATCTACTTCATAGTTAAGTATGTAATGATAGATGTC
Source organism: Cygnus atratus (assembly GCF_013377495.2). Lineage (NCBI taxonomy): Eukaryota > Metazoa > Chordata > Aves > Anseriformes > Anatidae > Cygnus > Cygnus atratus. The sequence continues at coordinate 82,126,852 of NC_066396.1, forward strand.
TTACAAATGCATAAAGCACAGAGATAGTGGAAAAAAATGAATTGCAATTTACTTAGTTCTTTAGAAATTGTCAGCATCTCTCTAGCAAATTAGACTTGCACACTTTATGAGTCCTCTCACCTTTTGTTGAACTCATCTTTGAAGTCTTAGTATTAAAAGGAGCTGAGAATCATGCAAATAATGTGTTTTGGTTTGTTTGTTTTTTGTTTTGTTTTGTTTGTGTTGGGGTTCTATTTGTTTGTTTGTTTGTTTGTTTTTTCTTGGATCTGCTGCTGTTCACAGAAATGCTGTATGCAGTCCTGTATGGTCTGGAAAGACTAATTTACTAAAGAAGCTACTATGTCTACTTGTTCCAAACTATAAAATAATTCAAGTATAAGAGTGGAGCATTCCTATACAGGTATTTTTAATTTTAACAATCTTTGTAAGTATTTCATTTATTAGATTGGAGTAAGCTACCAGTATGCTTCACTTTCACATACCTAAATTTAAGTTCATTCACATCAGGTTTACATTGTTCTTCAACTAATGTCAGCTGATTTAAGTTGATGTCAGTGAGTAGACATTCAGAGATCTCTTATGTGGACAGTTCCTTAGACATAGAGAGGTGAGGTCCGTACGCAAGTGTCCTGAATTTTGGAAAGAAAAATATATATAAATATATATTTATATATATATATATATATTCAGTGTTAAGATCTAAACTTTACATATCACATCTAATTTTTAGCTGGCTTTAACTGACATATCTCAAGTTTGGAGGAATATAATACTTTACTCTGACTCTAGATAGCTAGGTTAAAACTGACAATTTGTCCTAACCTCTCTACCTCTCTAGTTCAGAAACTTGTGTGTGTGTGTGTGTTTGTCTTTATGTTTATAGTAAATCTAGATGTAATGGAATGTATTCCTGAAGATGCTAAATTTGCATTTGGTCATGTTCATCAAGGATTTTTAGTGCTGTGTTCAATTTAGTTTATCAAGTTTAATTCAAGCAGAATTTCAGTCATTTCACTAATATCATTTAATACCTATCCACTGGCAGTTTGTTCATGGTCTCCAGTGAGCTGATATCTTACCAAAATATGCTGTCATTTGCATCATTATGGCTATCCACTGAAAAACAGCAGTCCAGCTACTTTTCCAAAGCAGTTGCCCAGTAAGACTACCTAAGCAGAAGTTTCTGCTTTAGTTGTGTCTTCAGTGGTTGAAGAACTGATTTAGTGTTGTCTGTACGTAATATTTTGTAATTATGAGTCTAACACCACCAAAAAGTGTTAAAAGCTTTGAGCTTTCTCCTCTGCTTTGATTGGACCACTCTGCTTAAAGATGTTTTTTGTCTTCCATTGTTTAAAGATGTTTTTTGTTGTTGTTGTTTACTTTTTCTTCTTTGTTTGGATGTGTGTGTGTAATTCACTGTCAACTGACATAAAGCAGAAAAAGTCTCTGATAGGATTGTTTAATGAACATCATTGCCATGAAAACCTGCATCCCATGGCCAGGACCCCATGGTGTCTGGTGGCTCCTGAACATGTCTCAGTCCAGCCGCTGGGCAGGGAAGAGCCATCTCAGGTCTGGAAAGCCTGTGTCTGCACTAGCACGGCCTCCATGCTAAATGATCATCAGCTTGGCCTCCCCTTCAAATTAAATTAGAGGTTTAATTGATTAATAATTCATTGATTAATAATTGATTTTATTGGATTTCCATCAGTTTCCAAGATGGAGTTGGGGGATTTTATGCAGGAGTGGATGGTGACCAGACACTTATAACCAACTGCTTCTTCTTGTAAACTTTTCCTCTTGTTAAACCAATGAAGCTTGCCAGAGGGACAGCTAAATGAGATGATGAGAAGCAGGGAGGGTGGAATGGCATCTCAAACTTTCTGTTAAGATGTAGGAGTTTAGCTCCCAACCACAAGAAATCTGGCACCTTTGTTGTAACTTTGAAAAACAGAGCAACTCTCTCTGTTTCCTATTCAGAAAATGAAAAAGCCATGTTACCTTTCCGTGTCTTTTTTTTTTTTTTTTAATGGCTGGGTTGACTGGCATAATGACCTGGACAACATGTCCTTCTCAGTCTTCAGAGGTTCCGAGGACCTGAGAACATTTGTGTCTGAGGATCACTAATGGAGCAGGATAAATACTGAGAAGCTTACTGATTTTTGGATTGTGGGAAACTTTCCACTTCACAGGGAAGAAAAGAAAAAAAAAAAAGGGAAAAAAAAAAAAGAACTTGTTGCTGTAGAAATTGGAAAGAGTGTTGAAAACAGCATCTTCTTTGACCATCATGCCCACACCTGTTGTAACCCTCCTTGGGGTCCGTGCCTAGCCACCGGTGCTGACAGGACAGGAACAAAGCAGGGAATAAAAATCTGAAGGGAAAGAAGTAAGGCAAGGTCTGAATCCTTCTCATTCATCTGCAAAAGAAACAATGCTTGTCATATAATGAATCAATCTTACTGACAAATTACTTTAACAGAGAGGAAATGCTAAGCTTTCTTGGAAATAATCACTTTTTTTTGGTAAGAATTTACCAGATTAAATACAGCTCTGTACCAATGCACACCGGTACTTTGTATTCCTCCCGGTATTTTCATTTAAAAGGGAGATGCTGTGCAAAATAATGTCCTTGTCTGTCCCTTCCTCATACAAACCTCCAATCAAATTTAATAAAGCTAGTTTGATACAATGCCAGCCTACACTTGGTTTACCCTTGGTCGACTTTAATAGGGTCAAAAATATTTTCGCATTGGCAGTGTATGCATTAATCATTTTTCCAGAGGATTTAGAAAATTGAAAGAGACAAGGCCAAGCAAAATTTTAAATTAATTGGGCCTACCCCAGCTTTCAGGGGGTCACCTTGTGTCAGTTGTCCCACATTTTCCAGGTCACAAAGTTCCAGCGTATCCTACAGCTGCCATGAGGAGAGATCCATGCTGTGGGCACACAAAGGTGAAAGAATTTCTCCCAGAAAGTGCGAATTTTCCTACGGGCAACCACAACAATTGCAGCTTCCAGATTGTTGCCAGACACCACCACTTAAATAATGCATGCTCGGCTGACGCCTGTACTTGGTGCATTTTCTAATCGAGTAGTCAGGAAAATTTGCAAACACTCTGTCATTTACCATAAATCCACTGCCTGCTTACAACTACAGAGTAATTAATTTTAGTGCTGCTCAGAATTATTAATTTCAGCTGGGAAATCTGTCTTTACAATCATTGCTGTTTTCACCCTCCCTTCCTTTTCATTCTATTCTTTATTTATTTATTTATTTATTTATTTATTTTATTTTTCTTTCCTAATATTCTTGCTAGGGGTTGGAACATCAAAGCACTATTTTTACAAGGGAAAGACTGTCTGTGGCAATGTTAATATGCTATTCCACTGTGACAGCAATAACTGCTTCAACATTTCTGATTGTAATCTGCAATAATGCCCTCTCAGTATCTGGCTGACTAGCCAGATGTAGTTGCCAATGCTAAGTGAGGAAAGCAAGGGAAAGACTTTCTTTGGAGATGTAATTAATTTATTAGGTTCTAAAAGGGCTTACTGTGTGATAAGGGATGTGTATACCTTTTAGTTCATGCTTTTATTCAGCAGAGCAGAGTGTCACAGCCTAAGTGCTGAAAATAACTGGAGGCAAGAAACTTATGTTAAATGGTTTATCATCTGTTTAAACACTCTTAGCATTTAACCCATAGGATTAATAAGCTTTTTGGCACAAGAAAGGAAAAAAAAAAAAAAAGTATCTTGCAGATTTATTTGCAAACCTTGAAGTTATGGGAAGACTGGAAAGGAAATCTCTGTAATTACCACTTAATATTTACAATCCTGCAGACACAGGCCGTGTTGCTTGTTGAAGTGGTTTGCCCCAGTTGCAAGGTGGGGTTGGAGCTGCGTCAGGAAGTATTCAAGAAGCAGTTCAGTGCTGGTTCATTCTGCGCCACATCCCCTGTGACCAGAGAATTCATGCGGCTGAGTTCTCTGAGTTTGCAGTGAAGCCACCAATTCCCATCAGTGTCTTGGAATAATCATGCTGGCCATCTTGTAACCCACATGTAAACTTCTTTTCCACTCTATGACTGTGTTAAAAAATAATGTTCAATTGGAAGATTAAAAAGAACAAGAAAAAAAGAAAACTGCATTAAAATAAAAACTAATGTAAACATGAGTCACTAAGAGATTAAATACAGTTAAGTATTTTCGGATGTTTGTGGTTATCTTCATCTAAACAATACTTGTCGTTTTCTGCAGATGGTTCTGCCTCCAACTGTTCTCAAGTCTCTGTAGGACAGCCCAAAATGAAGTCAATACTTGTTTTGTAAGAGCTGTAACAGATACCAAACTGACTGTTTTCCTGTCATGTGAATCAGTATAAATGTTAATGAAATTAACTCCTGGAGAGTGCCCCAGTGCCACTATTAATTATATATATATATAATTAATTATATATACATATATTTATATATTATATTTTTATATATTATATATTTATATATATATGATGCAGTTTGTTTTCACACTTGGTATATGCACTTATGAGAAAAAGGAAATTGTGGACACTTAGTGAAAACCAGCATGAAAATAATGCATTAAAAAATGTTGAAAAGAGAACTACACACCTGAAGAGAATGTTTCACAAAAACACAATGTAAAAACACTGTTTATATTTTCTTTTGTAGTTTCTTGCATGAATTAAATGATGTGTTTAACCCTGAAATAAAAATTAACTCTGAATTACATTACAATGACATTGAAGCTTGGATCTGGTATATGTGCGGTCTGTCAGTGTGAAGCCCAGATTTTTTTTTCCCAGTAGTTATATTGGACCCTCAAATTGGCATCACAGATTTTTAAGAAATATCCAAAAACTTTCTCAGTGACATCCAGAACCTATTTGACAGGATTTGGGCTTTTGAAAACAGACATTGAGAAAGCTCCAAGCCGTATTTGGTAGATTGTTGAAGACCATTAAAACAACATGTTGCTAAAAACTGTCATGCCACTGGGATCTTCACTTTAATATTGCAGTTAATTTTTTTAACAAAACAGAGGCTCTGTCTTTAAAAGGGCAAAATTCAGTTGTGAGAAATAATGCAAACATTATGACACTAAGTCAGGAAAAAAATAATGTTCAAGCCTGTTAATTAATCACTACAAAATACTGAATAACAACGTTAGATGAGCAATGTTTCTAGTGGCATAAAATATTAGGGGATTATGTCTCATGTAGAGATGAGGTACTGTGTTTTAAATGTACATATGTATTATATATATGCATAAATATCTCAACATAATTGTTTCCAAACGATGCTATTAGTGATGTATAACATTACTCACATTACTTCTTTTATTAATAAAAAACATTTTAATTTAATTCAGGATATTTTGCTTAAGAGCAGCACTTTGCTGCTCGTCATTGTATTTTGACAGCAAACTGAATTCTTGTTCACAAGTATAGGATTTGTTTAGCTCCAGGCATCTGTGTTTGGATTACGAGAATGCTGATTGGTTCACTGCCAGGGGCACAAAAAGGTCAAGCTGTCCTTTTTTAAAAGCGCTCCCCCCCCCATTTTTTTTTATTTTTTTTTTTTTTGCCTAGGAGTTTGGCTCATTAATCAGAGTTAAAAGAAAGGGGAAAAGGCAGTGACTTGAAATCATTTGATTCTTTTTCAAGGGGTATTTTAAAAAGCAGAACTCAACGTTAGTGTTAGAGGTTGAGTAGATGTTTGTATGGATCATACTGACATACTTCTGACAGGTGACCTGAAACCTTTCAAACTGACATCTGTCACAGAGACAGACAGAGGTTTTTTAGCCTCAGAGCCTGTTTTCATGACATTTCATTTTTCATCAGAGTTTGAGAGAAGGGAAAAAAAGAAGATGAACTTGAAAAAATCTTGCCAGGGGCAGAAAATGAGATCAGGTTTTCTGCAGCTGTCTAACTCACCTTTAAAGGTTAGAGGTCCAGGCAAAGCGAAGAAAAAGGTCTCATTTTGATGTTATTAGCTAAAAGGACAGATTACTTCTTTAAGTGCATTTCTACAGTTGCATAGCTAGTATAGGACATTACAGTGGTGTAGGTAGTTAAGGGCGGATTGGGTTAACCATTACAAATCCTGATTTCCAGCATTTACTTGCTCCTTGCACTGAGCTCGAATTTAGGGCACAAGTTTAACATATATGCAGATTTGAGATGAAAACTGTAAATCTCTATCATGTGGATAATTTTATATGATAAAATTTGAATCCATGTTTAGCTTTTGATATTATATTTTTAAAATGCTTGTTAGGAAACAGTGACCTCTATTTTAAACTAAAATGGTTGCAGATATGGACATATGAAACACAGACACCATGGCAAGACTACATCTGGAGGTTTAACCTTACTAACACTATCCATGAATTAGATCAAACTACCCTGAAATTTTTTTCTCATATGTTTCTCAGTCGTCACTGTGGCCCTGGTGTGTTAGAAGATGAAGATTATCCCAACAGACATGCCAGCTTTTTCCAAACCTGCCATATACAGCCTCCAGACTGAAGTCACTGTCTTATCATAGAATCATTATGACCATCCTGAATCATCGTAGAATCATCATGACCAACCCTGTCACATTGGAATGGGATAGGTAACGAAGGTCTAGAGTTCCCTTCTATATGTACCAACATGCCTGAGATTCATTGTTAGCTATCTTGCATAAAGTCATTAACTCAGATCCACACAGCCCACCCAAATCCTGAAACACTCACTGAAAAAGAGATGAGAAAATCCAAATATTGGGCTACAAGTGAACAGCCAGTGAGGCTCCTGTTCCACAAGATATGTACCAGCTGTACCACTGGGGTGAAACAGGACACCTGCAATACTTGTTTCATTTAGCTAGAAAACTATGTGATCCTAACTACTGATACATATGAGCCAAACTTTTTCCAACACACTTATTATAGAGCAGCAACAGCAACATGTAGGGGGGACTGAAGAGTTAGGACATGATCTCTTCTTTCCTTTGTCCCGACAAGGGTAAGAAGGAAAATGGGACGAATCTTCATACTAATTCAGTTGGTGTGGGAAGATGACTTCAATACTTTACTGTCAGACAGTAATTCTTGCTGAAACTATGCAGACAACAAAGTCTTGCACAAAACTCATCTAGACTGAGGTTTTTGCTACTGACTTGAGATTTCACAATGTTACAAACAAGTGTTTGTAAAAATATTTATTAATTTCAGCCCAGGCTAAAAGAGAGCTGAAATATGTTCTTCTTGCATACACAACCTCACTAAAGTTCAAGAAATTACGCAAATTGAATCAGTTCTTGCTTGACACTTGATATGCAGGAGTAAAAATAAAAATAAATAGAAAGTATAAAACCATGTTTTCATGCACTGCTACATCACAGAAGATATAGATTGGCACATCTGCAGAAATTGCTGGTGTCTCTACAATTCTGAACTATCAAGAAAACTTGAAAATAGCTAAGTTATAATATAATCAAATATTCAACGATATCAACATAATAATAAATTGGATAGAGCATCCCATGCAAACTGAGTTTTCGGTCTGTATGTACCCTGTCACCTTGACTTCAGTTCCTTTCTCTCCTAAACATTGCCTATGATGCTTCATTTACTTCTGTTTAATGTAATATATATGTTGTGAACACCTATATCACGGTCTCAAGGGTAGTCATATTCAGAGATTGAATAAATGTTCTCCCGATTCTCTTCGGCATTTAGTAATTTATTTGAAAGGTATTCAAAAATGACAGGCAGAGGAATGTGCTATATTTCTTTAGGAACCATAAGATATTTCTTCATCAGTTCTGAATCTGTGCATTGTTCTTTCATGGAACCCCATCCTTTCTATCTTTGGTCTATTTTTAAAAAATAAAGGTGGACACCTACTGTCATAGTTTCAGTGTAACATTCTCCATCTGGGATGTATCAAGCTTTGCACAAGAATTATTAATGTTAGTGTTCTGTATTCACCATTCTTCATATGTGGTTTTACATAATCCTTTTCCTCCATTCACAATAAAGGGTATTGGTCAATATTGCAAGGACACAGCTAGTAACATTTTTTCTTAGTCAACTTAATACAAGGGAACATCAGTAAGTATTTTACTTATGTACAGTATACAACAGATGTAAATTCAGAGACTATGCTAGATCATGTCTGAGGAGATAATAAGCCTGTGGAGGGAGAGATAAAAGTGGTGTGGAAGAGCTGCATCTCCAGAGTGGCTGGCTTGAAATCTGGATGAATATTTAGAGGTGTTTTATAGTGCTGTAACTTTAAAATCATCCTTGAGGAGGTAGTCCTTAGCTGGGTAATTCTGCTGCTGCCATGGACCCAACCTATGTCAAGCACAAGTTAATGGTAATATAGGAAACAAGCAAGGACTTAAAACCTCAATGAAATTCCTGTTAGCATCTGTGCAGGAGCGCATGCCTGTGGGGAAATCTTCTCTCTTACTTTTGCTGGACAAGGAGACTTCAGACCCAGCTGTGTACAACATATTTAAGTGCTGAGCAGAACATGTAAAGCACAAGAATTACATGGCAGGAAGAATGGGCAATATGGAAAGATGGAGAAAATTGAAAAATCAGATAGTATTTTCTTAGAAAAAGTGTGCCTCTGGCTTTATTTGGACTATGATTGTGCAGTTTCGCACATCTCAAGAGAAATCACTCTTGAGGTTAAGAAAAATATCAGTGGGAAACATAATGGAGTTTGGAAGAGCTACAATTCTGAAAGTGCAGGTTATTTTTTTCACAGGAGAGCAGGATACCAATCTGAGAAGTCCAAGCTGATCATATAGGGGCTTTGAGTGGTAACAAGAGAACTAAGCCCATCAAAAAGGAATGAATTAAATGCTGAGAGAATAAAGAAGGAGTCCAAAGCAGTTTAGAAAATCACCATCTGGTATTTCTGATACAGAAATCTCTGTCATTTTTAGCAAATCAAGAAGAATAACAGAAGACTTTTGTGTCATACAACTTATTCATATTTCTATTAATTATTATTTTTATTCAGAAAAGAAAGGAGAAGTATGCATTTGGAACACAGCTTACGCCAGGCATACACTAAACAATGATAGTGTAGCATGTTGCTTTCCATTCCTCTAGAGGGTATGATTGTACTCTTATGGTATTGAGTTTGAAAGGGCCTAGGTTCCCTCTGTTCCTACTGAGGTTAGTGAAAAATCTGAGAATTCAACAGCTCTGGCAATGCAGATGTTTGTAGTGAAGATGAAGAACAATTTTCATCATCACAAATGAATTCTAATCTTGCCATCTTACATGGCCTTCAAGAAATTTCTTCTCCCATCTTTTTCCTATATTTTCTCCATTTGAAAATGTAAGCAATTAAATCTGTTCTTATCTTCTGGTATGATGACTTTATATGTTACACGGGAATTCAGTGTCATCATCAAAAATAAGATTGCTAATGGTGATCACATAATGTTTATGTACATCCATAGACTCTGATGTTTATAAGGCAGATAGCAAAAAGAGATATATGAGAAAGTCATGTAAGATAGAAATAAGTCAAGCTAAACTCTGTGGTAGTATTGTTTTCATGTAAGTTGCACACTGAATTAGGTTATAGTGAACAAAGGTCTTTACTAAATATTATTCTATGATGATCAGGTATTTTACAACATTTCTGGTTCTTATTTCTCGTGAAGACTGGGAGTCAGAGGCTTCCCTCTTTTCCCTCCTACTCTGAGATACGAAGCAGTATCAGAGACACAGCACTTCTTCAGGAAGAAGAAGTCTCATCTCAGTGAAAAAATCTTGAGACTCTATGGTGTCACCAATTTACCAAAAGGTCAAATAAATAATGTGGGGTTATGTATATATAACAAATGCGGAGACTAAAAAGGCCTCTCTTACAGAAATAATGTTCAGCCATGAAGTATTCAGCTAGCATTGAGAGAATGATGTTGCTGTAAAGTTCAAGATAAAACCCACCTGAAACTTTTCCTTTTACACTTTAACATCTGTAGTTCTCTATAAGCTGTTCCTCTCACACAGGTGTGTTTATACAGATAGAATTTATCATAAAGAGAGAAGACATAAAGTGCAACTGGAATAAATCTCAGTTACTTTTAATGGGAATTAAATGAATAAATAATTTTAAATAGAAATCTTTTGAAGATTTCCTTTAAATCCATTGGGCAAGGTGTTACTGATATGATGCAGGAGCTAAGAATTCTTTGAGTGAATGTCTTCTAATATAGGCAGAAGTACCTATCAGCTGAAAATTTGCAAGGTGTGTGAGTCGCCAGATGGAGTATTCCTGTTTGAAACTATGTTTACTGAGTGTCTACCAATGACAATAAAAAGTGGTGTTGCCACCCATTAAAAACTAGAGCAGTGTTTGCCAGCAAGAAATTAGGGGAGATCCTTTTATTTTTATTTTATTCTATTCTATTCTGTTCTATTCTATACTATTATTATTTTATTTTATTTTATTATTTTATTTTATTTTACATTATTTTATTTTATTTTATTATTTTATTTTATTTTACTTTATTTTATTATTTTATTTTATTTTATTTTATTTTTCTGAAAAAGTACTCAAAGAGGATGGGAGGAGGATGGGAATGTGTCCTTGGAGAAGTTGTTCTGTACACTCTTGCATGTTCTGCTGTCTCTAAAATACAGATTGTAGGCAATGGAGATGAAGTTCTGCCACATTCTTCATCTTTAATGTACATGAAAGCAAGAGAAGGCTAATGACTCAATGTCACTTCCCACGAGAAAACAAAGCTAATTCCTGAGTGGTAAGCTAGATGTTGCAGTTAAACCAAGTGACTTTTGAATATATCCCAAAAAGAGCCAGTGTATTACAAAAAATGGCCTAATTTTCCCTAATAAAGAAGAAAAAAAAATCAACTAAATGACACCTGAGCAACTATGAAACGCAGAAACAAGAAACAGGTACTGGACTGGTAGTATGTGTCTCTGTCCCTTTCACTTTACATGCTGAGGTAGAGTCAATGTATATAGAAGCACCAGAAACAATGTACTCTGACTGGGAAGGTAACAAGAACAGAAAAAGGGATATACATCTTCCAGGACAGGCTCCAAATGTCTTCCTAACTTGGCTAACGCTCTTTCAGCTGTAGCAGCTTAAATCAGGTATGCCGCACATTTTCTTTCCATTTCCCACAACTTTTTATCATAGAATCACAGAATGGCATGGGTTGGAAAGGACATTGAAGATCCAACCCCCTGCCATGGACAGGAACACCTCCCGCTAGACCAGGTTGCCCAGAGGTCTACCCAGCCCGACCTCAAGGACTTCCAGAAATGCGGCATCCACTGCTCCTCCGGGCAGCCTGTGCCAGGACCTTATCACCTTCATTGTAAAGAATTTCTTACATATATCTAATCTAAATCTTCCCTCATTTAGTTTAAAGCCACTACCCCTTGTCCTATCCCTATACCCCTCTCTCCAGCCTTCCTGTAGACCTCTTCAGGCACTGGCAGGCTGCTGTGAGGTCTCCGTGGAACCTTCTCTTCTCCAGGCTGAACAACCCCAGCTCCCTCAGCCTGGCTCCATAGGAGAGGTGCTCCAGCCCTTTGATCATCTCTGTGGCCCTCCTCTGGACTTGTTCTAATACTTCCATGACCTCCTTGTGCTGGGTGCCCCAGAGCTGAGCGCATGGATCCAGGTGGGGTCTCACAAGAGCAGAGCAGAGGAGGACATTCCCCTCCCTCGCCCAGCTGCCCACGCTGCTGTTGATGCAGCCCAGGGTACGGGTGGCTTTCTGGACTGCAAGCACACGTTGCTGGCTCATGTCGAGCTTCTCATCAACCACCACCCCCAGGTCCTTCTCCTCAGAGCTGCTCTCAATCTGTTCTCCACCCAGACTGTATTTGGGCTTGATAAGTTGCTTTTATGCTCAAGTCTTATTTACCAACTATTGCCTCTTGTGGAAACCTGGCAATATCCTTCATAGTAACAACAGGCAGAGGAAGGGGAAGAGAGGAAGGAGAAGAGAGGAAGTTTTTGCTGGCTGTTGTTCTTCTTATAGTAGAAATTATCATTTCAGAGAAAATGGGTTGAAGGAAAGGATGAAACTGACCACAAAGCCATGGATTACTTGGCTGATATAAAAAATCACACAATTTATTTAATACACATCTTTTCTTCCTTTTTTCCTCTATCTTTTTCATTTTTCCATTCACTAGTAAATATTCTGTGTCATAAAATAATTCTCAAAATCATGGTGCTATTCAGAAAATCTATTCTGATGTGTGCATTCATGTCTCTATTTAATTTGACTTTTGTGAAGTCAATACTATAACTTAAGAAAACGAATGATGATTTTGCTATCTATTCCATATTTATTCTAAAAAGTCAATTTTCTTACTATTGAGCATTATAAGTCTAGTGTAGTATAACCTCCAACATCTGTAGTGCTATCAATAACAGGTAATATATTTTCCTGTTCTCACAGTAAAATTATAAATATTGGTTTTATATTTCAGAACAGTGAAGTAAAAGTAGCACACACACACCCAAAAAATATACATGGAAACACTGATAACACCGATAAATGCTTAAGCATCAGCAAGATAGCAACCCTAACACCCTTTCAATAGGAAACATAAATGATGAGTTTATTGGAGAAATTTAAATTAATGAGGGGTTTTTTTGGAGGAAAACCAATCCTATTTATGTATGTTATTTCTGTATTATGTACTTATTTCTGTATCACTTACCAAAGTTTAAGGCTAGAGATTATTGCTAGTGGCTAAAAAAAAAAAAAAAAAGGTCAGCTAAATGGTTGTTTAAACTGTAAAGTTTGTTTGTGCCCACATACCTCCAGCAAAGAAACCTCTAACTTACGTGCAAACAGTGGACTTTCTTTATTCCCGTCTGCTTGGTTCTGTTGTTTCACATCTAGTGTGCACATCGCAGATACAAATAATACAGCCAATTGCATTTGTTATCATACTCTGCTATTTGCAGAAGAGTGTTACAATGCCAGAGTCCTCACATGCTAGGAATTGTACATGCAGACAGCCAGCAACTGGCTCTGCTCCTACGTCGCCAACTTTGTTGGTTGCCTTTGACAATGTAACCCTTCATGCACCATGGTTGGAGTCTAAAGAGTGGTAGGGGCATGCAGGGTTTATTGGAGAATTCTATTTTGTCTTTTCATATAATACAATTATCTTATGCAATAAAGAGCTTCTTCAGATTTTTCATTTTTTTTTCTTCAAGTATTCTTTGTGTACTAAAAATTACTTTTTATTTCCTCTTTCTTTTATAGATTTGTAGAGTCTGGACCACTCTTCACACATTTTACCACAACATGTATATGTATGCATTGAGGAAAGATGGTGAAATTTTTCAGTGAGGTGTTTACAACTACACAATTTTTATCGAAAGGCACTTATGTTCCTAGCAGGCACTTAATCAATTAGTAGTGTTTTGACAGTATAAAGAAATTAGAAACAATACATTTTGTATGAGACTTTTGAGAGGATGGAGCCCTAAGTCTTTGGCTTGTTTTTTGTTTGTTTGTTGTTTGTTTGTTTGTTTTTGATTTTCTTTCCCTCTTAAATGGAGTTTGTAGAATCTATTCAGCAGATCTGCATGGTCTGAAGGCAACCCACTGTCAGATCCACACAAGTTTTTCTAGAAAGCTTGCAGGAATTTATTGAACTTGCAGTAGTTTAAAGCTAGAGGGGAGAGAAAAGAGGGATGATGACAACTGAAAAAGCAGCGGACATAACCATATGAACGGAAGAAACACTGAAAAATATTCCATAGAAAATATTTATGCATGAAAGATACAGGAGAGAAGAAAGGAAGGAAGGAAGGAAGGAAGGAAGGAAGGAAGGAAGGAAGGAATAGCCCTTCCCCTTCTCTCCTCCACTTCAAAGACCAGTGGTCTTACAGTAGTTTCTGTCTCAGTAACGAGCTCATACCTCTATTTTTTTTTTTTTTACTTATTTTATTCCTTGTCATTTTTCCATTTTTGCTTTCTGCTTCCCTGTTCTAATTATTTAACTGACCCTACAAAAGGAACTTTTGAGAAATTAGAAATGTACCAAACTAAGAGTTTCTGTCCTCTCCTTTTTAGCCTATGAAAAATTAATGTACTCAGTCAAAGTGTTGACTATAGTGTGGGTAAGTGAGAAAAAAAGGTGGGTCATAGAGACACTAATTACAAGCTTTCTAATATTTGTGAACGTCTGTGGAACTTTCACTTGTCATTTACCTTGATCTATGATGTCTCAACCAAACAGAGTTTGAATAGGCATTTGAGATGAAGCTGACAGTTTATAATTTCAGTAACAACTTAGCTCTTTTAAAATTGTTAAAGTTTAAATCTCATGTAAGTAACCAATGAGCCTTGAAACAAACAAACAAACAAACAAACAAACCCCACTGGACATGAAATAGAGTTTGAAAATGAATGCTGTACATATTTCCCAACAAGTGTCCTCTGAGTACGTATTTGTGTATTTGAAATACTGACAAATATGTTCCTGTACAATGAAGGAGTTTTTGTGGCCAGGTACCATTGTTGACAGGGCTGAGCTGTAACACAGCAGGAGTCTGTTATGGTGGAAGCTCTCCTTGTATATTTATTTATATATATTTCAGGACGGTGGTCAGCCAGATTTATGCAGAAGGAATAAATGACTCCCAGTAAATTCATTCTTCGGGGGATCTGACAGCAGAGCTTGCTTATCTTGTTACATTCAGCCCTTCTGTTACAGTAGTTTATATGATTACTAACAGGGAGGCTAAAATGTTTGTCACCAATTTCAAAACTTTTTGGAGTTTTTAAAGGTATTGAGGTACTTCATGACCATGAGCTTCCTGAAGCCCAAGAATCACTATCATTTTACCAAGCTGGGGGCATTTTCCATTCATTGTTCCTTTTGATCAAGATAGATTTATCCAAATTAGGACCATGCCTGCCCAAACTGGAACAGACAATGACTCTGTAAATCCAAATATTCCCAAGCAAGTCTTAAAATAAAACATCTGTATAACCTATACAGAGAAAGAATGAACCACATGCATGATTCCCAAACCTTTCATTTACCAAATGAGTGATTTGGTTTTACTCACTAGTTTTTCAGACAAAGGCATGATATTCAAACTGAGTGTGAATTTTTGTGATATTCTTCAGGAAGAGTCCTAGCTCATGATGGATTGAGCATGACAAATGCACAGGGCTGCAGGTTCTAAGCAGGCTAAAACACCAGGTGAAAAAATCTGCTTTGTTATTCCCAAACCTTACAGATCACTTGTGCTGTAATGCCATCCATGGTGACATCACATCAAAGAAAAAACTACCTTCTGATCCTGCTGCAAGGGTCCCAGGCTTAAATCAGGGATGTGATGCTGCTAAACCATGATTCCTTCTGAGGCTCACCTCAAAACATGCTGTTACCTTTGTGCAGCACAACCTACTAAAGCTCAGTGTACAGTCTTTAAGTCTCCATACTTGAGGTTCTTGCAGCAGCTGCTTTCTTATCACAGAGGAATACAGTTCTGCACTGCTGTCAAGACACTGAGAATACCTGCCTCTGTACAGGCTCCACATTTATGGGTGTCTGCTCACAGTAACGCAGATAACTTGCAGCCATGCATAGTTGATTAATTCCTTAGGATGTAAAAGCTCAAGGAAAGACCTTGTACCGTGTGCCCATTTCTGTTCAAATGCTGATCTCACCCAAAAAGTTCACCTCAGTGGTGCCTAGTGGCCGGACAAGTGGCAGTGGGCACAAACTGGAGCACAAGAGGTTCCCCTGAGCACCAGGCAGCACTTCTGTGCTCTGCAGGTGATGAACACTGGCACGGGCTGCCCAGAGTCTATGGGGTCTCCTCACTGGGGATCTTCAAAAGCCTCCTGGACGTGGTGCTGGGCACCCTGCTCTGGGTGGCCCTGCTGGAGCAGGGGTGGGACCAGATGAGCTTCTGAGGTCCCTGCCAACCTGTGATTCTGTGACTTTATTAATATTAAGTCAAAGCAGAGTGCTAGCCTGACTGTGCTAATTGCTGCCTATTTTAATAATTTCCAGAGCAAAAACAGTGTAATTTTACACAAGTCAGTTCACATGATTGTAGATGATTTGTTAGACCACTTTTTTCTAGACCATCATCTTCCCTGTGGCTGGTTTTGAGCTGCAGAGTGACTCTTATAAATGAGATTTTCTGGGCACTCAAAAATTCTTTTAGGAACTGCCACTTTCATTCTTCCACTTGGTCTTCAGTGTACATCAGAAAGTACCTCTCTGTGTTCTCACCAACGTCTCCACAGAGATGAGAGTGACAGACCCCGAACTATGGCTTCAGTGAAGGGCAACAGAAACTTTAGTCAAATGAAAGAATCTTTTTCTCAATATATCAGCCGGTTTTTTTTCATCAGCAAGTATGATACTCGAGTAGTTTAGTAAAAACACTTTTGCTGACTTAGTATCTTTATATCTGAAATTTAATATGTGAATGCCTAGCTCAATTCTCTTTTTGTAACATCCATTACTGAATTTTTTTAGATAAGCCATTGGCTGGAAAATGCATGTAATTTAAGACTGAATTTTGCTTTGTTCTGTTCTAGATTATAGCGGTGAATCTTTGCTATTTCAAAGAAGTGAGCTGATGCAAGAGCAGAGTATGGGCCCTGCTGTTTCCAGATACATGGCAAATCTTAACTTCATTTTGTGTTAACATCACTTTGTGGTAGGTAAATTCCATGCATGTAACCAAGAATCTATAGATGATAGGTTTCAATGTCTGCATGCACAAGCAGTGATTTACACGAGTCATTTCAAATTAAAACAACAAAACTGTTAGCACACCAGCATTGTCTCAACAGCTGGGATTTGATTCTTTCTCAAAACTGCAGGTTAGATAGTTTATCACTAGGGCGATATGTGTCCATTTTGGGTGGGGTATATTTGCTTTGTTCACAAGACAGACAAGGGAATGCCTCAATTAAGACTCATACCTGGGGCTTCAGCTTGAATCAAAAGCTTAAAGCATCTGTGGAGATATCTGTGAGCTTTACATATGGCCCAAATATAGGTATTTATACATTCGGAAGTCTTTAGTGATTTGGGGATATCACTTGTCTGTAAAATGGTACCCTAGAGGCTTTTTCAGATTTGGACCATACCGAGGAATGGTATGTGCAAGCTACAGTAACAAGGGTTTTTAAATTAATTCAACTTCTCTAAAACCAAAAAAAAATTCTATAGTAGTACTTCTGGAAATATAGATCACCTAGCAATTGGCCATCATTACACCAGAGGATACCAGAACACATGCAAGGTTTTGTGAGTGAATTTGAGATAAGATGTTGAGCTGTTGAAGCAGTCAACTTACACAATAGTCATGTACCTCGATTAGCAGTCCATTGGTATTCAAGCATAGATTCTTCTTCTGTACTACCCTCTTTCTTGCATATAACCTTTGTATAAACACTCTCAACCTTTAGCAATAATTTCAGCTAGTGTGCCCCCCCCAAAAAAGTCTTTTTTCATATAGAACTAAAATATTTCACATCATAGGTCCTCAATGGAGGAAATTTGGGATTTTTGCAATGTCTTAATGTTTCCACTATTTTTGAAGTTCAGAACAGAAAATCTGGATCAGTTCTTAAGCTTCTGTGTATGTGTTGAGTGAACAGTCTAAAGCAAAACTGTATAATATATTGCACAAGTTACTTTTTAAATACAATTTACTATGCATCATAAATACACTAAAACTCCCACTATATAAATTTATACTTCAAGATTATATAAGAAACCAGCTGGATAAATCACTATATCTTCAAATAGTATGCATGAAAGCTATGCATAATAACAAAGATGTTATATATTGTTTCAACAGAAGGCAACATTATTTGACTGTTTCACTTCTGTGGTAACAACATAAAGCAAATCTTAAAAACAGGCATCAGAATTTTAGTATATTTCTAACGTCTATGTGTGGCCCATCCTCTGCTTTACAGAAAATGGAAAGAAAACTTTAAAAACCTTTTCCTGGCATGCATTTTTTGGGGAAAAAAAACAAAAATAAAAATTCACATTTTCACTTAATATGCAGTCTTCTGTGTAGCATCTGCAAGTATTCTGCTTCAGAGATACAAAACAGGCAGACCACAATCCTCTTCTTATGTTTCAAGAACTGATGGCAGAGAGACATAGCTGTAGAAATTGGGGTTCTATCTTTGTGTTCTGTATTATCTACTGATAAAATGTGTAGATTCAGGGGTCACCAACTATTTACTGGAAAAAAAAAAAAAAGAAAAAGGATATTTTGAACATACGTCTTCCTGCTTTTTTACTTAGTTCTGGCTTTTCCATTTGGAAGGCATTAAAACATAGACCCCTCAAACATATATTTTTTCCCCTCTCTCTTTTTTAGGGGGGGGATGGGGGGTGGGGGAGAAGGTGTTCTTCCCTCATCACATTTGCCACCTCCAAAACTGAAGAAAGATCAGTATGGCTCATGCAGTGATGCAGAGATCCTGCAGAGATCCTGGCCTATGCTCATAGGTAATCGTAGCATGCAGAAAGAAATTTTTTTTTCTGTGCCATGCTTCACTCGTGGTTCAACTTCTCACAAGATTTTGATTCGAAATGAGATGCCGCTGTCGGCTGAGCCATTGTTCTCCATTCCTTGACCAAAACAGAAGTATTTTTTAGTAATGACATAAATAAACAGCAACAATAGTATGGTGTTGGGAGTTCATTTACCTGCACAGAGTATTTCACACCACTAAAGCCTATGGTTTCAAGCTTTCAGCAGTTTCACTCAGCTTTATCTGTTATCTAAATGACATTATGAGTTGCCTTTACATGGTGGAAGACAGACCATGTCCAAATGTGAAAAAGGACCAAAAATGTCAGTGATACTAAAAATATTAAGTTAAATTAAAATATTAATGTTTGTAAATTTTAATATAAAATATAGTAAATTATTGTTAATGAGACAGGATATCAAATGTCATCTGAAATGACATGTGTTTCTAACTGGTATGAATCCAGTGCCATGTCCTTGATCTGGTTATCACATAAAGGACATCTGTCATTGCACATATTCTATAATAACTCTCTCACGGTCCTAACAGAATGAAAATGGCTATAACATAAAGGTGTCTGTGTTTTGGGGTTTGAAACAGAACAATGAAGGTCAGTTGGTATCCTATAATCACAGGTCTGACAGTTATAAAGATCAGTCCTATCTATATACTTAGCTCAAGGCTCATCAGTCCCAGCTATGGTATATGCCTTGGCAGACATAAAAAGGTGTCACATGTAAGTCATTAAAGGCTGTGTTCTGGTTTTACTTCACCTGGCCACAGCCAGTAAGTTTGAGCATTCTGTAAACTTCTGGCTTCCCAGAGAGGTCTGAAAGCATGGGCTGTAGTGGCATTTGAACTTTCCTTTGAGAAAAAACAGCTTGACAGAGCAGACAACAACAGTGACTTTGAGGTCTAAGGGACTTTTAAGGTAAATATCACTTTTTGCAGGACCTCTTCCATACCACAGACCTGTACAAAATGGAGTGGTGTGCTAAATATGAAGAGATAACTGGACTTTAACTGCTCCAGCAAAGAAATCAAGGACCGGCAAGATAAGAACATATTTTTTTTAAATTCAGTTCATAGTTCTGATTTGGTTGAAAGGGCATATAGGGCATTTTGGTTACATTTTTGTTGAAAAAAAATGGCTTAAACATATACCTATTAAGCTCAACAGGTATCAAAGTGATAAATTGAATTGCTGCAGCTGGCCTGCACGTGTGCAACAAAGTGGAGACATGGGACCTCTTGAACATGCTCAGTTAAACAAAGCATGTGCAGTCAGTTCAATGTGGAATGATACAAACCAATGCAGCGCAGGACTTACTGTCCAGATGTACATTGCAAATATCCATCAGTAGCAAGAGTTTATCAAGAAAACAAGTTTATCAGTGGATTTTATGTATAGTTGCACACAGATATCACCCATACTCAAATATATATGACTTACTGCATAAGTAAGTCAGTCTCTCTTGGAGCCACAGAAACATAAGGAACTCATGGTACGATTTAAAAGAAAAAAAAAAAAGCAAAAAAAAAAAGCATATGACCAGAGTAAGTGTCCCTAATGTTAATTTACACTGAAGACTTTTAATGGTAAAGTTAACCAACCATCATTTTCCATATTTTATTCTGGTTTTATTTTTCATATACATACAGAACAGCTTTCTCCTTAATTTCTAAGATCTTTATGTTTTTGTTTTTGTTTTTGTTTTTAAACAGGTTTAGAATTTGTTATTGATAAGTCATCTTAATAACAAATCTTATCTCTGTCTACCTCTGGGTACAGTTTTACCCCAAAACAACTAATTTTGTCAGGCTGAAGGCTTGTAGAGAGTTTATTTTCAAAATGACGCCTTTTTCTGTTACATTGCTCCACCATTTTTATTACCGCCCCAGATATGCTAAGAAAACCTTAAAAACCTGGAATATCAACTAATCTGTTAAAAAAAAAAAAAAAATCAAACTGAACTACAAAATAGCCAGACATACTTTTTTCAGAGTACCTAACTTGGAACTTGTGCATGCATGGGGTGGTTGTATTGAATTTATAACTGTCAATGTTTTTCATTCATTGCTAGCAAGTCAAGCTATACTGTGTTGACTATCTTCACTCTAGTGAAGAACGATGACCCTAAACCTGATTGGCCTTACTAGAAATGGAGAGTGTTCAAAACAAAAACCCAGAAGGCTCCCTTACATTGTATAACAGCAATGTGTTTTCTGTCTTAATCGAACTTGGACTAAATTGTGGTTTATTCTGAAGAACATGCTACAGATAAGTAAAAGTATCATCTGGAAACCTTCCTCCCAAATGGCGGATTTCTGGAAGGTTCCTCATTTAGGAGCAATTTCTGGAAAATTTCTTGATTAATAAAAGCTTGTGAATAAACTTTAAAATGATGGCTTTGTTATTGCTTTGGCACAATATGTTAACAACACGGTGAGCCCTGCCAAACTGCGAGTGCTCTTTCAGGCGGATTATGGCCTTGTTTACATATCCAGCTGCACTGGGGCCGTGTCCGTGGTGGTAATCGAACAATGTCCCCAGTGGGGGTGCCCATTAGGGGAGGGTATACTAACCGCAGTTTGCTTTGTTTAAATTGAGCAAGAATGCACAGCGGTACTCTGATCTTGGGGGAAAGTTTTGGAATCCTACACTTTCTGAATCCTGTTTGGGTTTGTTTAATGGGGATGTTTGGAAAGCTCAAAAAAATTGCCGGCCACAAGATTGCACTGTAAAACCGCTTCAAAATGTTTCATGCGGTCTGTATGGAAGTAGGCATAAAACATAAATACTGAGCTAAGTGTCGTATTATAAAGCCATTTACACTGCACTCCTAAATAAGGATTACATAGGTGAGTAAAAGTTTATAGCATACTGTTCTTAACTGGTAATGAGATTTCTCCTTGTTTTGTTTCTGTTTGATTTTGGAGGGAGTGGGCTTAATGTGCCTGTTTGTGCATGTGTCTTCACGGACCTTTCTAGCTGTTTTATGAGAACATGGACAGCAAGTACCTAAATGAAACATATGTATTTTTACCATGTGCACATAATTTATATTTAAGGAAAGCAGATAAATGGTTAAAGGAAGGGCAATCAAATCAGTAAGTCTACTGCAGAAATATGATAATTTTACAGTACTGTGCCTATAAACTGTTACTGCTTTCATTTTTCAGTTCCTTACAGTTTTCTACTCTTGAATATGAAAATTTGTAATGGTGAACTTCATTATCTAGCAGGCTGCAAATTACTAAGCCAGGGTTACAGTTCAAAAATAGTGCAGATGAAATGAAGAATTCCCTAGGAAAAAAAATGGGGATTTTGTATCCTCCAGTAGATGTTTGAACGTGTTTAAATTGTTTTCCTTTTCAGATTTCTGGGTCTGATTCTTGCCAGTACACATAAAAAGCTTAGATGATTAAGTTGTTTAGGTGATGTGGTGAATTACTTCCGAGGCACAGGCATACTCAGTTCCCAATTAAACAATGACGAAATACTATAATGTTTTTTAGATGTTCATGAACATCGTTGTCAGCCAAAGACTTGGGATGAAATCCTGGCTGCAGTGAAGTAAACTGCAGATCTCCCACTGACTTCAGCAGAATTTCCTTTCCCCATATCTCCCTTCTGCAATCATTTAGCAGTGTATTATTAAGGCTTGGCTTGAAAACAATTCCTCACCCCCAAGTACTCTGTCAAACCACTTGTAGCCCCACTGACTTATAATGGCTGCTTTCTTTCTTTTATGGTCTATGTGGATTTCATAAAAACAAAAAGGGAAAAGGACTAGTGTTTTTCACTGTTCCTGAGAAATGTGCTTCTTCCTTATAAAGGCACTGGGTATTTGCCAAGACCTTTCTTTTCTAACCAAGTATTTACATGGAGCTTAGGTCTGGACTGTTCAACTGTCCTCCTTCTTGTGGGAGACAACCTCATGTCAGAGGAGTGCCAGGTTTCTAATAGCAAGTCATCAGAAAGACTAGCAACATCTTTCACATGGACTGGGGAGTCACAAGAGTCTGTGGCACCACAAAAATGCATGGTACTGCCCAAACTGTGGGGAATTGGAAGGTGAGACCCACACAGGCTTATGTTTGTAGAGAGTCTTTGCTAAGGAGCAGGATTCAGCTCAAGAACATTCACGTGCCGCTCACTGTCCTTTCCAAATAATACCACAAATACCCACAAGCTCCAGTTTTGGTCATTACAGATATCTCATTCTTTACATGCATTTCCTGATGTGCCCCATACTGTGTTTTGCATTACAGAATTGCTGATGCACAGAGAATGAAATACTTTTCCAGACTTGCGGACTTTGCTGGTAATGGTGTTAAAAAGATTAGGGTTATATTCTACTCATTTTCTGTACAAAAGGCTTGGATACAGACTACAGATACTTACAATACCCCCTCCTACTGAAGTAGCAATTGATTTGTTGTTTCTCTAAGTACGAATGATTAGTATCTTCTGTTCTCTGTGCTGGAATATCCTAATTCTATCTTTAAGATTAGGTAGAAAAGCATTTTCCTTTCTGTTGTCATTAGGTTTCAGGTTTTCTAGTGCATTATAAAGAGACGATGCACTGGCTAGAATTCCCTAGAACCATTTATATTTAGGAAAGCAGTTATCTTTTTAGTACAGGAAAGATAGATCCACAAAGCTTGGGTTTATATTCAAAATGTGAGTCAATTGGTGATGACGATAAGGCGATGATGATGTTGCCCAACACAAAATCTAGCAGAAGATAACAAAAGATTGAAACGTGAATAAGCCTGCTCAGGCTGAGACAGGAACAGCACTGTTGGCTTTCTCAGAGAGGCAACGTTGCAAGAGATTTATGAAAAATGGAAAGGAAAAAACCTATCAGTGGTCAGGGGCCATGTTTTCCACCCTTTTAACAGCATTGTTTCTCTTGCACATGTTATATGTTGGCACCCACGCCCTTCCCTTCCCCTTGGCCTCTGTGTTTCCTCCAGCTGTTCTTCAGCCCCACTGATGCTGATAATTTATTTAATGAGCCTTCCTAGGCCTGCATGGCTCTACCCAGGGCATGTTTCAGCCATTTGTTGGTTAGATCTTGGTTTTAGTAGGGACTCTGCATGAATTTCACATAGGAAGCTGTTGCCTCAACAATCTATCAGCTGTGTAAGAGTCATCACAGGCCTGTTCTTTCAGGTAGTGGTTGTAGCTCATTTGTAGGCCTGGATTTAAATACCAATAGTATAAGTAGATTTTCAGTATTTGCCCTGTGCAACTTTGAAGGGCAAACCATCAGTTAATCTATATCAAAGAATGAACCTTTATGAAACCCTGCTACAGCAGTCTCACTGAATGGGTGTCGAGCCTTGCTCATTGACTATAATCTCACTTTCCAGGAGTGAGTAAAAGCTATTAATTGTGTCCTACGGTATGTGAGGGAAGTTGGGCCTCTCCTACCCCTGAGCAAACTAACCAGTGTCAGTCTGAGCAGGCTGACTGGGGACTGATGGCTAAGGGTGACATCAACAGCTCTTCTACATTTGCAGGCAATCTGCCATAGCCAGGAGTAAAGATCACCGACAAGACTGTCTGCAATACTTTAAGGTGTGTTCAATATTGACAGAATTATTTCAGAATAGAAGTTTTCTTAGAAATCTCTTAGGATTCTGCTGATGGTTTATGAGCTAAAGTCCTTACAGGCAGAAAAAAAAATGTAGAAAACAAGGTAATTTAGAGATTAATTGCTAATAGTGTGATACTTGACAGTAGCAAATAAATAGTTTGCTTTATATCTCCCTGCTTGCCTTACTAACTACAGAAATACAGAGAAACCTTCTAATAATGTGTAATATCTGGGGAGATGGCATTTTACAGGGACTGCATAGCTCAGCTAAACCCAGGCTTGCTCTTCAATACTCAACATATCTGCTGTCTCTTCTGATTGCAAAGGGTAAGCTTATTTAAACAAGGATCCACCCAATGAGCATCTCACATTTCATGGCCTCATGCAGTAACTCCTGCACCATGTACCAGATAATTTCCCTTCGCAATTTCAGCCTGCAGGATTGATGCTAGAAAATACCAGCTGAGATCTTCACTACAAGTGTGGGCCAAGATCCTGCAAACAGATGTGCACACAGAGACAAGATTATGTGTAAAAAGTTCTCTCTGTCCAGAGTGTGAACCCAAGTGATTTTCAGAGATTTAAGCTTCCTGGTGGATATGGCCTCAGGCCCATGTTTGCACTGCTCACATTTACCCTTTCTCTGTTTTGAAAAAAAAAAAAAAAAAAAAAAGGAAAAGTGAACCACTCGTCCAACACTGACTCACAAGGACAAAGTACTATAATTCACTGAAAAATTTGTCAGGCATTGGTATTTAAAAAATAAAATGGATTCCAATTAAAAGAAGAAAGTGAAGCAATGAACTTTTTCCTCCTGCTTGAGTATGTAGTGCACAAGTCTATGTAAGGAGTTTTCAATATAAACATTGCAGCTATGGGAGTTTTAATAGAAGGGAGTTTTTTGGACAGTACTTTTGCCGCCAATATTCCTAGCTACTCCTCAAAGTGTTAGAAGGTGTACAAGGTGTGAGGGTGACATGCATTTTCAGGAGGGAACTGATGCCCCCACAGCTCACAAAGGCAATGCACCAATACTAACCACAAATGTACTCACCCAGCTGCCCTGCCAGCTGGAAAAAAAAAGGTGTTAAGCATCAGCTGTCAGGCTACAAAGGAAGGGTGGCTCCTGCACTGGGAGAAATAAAAATTGTTAATAACCACCACCACCACCACCACCCAAAAAAAAAAAAAAAAAAGCACATCCCTTCCAGGATTCCCGACTCACTTTCTTGAAACTCTTTCAGCAATTTTGGCTTTATCAGACTGAAGTCAATTTATTATTCAGACACTGCCTAAGTGGACTGAACCACAGAGAACGTGAATCCAGTTCTGCCAGCACTTCTGGGAATCCTCCTGGTCAGGCTCCACTGGGGGCAGACACAGCAGAGTTAGTCCCTGATGTCAATGGAGGGGGGAGGGTTGCACCATTTGGGTGGCGCTAATTGGAGCAAGGCAGCCCCCTCTGTGTACCCTGCTAAATCTGCTCTTTTTGTCAGCTGAGAGGCTGTTAGCAGTTGAGTTTGCACATCGAGGCCCAGATTTTGGCAGGTACTCTCTATTGCAAATATTAGTAGTTAAGCATCTAACTACTCAATTGCATGTATAATTCAGGCAGGTGCATGTATAATTCAGGGAGCTCTCTATCCAAGAGACTTGCTAATTTTTGTTCCCTGTGGTGTTCATGATCACAAAATTATGGACACTTTTTTTATTTTTGGTGGTGAAAAATGTGCTGCAAGGAAGCAATGTTGGGATGAAGCCCATCTGAAAATCTGTTCCCCAGTGTCTCAGTATACAAATGTAGATGTTAATGTAGTGCTCTGTTTTCAAACCTTGGAGCCTGATTCACTACTGCATTACACCAATATGAAATCAATCACGTTGTGCTGATATACAACTGGATTAACCCAGAGGTGAATGAAGCTTATTGTCTGCAAGTGCCACTTGCTAAAGTAAAAACTATCCATTAAGAAAAACATATCCTTACCCAATATATGGAAATTAGGATTTTTTTTAAATGGCTGAAATGTAAATAAGAAAGTTACACTGCATTTCTGTGTCCCTTTGCTTTTACAGTGTAAAGTTTCCAGAGTATGACAAAGAATACATACAAGTCCAAACCAGGTCATAATTTAGCATAAAATAAAACAAGACATTTAATCCTGGGGAAAAAAAAAATGAGAATGGTAGAACGATCAAACTGCGTGTGCAATTTCCTTGTGCTCAAATTGCATTTTCTCCCTTCAGTGTTATACGGAACAGGGTCTTGCCCTCTAGATTAGAGACTTTTGCATTAGAGGAAACTAGGTTATGTCTTCTACTGTCAGAGATAGAAATTATGAGCTGGAGTGCATTTTAGCCAGTCACTCTGAAAAATGTTAGCCCAAGGGGGTAATAATTAGAACTGTTTTTGTCAGGTGACTGCATTTTAAGCAGTGATGTGTCTGAGAATCTAGCTGAGGGGTTTAATATAAATATAAATATTTTTTTTTCAGTCAGCACTGTTGCCAGGCTTTTTTCTCTCCTTTTTTTTTTTTTCCATTTCAAAAGTAAGCACTTTTCAGAAATTATCAGCTAAAATGTAATACCGCTTAGCATTATGGTGACCTGGTGATATTATTTCCTTCAGAAACCAATAATCAGTGCAGTCTGAGAAGTTCATATGTATAGAGATAAACTAGCCCATTATTTCTTATATTCTCAAGCACATATGCATAGAAAATACATGCAAATAAACAGTTTCTTCTGATTTTTCCCCTAAAAAAAAAAAAAGTAAAATACATCCAATTTAATGTCTTAATTCACACCAAGAAAAAAAGCGCTGAGCAAGAGAAGACATCAGAATTAGTGTCTTCAAGATGAATAGTTTTGCTTTTCTTTTGAAAATGATGTTTGTATCCATTCCCTGCCCCTCGGTGGAGGGAGAAGCAGAACCCATTTGGGGGATGGAGGATCATTCTGTTGACCAACTGGGGTCCAAGTGTACAGAAACCAGAAGTGTGGTGTGATCCCAGAGGTGGGGGCTGCTCTCTGGGGCAATTTCCAGGGTTGAAGGCTAGGCACACTCGTCACGGAGCCCCCCGTACATTGCAGGAAGGGCTGGAAACAGCTTCATTTCTTTTGTTAAGCATTTACATAAAGACGGAAGTGCTTTAATTGATGGCAAGAGCTTTGTTCTTGTTTTAATAAAACCTCTCAGTCTTTGATTACCAAACTTACTACTGAATAATTCATTGACTTTCCCTTTTTCCATCTTGTGGGTATTTAAGAAGTTGTGCTGACATGAAGACAGCTCCTAGCCTGGAACTGCTCTCCGCTATAGCTAGCAGAGAGGATTTAATGATATCTCTGGCTCCACGCCAAGCTCTAAATATTGCACATCAGTTCTAAAAGTAGTGTCATCTAGGAGTTCGGACTAGCAAAAATAAATCTGAAATCGTGGCCAAAGGTTTTTATCACTTGAGAAATTCCAATTCCATAGGCCCTGCCAGAGCTGACTTTGCAGCTTCCCCTTGCAGCCGGGACAGTCAGTTTCCCTGGTTCAGTCTTTGAATGCTCATTAAGCTTCTTCCCCCACAAAAAGTGAAAAATAAATAGTAAATAATAATTTCAAAACTGCGCAGGGTGTGTGAAGTACAGCGTGGGTCCCTCCATTTCAGTGTACCTACTTGCCTTTTCTGGCTGCATCGGCAGGATTCAGCTCGTTACTAAATAATGTGCACGGGCCAAATCCTTTTTGCATTACTCATGGGAATAGTCTCATCAGTTTCAATAGGTTTCTTGTTTGCTTGGAATGAACAGGATTTGCCTTTATGTCATTTCTATAGACAGATAAAGATTTTCTGTATTACATTTGATACAGTCAATTAATTATGTTCCTACTGTACATATGAAAACATATCATATTCATGTCTTTTATACTCATTTATTTAGAAACAGTGTTATTAATTGCTAATTTCTGGGTCATTAGCAAATTATCAAAATAAACCTTATATGTATCTAAATATGCAAATAAATTTCATTTTTATTACTGACAAAGATCAAGAATTCCAGTTCTAGAATTTGTGCAAACTGTTATTTAGTTGTTTTCCTATTTTAATTTTAAAATATTTTTAAACACATTAACAGCATCATACTTCTATGCCTTTATTCTTTCAGGTTTATAAATTTGCTTCCTTATATGAAGACATAGAGACAATTTAAATATGAATGCCTTTCTTTCCTTTCTTCTTTTTTTTTTTTTTAAATAAGTGCTATAATAGACCTACCAAGGTTAATATTTGTCCTTGCACCTTCAATGAATCCGTGGTAAGACTGTTTTTTATTGCTCTGCCATAGCTACAATTGCTTAGTCCATGCTATCTATAAGACACATCATTTTTCAAACGAAAACTTCCAAGTTTCATCAGAAAAGAGCATATCACACCCGATGCAAAGTGAATGAGTATTAAAATACAGGGAACATACACCAAGCCACCTTTACAAAAATAACAACACATTTTATAAAAGATGATGTCTTTTGTTTAAGAAAATAAAAAAAAAGAAAATGCCATCCTAACTCTCCCGAAACCTTAAGTGTTTTGTTCAGTTAATCCTAAGTAATTTTAATTACTTTAATAAATGTACTTGCATGCATATAACTGTTTAAATTGACTTTGTTTTGGCTAAGGGATTCTAAAGGGAGATGACTTGTAGGAAAGGAACTAGGTAGAAAATGCACAGGGTTGTGACAGGAGAGAGAAGGTGGAAAAAAGGGAAAATTTGTCCATTGTTTCAGACTGAGGTATGTATGGCTATTGCATGCTTACAGAAATCCTTCCGTTTTGGGTGTCCAGCCCTTATGTCAGTCCATTCTTTGTCACTGAGCTGCAAGCTAAAATTAGCAAAGATATGCTGCATTTATATAGTCAATTACTCACTTATTCTGGAAAGAAAATTTTGTGTCTGAAACATAGATTGGGATCTCTAGCCTATCGGTAAGGGTTTCTGAAAAATGCTTGCACCAAAAGCCATGTTCTCACTGCTACTTTCTGGTATTCCATTATGAGATGGAAACTGAGGAAGGGGTTTGTTGAAAGGGTTACAGCTTTATCCTAGAGGGTTTTTCATCCCAGAACTTCTGATGTCTTTTACAGATTGCACTCCTGGCCTATGATTGTCTGCTCTGGTCCGAATGATACTCCTAAAATGAATATGTTTTACAAAATTCATATGGATGTTTTGGTACAGAAATAAAATTTCGTTATTTTGTTATGATTAGCTGCATACATACGGACACTTTCTAAGCTTTATTAAAGCTCTTGGCATCTTCAGAGAATTTTAAATCAATCGGTGTCCTTACAAAACACTTAAATGGCACTTACCATTATTTCTGTAGGATGCATGAAGTGAAATACTGTGTATTTACTTTCAAGGACAAACAAGGTGTGGACAGATGTTTGTGTAGTTAGAGGTGTCATTACCCCTAGGTGGTTGTCACAGACTGGGAACTGTGAGCAATTCTCTCTATATGTTACCCAGAAGCTTAGCATAGATAAACTATTCCTTACCCATTGCAGCAGAACCAAAGTTAAATCAGCTTTTTGAGAAGCTTGAGCCAAGAGCACTGACCACACTGAAGTAAATGAGGAGCATTCACAGATCTCTGTACTCTCAGGAATGCATCCTGCAGCAAAGGACCACTAACAAGCAGGATGGGAATCTCCAACTGCTTGACTTTTTTTTTTTTTTCAGTGGGAATGTGTTTACACCATTGCCGTCAACATTTAAAAGGCAATACAGACATCCTGATCTTACAGCTCTTTCTTCATCTTTCTCTATACTCATCACCAATGATTATGAGTTGTCCTGATCACTAATCTTACCAAAAAAATCCCTCAGCATTCTTATATCTGGCCACCTCTTCATACCCAACAGTATTGCTGGTACCACTGTGTTTGTAATTCTTCCTGGATGACTCCAGTCTGTTAATAGGAGCCTATAATGAATACAAACACAAAATATAACTGGAAAGGCTACATGTATATTTTATTTACTGATCTAAGACACCTCAGAGACCCAGGTCTTTCATTGGGCTCCTGTACTAGGAGACTGGAGAACTTCAGTATTTCTATGACACTTTGGGGGAGGGAGGAGGGGCCTATAGAGGCTTGAGACTCAAATCTCCTGGCTAATGGAATGAGTAATTTCATCATAGCCTCAACAATTGCTCAAGCTTCAGTTTCAGAAATTTGCCTTCCCTTTCATAAAACTAACATTCACTGATATGGTATTTTTTTCACTGATATGGTATTTTTGTATTTTTTTTCCTTTTTTTCACAAGTTCATGGAGTTGAGTGAGGGTTCACATTCTTATTTGTCCAGTTATGAGTAAAACCTATTGTTTTCTGATATATACAGATTGCACAAATTTAAAGAAATACGGTTGAAATCTAATCCCCCTTTAACGGTTCTTAGGACTTATTTCTAAATTCAAGGTGTGTGTCAAGTCTCTATGTGTATTTTCTCACAGCAAAGATTCAGTACTCTCTCTGCTAAAAGGAAAAAAAAAAAAAAAAGTAAAAAAAAAATGCCCAGATGCTCACAATTAATCCTACCCTAACAGCTA
Source organism: Cygnus atratus (assembly GCF_013377495.2). Classification (NCBI taxonomy): domain Eukaryota; kingdom Metazoa; phylum Chordata; class Aves; order Anseriformes; family Anatidae; genus Cygnus; species Cygnus atratus. The sequence goes on from NC_066396.1 coordinate 82,157,646, forward strand.
GTGTGTGCCCATTTAAAAACATTAGCTAAAAAACAAAATTGCATTATCAAGGTTGTTATGAGAGAGAGCTAAAACCCCACATTACTATTATGAGAAATGCAGTGATTTGTACATCAGGGGGTGTCAAGTTGGCAAGTGCTTTAGGATCTATTGGGATGAGAGGTGCTGTAACTGAGAAAAACATCAAAGAATATGGGATTTGCATGGAAAAGAGAAGTCATTTGTTTGCTGATGTGAGAAGACTGTCATGACATGTGCCTACTAACATATAAGCAGAAGGTGAAACAAGAATAAAGTTGATATTAGTGAGCAAAAGCACATTTCTAGAAACTGCAGTGAACTCTCATCATTTATAACATAGAAAATAAGAGAGAAGGATGCCCAGGAGAATTCTTATTATTAATTACTATTATTGTTGTTGTTGTATTTTATTATTATTGTTGTTGTTGTTGTTGTTGTTATTAGGCTAGAAAGTTGCCAAGTGAGTAACACATTCAAATATGATTCTTCACAGAGTGCAGTGCTCCGAGTACGTGCCAGGTGTCTCACTTCATAGGCAAGACACTGAAAAAAAAAATAAAATCTTACCTGACATCATGTCTCTACAATCATAAGAAGGTCTTTATCTTGAACAAGTTTGTGAAAAGTGGAACCAATGTAACCTTGCTGTCTTCTCAAATGGGCATGTGTTAGCAGTCAGTTTTGTGGGCTCAGTTTCACATTTCAGCAGAAAATTATAAAGAATCTCAGACTGTGAACTGATGTTTTCATTATACAGAACAGGTTGATGTGGACTTTGTGATGTTTTGTGGTCACATGGTTCAGGGTGCTTTTGTTTTTGGCTTTGGATTTGGTTGTTTTTGTTTTGGGGGAGAAAGGTATGCCCTTGCTTGAACATGTTTTAATGCTGTAGATACTGTTGTTATAGATATGTCTTTCTAAGTTCTGACTTTATATTAATAGTTAGACTTTTGAGAACAGGTCTGCTTGAAACAGATTTCCAAAAGATCCAGAAGAACAAACAAAAAATAAATAAATATAAAAATAGTAAAGTAAATGTCATGATATTAAGTTTTTGGTCTAGTTTATTTGCTACCTCCTTCATCTCGAATGCCTCATTTTTACTGGTCCTTATTTATGGGTAAAAGTCTACACATGACACACAAAGTAAAGCAGGGTTGATCCCTTTCATATAATCTGTGGCTTCTTTACCCAATTGTTTTTGTACTCCTCCCACCAGGATCTCCAAGATCTCCATTAATTAAATTGCAATTAAATGTTATTAAAAGGTCTGAAGGCCATGTCCAGTCTTTGACTCTTATATTACACATAGGACCTGGTCATTTTTAGGTTTATATATAGAACCCATCAATAGCAATCTGCTGTTATTCTTACATTCATTGCTAAAATTTAAAAATCATCATGTTCTTTATACATAAGACTGCATTACAGTGCTATGGGAAGAACAAATAACTCCCTGTGTTCCTATCTGGTCCTAAGGGATTTTTTTTTCCAGTAAAGTCAGGTTACAAATCTTCATACTTCCTCCTCTGTGCTGGACCTCCACATGAGGAAAAAAAAAAAAAAAATTAAATGTATGAGCAGTGCATAGCTAGAAATATGTATTATTTCTCATAATGGACATTTTACACCTGAGAACATGCAGAATAGGGACAGCAGGATACGGGCTCACTGCCTCATCCACTGTATTCACTCAACTGCTTCCACTTTTAAACCTTCACACAGTGCTTTGCTCTGGTAGTGATTTCTGCAGGGCGAGGGAAGAATAAGGGTCTGGTCAAAACAGGTCACGGTGACAGAATGAACTCATGAACTGGAAGGCTTGGTATAAGCAACTAAGTAACCAAGAGGGAATGTCACTCTGCTTTCCCTACGCTCTTTACACTCCTTTAACATTAGAGGAGTGTGCTCTAACCCTGCCGTGGTGTTCTGTGAGATGCAAAATGTGTCAGAGAATATCTGTCTCTCTCCTAGACTTCATATTTGCTTTTTGATTTTATTTTTTTTAATGAAGTAAGAGTCATTTAGATGGAGAAAAATAAGATGTGTTTGTTGTGTTTTTTTTTTTGCATCTGACAGTAGGTTTATAATGGGAGCTTTGCGCTACTTTTGGATTTCTTTTTGCAATATTACTTAGGTGAACTAATAAAGAGAAACACTTGCTCAGCCTGTGATGATGCTGTGGAGCTTCACCACATGATACCTCTGAGACCAAGCGTCTCATAAGACTCACATAGACTGACTGCGTACATGCAAACTAGAGTTCTAATAATTCAAATATATATAATCCAAAGATGTTTGTCGAAGGAATATATTGTTTCGAACTCAAGGGTTTATGCAAATCACCCACTCTCAGGAAGCATGAAGAAACATTAATAGGTAGCAGATTCACTCACTGTGTCTTGTGGAGCATCTTTTTCTTCCCTTAAAGCATCTATTGGACTCAGCAGACCACAACTTTGATTTAGAATGTCAATACTTACGCTCCCCTTTATTTGGTGCTGACTGGTCTGACCTAAAACAACAAAAACTGGCATAGGCATTCTGCATCTTGTCCTTCTCTATTCAGCTGTCTTCATTTCAGCCAGAACTTAAAAATAACAAAAACAACTTTTCTTTAAAAGGACATGTTAGCTGTTTTGACTCTATATACGGTTACTTTTCAGACTGTTTTAATCTGGTGGATAAGGTCAGCTAGATCCTGAGCCTATATACTTTAAATGTTCTGCTGTTTTGTTGAAAACTATTCATAATTTGTGTTGTGTTCACACAACTATGCATAGGCTCTGCATTGTGCTGATGACAGTAGTTTATCTGCAAGTCTCTTCCCATCATTCTGTTATCTCAGCATTTTTTCAGGTTGCTGTTTTATATAAATTTGACTCTACAGTGTTTTTCTTGGCTATGCAAGAGGTAGTTATTCAAGAAGCAGAGACTTATTCCAGGACCTCAACTGACATTTTAGATGATGCTGAAACAAAAGTACTGAAGTCAAAACAGAGTTGTATTGACTGGAGCTGCATAATAAAACCCCTGAATGGACCCAAAGCAAGATCTCATATAAGAATATAGGTACTAATTTTGAGAATGTGACAATATCAACCAGTTATTCCATAAAGCTCCAGGCTTCTACAGCAGTGACATAAAATAAAGATGATCCTAACAGTGAACCAGATATTCTTCAAAAACAATTTCCAGAATAGCTAGCAAGAAGGCTAAAAATTCCTCAGAGCCAACCGCAATTTCCTCTAAACCCAGGGTTTGATTCTGGACAACATATTTATTCAGCACCACCAACAGTATATAGCTGTGGTTCTGAATCAGATGAAGGGTAATTGACCCAGTCATCCAATGGACTTATTTAAAAATCACAGCAAAATGGGAGATTGGGATTATTTTTTGTTTGATTGGTTTTGCTTTTGTTTTTATTTCTCCAAAATTGTGCTAATAAAATCTTTAGAAACCCTTTATCCCATAAAAGGTTATGTTTTCATACATGATGTTTATGCTTTCAGAAGTGGCAGTATGCAAGTCCTGATACTTCATTACATAGGAAGCACTTAAAATATCCAAGGCTGCCTCTGAAATGAGCTTTCAAGAGCAAAAAGTTTTGCCAATCCCATTTGAATTTTTTTCTGGAGGAAAGTGCTCTTTTATTAACACCCTGCCCTTTCCTGGAGTGGGTAAAAATGGCCTCAGTATTCTCATGGGAAAAATGAACATTCCCCCAAAGCCATGGAAGATATAGCAAAAAACAGAGCTTCTTGCCAAGAACAAAATTGAGCAAGTCTGAAATGTTTAGAGCTTCTGATTAAACCTTCAGAGGTATGTTTCTCTTAGACAAAGCATTTGTCATAAGTAGCATGTCTGCTAGAGTATGATTTATGCCACTGGACTGAAATTGGCTGAATAATTTATGCTGTTTATTGTTCAGTAAAGATTTAAAAAAAAAAAAAGTAGAACAAGCAGTATGAAAAAAAAAAGAAAAAAAAAGGAGATAGACAAAAGTATACGTTGAGAAATGTTGGTAGTCCTGATGAGGAAAAAAAAAAAAAGTTATTTTCTACATTTAAATTTAATAAAGTGAATCTAAGACGAAAGCACACCTTCCCACACAATTCTAATAGGTGAACATTGTCAGCATTTTCAATGAAACCAATTGGCTAAGAAAAGCTGCCAAATAGGTGTGAAATGAGGTGAAATTACTAGGAAAACACTTTCTTTTAAGGTATTTTGCTTTGTTCCTTGCAGTGCCTTGCAGAAAAAAAAAAAAAAAATAAATACTGAAAATGGAAACGCAGCTATATTGATTTAAATTTGCTAAGAAAGTCTCAGAATCTATTTCCTCTTTCTCAGAATAAGTACATAATATATATATAAAGATGTACATGTGAAAAATAGATATAACATGTATAATACCTTCAACTTTTCTACTCTTTATGTGTGAATCACAGTTTGTTAGAACCTACCACTATGTGTATTAGCATAAAACACATAACTTGAATTGTCAGTTTATAAAATTTTCAGAATGTATGATTATGGTTCTGCTCTTACTGTAAATTTTTACACAGCTTGTATGATTTATTTTATCTGTTGAAACACTGGTTTTATGTTAACACATTTTTTCTCTTTTTAACACATAAATTTAATACACTAAGCCTATTGCAGAGGCAGAATTGAGCACAAAAGAATGGAAGGATGGATGGGTAGATGGATGGATGAGTGTGCAGAAGGGGAAAAAAAAAAGCATGTAGCTCAATTCAGCTGAAACTATTTCACAGATAACTCACTGTATACTGTGGCTAAAAATATTTGAAATGTTTACAGGCTGCATAATATATATGTTTGACAGATTAAAGCAGACTCCTATCAGCTGCTCAGTAACCATTCCAGTGAAACTCCTTAAAAGAAATCAAGCAAAATCACAGCCACCACTCTGCTATGCTGTTTCTAATTTGAAGGCAAATTCATCTCTGACACACAGCAGATTCCATGCAGGTAGAAGCAAGCCCCTCACTGCTCCTCTCTCTGCCAGTCAAATTATGTCATCAGTGAAGGATCACTGGTTTTTAATGATACGGTGGCCTCCATACTGAGAAGCAGGTCCTAGCAGAGCAATATGCATAGCCAATAAAATGGCTGTCACCAAATTACAATTGACACTTAACATCACTAAATCTACAGTGTAATTCCTTGTGACAGTCGTGTAGGTATATTAGAAGAAAATAATTTACTTCAAACCCAGCATGTAAGACACATTTTCCTGAGTGTAATTCATGTCACATTTACAGTAGCCAAAGCAAGCAGTCTCAAGGCAACCTTAATCTGGGAAGAGATCATAGATACTAACATGTTCATTGAAGTATGATTATTTATGCGTGCAATAAACAAAGCTAGAGCAGTTGTTCATCGTAGGTTTTAATTGTTATTGGGGATTTTAATTGTTATTGGGTTTTAAATGAATATTAGCCTCTTTTGCTTTAGGGATTAAGAAAACTATAAATACAAAGCAGCATTTCAAATGGAAAACTGGCATCAGCTAAAAACATCTCGACATTTTCCTGAGCCAGAAGACAAATACGAGTAATTCCTTACTGCCCCTCCTCGCTCTCCCCACACAGCCCATCACTGTGTGTGGATTTGAATATTTGCACACCTTGGCACATGTTAGAGCACTAGCATACACTACACACATTTAACCTCAGAAATGCAAATAAACCCAGGGAGCACTACCCCTGTAGCAGACTTTCCCTTCCCTTCCCTTCCCTTCCCTTCCCTTCCCTTCCCTTCCCTTCCCTTCCCTTCCCTTCCCTTCCCTTCCCTTCCCTTCCCTTCCCTTCCCTTCCCTTCCCTTCCCTTCCCTTCCCTTCCCTTCCCTTCCCTTCCCTTCCCTTCCCTTCCCTCCCCTCCCCTCCCCTCCCCTCCCCTCCCCTCCCCTCCCTTCCCCCTTCCCTTCCCTTCCCTTCCCTTCCCTTCCCTTCCCTTCCCTTCCCTTCCCTTCCCTTCCCTTCCCTTCCCTCCCCTCCCCTCCCTTCCCCCTTCCCTTCCCTTCCCTTCCCTTCCCTTCCCTTCCCTTCCCTTCCCTTCCCTTCCTTCTGGACAAAACGAAGGAGAGGCAAAAACGCTTTCCTCTGGCTTACCTGTACATTTGTCTGGGGCAGGGTTGCAAGGAGAACCTGCTCCATCCTTATAAACATATATAAATGTTACAGAGTTAAAGGTCTCTGCTCCTCAGGATGAAGTGCTTTGAATGTCTGGCAAAATGGGGCTGCAAAAAATTCATTCCAGCTTTGTCTCCAGGCAATTCACCTTTGGCCCAGTGATGACATGAGTCTTTCTGCTGATGGGGAAGGTATAATCAGTCAGGGCAGGCAGTCTTTGGGAGGCAGGGGCCTTTTTGTTAGCAGAAGGAAGCAGGTGTAGCATCTTGTGCTGGATTAGCTCATCCCAGCACGAGAATTACCTTACAGGAGCCCCTCCAGGCTGCGCACGGCACAGACGAGGTGGGTGCTTGTTCTGCACATGGCCCCTGCATGCAGGTGAACAGGATTATTTTACAAACCCAAACATGCGAACATGAATCAAGGGGGGTGCATTATCCTCTCCGTACACACCAGCAGGAGCACCGCCTGTCAACAGAACAGCTGCGGGGACACCCGTCTGTGTTGCTCTCCTGCACCCACAGGCATCTGGCCGTGCACCGTGCTCCTCGCCCATTGTGGTGGGTTCTCTCTGGTGCCTCCAAGCTTTAACAGGCCTTCAAACAAAACCCGCACGCAACTAGAGGCCAGTGCTCAGGGCTCCCACCACTTTGCCCCATTCACCACTTAGTCATGGACATGTCATTGGGAAAACAGCAACAACAAAAAAAATCACTGCAGAGCACCGAACTCCTCCACCTGCCCCACATAAGGCTGAGCAAACACCCCAGCCTGCCAGCATTGCCCCCGAACCCCATGCCTGCCAAGAGGTCACTGTGAGGATATGGGTTTGCCATCAGGCCAGCAAAGACAGTGCAGAAATATTCTCTGCAGCCACTGATCCCTGCACACCATCAGCAGATGGGTGGTGAGGTCTTAGGACTGCAGCTGTGTAGGAGAACATTTGAGACACATTTCCCTTCTGAGCAGTTGCTGGCTTCCAGCATCCTGGTGATAGTATGGGACGGCTGTGTTTCAGCGAGGCAGCCTGGTGCTGCAGCTTGACATGGCTGTCAGTGTAGGCAGCAAAATAGAGGACACCATGCATTTTGAAACTAGAAAACAGTGTGGGATGTGGTGGTGGATTTTTTTTTTCCCTGTCTAGACAGGCAGACCTGTTTCTGGGAACACTGCTGCTTCCCAGCAGTCTCCAGAAAGACCCTGCTCCATGGTACTCAAAGTGGTGGCATGAGGCTGGGCAGAATTTTGGTTTTCCTTCCAGAAAATCACTACAGCAGTTTCCCCATGCAGATTCTGAAATCAGTGGCACAGAATTACACGTAATGGCTCTTTGCAGAAAGTAGTCCTCAGCTCTCAAAGTCAATACCCACTAGGGTTCAGATGTAGTAACTTTTATGGAGCATTGCATACCAGAGGAGGCTTTTTTTAATCTGCTGCCTTTGTTGTGTTGAACACAATAGCCCATTGTATTTAAGATTTCATTATAACTGTTATTTTACAGCTGGCTCCACAAACTATCTATGAGCATCTCTTCAGAGCTTTTATAATTCAAATAAGCCAATACTCCATAATTTACCTGCTTTTTCAGAGCTTCTGCAACTCGTATTGAACCCAATATACAAAAGTGTCCAAGTGATATGAAGAAGGTGAATTTTATTATTTGCCTGGGTGCAGTCTGGAAGTTCCCTCTCATCAAGGCTGTGCTGGATAGATGCTTGCAGTGGGAGCTGCCTGCAGATAGCAGCACCAAAGCCGTGCATCCAGAACGCCGGTACTGAAGTAGCTGTCATCAGCATGAGGAGGCCAAACCCGACTCCAAGAGAGCTGCAGAAGCACATCCCCGCTTGGAAGGATATTTATTCACATGCCTACACACCAAACACAGGTGTGAAGTGGGAGCCAGCAAAGGAAGGGAAACAAAAAGGCAGAGTAAAATGCGTGTGTACCTGGAGCATCTGCCTGGAGCTCATCGCCGCAAAGGCAGGAGAAAAACACTGCGTACCAGAGGCAGATTAAGGAAACACACTTGGACATGAATAATTTGGCAGCAAATAATGAAATGCACTTTAATCTTTAGCAATAACTGAAGAACTTGGACTAAATCCTTAACAAACCTATTATAAAATGCTATCATCCAGTTTAGAAAACATATATTTGTCTTTTTATTGGTGTAGGCTTGTGGATATCCTGGCAAATGCAAGCAAACTGATGCAAAAGCCTAACTGACAGCAGGTGGAATCTAATCTCTCAGCCTTCCTGTGCTGCCAAATAGGGTCATATCATCACTGCTTCCGAACCTGAGCTGATTTGTCACACAACACATGGCCTATTACCTCATTATCTCACAAGTCTCATTGGCAGAATTTCTACCCTAAAGATATCTTCTCTCATTTCCGAGATTTGTAATATTGCAAGTGAAACTTTGGAGATCTCTGGTGGGAATAGTCTCTTTTTGAAGAATGTTTATCATCGGCTGTCAGAGAGGCAGTCTACTGTGTGCATACATACACACACGGGGTTGTCATTGCTTCCCCAGCTCTCATTTGCCTATTTAAAAATATTTAAAACACACAACTGCTGTACTGAAATCACTGATTACATGAAACTGCTTCTGACCCACTCCCAGTTTTGGCAAAACATCCTGTCCCACACATGTCCCTTTAGCCACTGTAGCATCTTGTTCCTTTTCCCCCTCCTTCCTTCCTATTTTAAAAGTAAATTTCACTCCCTTTGCAGCCTGCTATGCCTGGGTGGACCTCCGTGAAATCAAACATACTCTAACATGAGCTTTTATTCTCATGTAAGTTTAAATGTGGATGGTGGGTAGGAGTTTTAGCCTGCTGTGGGTCTAACACGTATGGTTCCTGGCTTGACTTTGCCTCCCCGTGAGGCAGTGACTGTGTGTGGTTCTTCCTGGGGAAACCTGGTTTCTGCAGCCAGGGCTGGAAAAAATGCAAGGCTGAGCTGACCTTCCTAGCTGTTCTGTGGCTGTTTCCCCTAAAAATAGCATGGCAACATGGCCTGTTGGACAGCACTGGCACATCATGGAGGGGAACAGCACCACTTCCCAGAAGAAGCTGAAAACTTGCCAGAGACACGGTACACACTGGAGTAACAGCATTGTAAAGGTAGGGGAGCACAGCTGAGTGAGGCACTAGAGAATTTGTGTTTCTGCTCACGATTACAGGACATTGGGACCAAACCAACGAGGTCTCTGCATAGATTCAGGACCACAAGTTTGACCCCAGATCTAAAATTTCCCTGGAAGTTCAAACAAGGTTTTTCCATCTCTTCAGCTAAGTGTAACTGAGATTGGAGTGGTTTTCCTCCTTTTCGTGTGCTTGTGGCTACAGAAACAGACCTAGCAAAGCCTACCAGTTGTAACAGCAGTCGGGGTTATCCCACTCAGCCCTACAGTCCTGTTTCATCAAGCAGCCTTACGATAACACTGTGACATTTTACTTTGGTATAAACATCAGAACTGATTTTAGAGGCCAGCAATCTGATTCAGCAGATATTAAATGAAAAACAGGATTAGCAGCAATGTGAGTGACCAAAGGAAGATCATGCCAGACAAACTGACATATCTTTTGGAAAAGACAGGTGACTCATTTGGACTAAAGAAAAGAGATAGATCACAGGTAATTAGGCTTTGATAAAGTACCTGATAGCATGTCATGCAAAGAATCATTGTTGAAGCTGGAGGGCTGGGCTGGTGTAAGAAACACTGCTGTCTGTCAAATTCAAAGACTAAAATGCCTTAAATTGAATTATTGGTTCAGAGGGAAGTTATGACTGAAGTTTCTCAAGATTCCTTCTTAGGACGAATCTTGCTTGAAACTCTCATCACATTCTGGATGAAAAACAGGATGAGGGGATAACAGATGCTGTGGTGGCATTCTCAATGCACTGGAAGAATAAAAGACAACACTAAAACCCTCGCATGAACTTGCAGACCACAGTGAGAGGAATGGAATTAAATATGGTAGCAGGAAAAGATGTGAGGTCACAGAGCTAGGTATTTTCACTACATCCCAACTGAATGCATTTGTGGAAAAATTATGCCCACTTTTCAAGGTGTGTTAATACTAAACAAAGATCCTTTGTGTGGTATATTAGCTGAACTTGGACAAATTATTGCTGAGCTCCAGCTGTCAGGGATTGATTACATTGCATTAATAAGTGACACCAATTGTACCCTGGAGTATAATATGGCAGAGAGTGGGGCAAAACCAAGATTTGGCCTCAGCCATCCTCATTCTCTTTGCAACTCTCTGCAATCTGCAGTGTATTTTCAAAATTCAGAAAGTGTCATTCCAGCAGCAGTGGATAAAGGTTCTTTATACTCTTTCTCTCATTCTTCTGGGTTCCCACATTAGCACAAGCTGGAATTTGGCACAGAGGGGTCTGCTTTTTGCAGAGATGCTTACATCTATTTTAGGAACATCTGCTGCAATAAAAAAAGTGTGGCACATACTCCATAACTTGCCACATAATCCTCATGTGGCAAATAACTGAATATAAAATAAATCTGACAAAACTAATAAACTACAGCAATGCCAGGAATAATAATCAATAATGTAACTCTGCTTTTAAGGGATGAAACATGAAGGTCACATTGTGGCTAATTGCAAACATTGCAACCCAAAACATCACAGCTCATTGTGAGACTATAATTTTAACTTCATGCTCAGTCAGATCACATCAGTGGTATGAGGCTCAGTGACCTTATGCTAGTTGGCCAAGATCTCAAACAATAGGCCAATGTGGCCATTATAATACCTTCTAGTGCAGTAGCTATTAAGGCCTTTTTCCTAAGGAGTCATCAGACAGTAATTGCTAATTGAAACTACATCATGAGGAAGTGAGTTCTGTTATCTGACAACAAATGCAAATATTTGACTTAAACACATTAAAGGCAATTTAATAATTAGGGATGTATCTGTGATTACATGCATTAGAGAATGCTTTAAGATCTGTCTATGAAGAAAATTCAGACAGCAGGAACTAATATTCCAGGATAAAAGAATGCATTTTCATGTCTCACATCCTCTCGTCCTATCTTAAAATCTTGGGGAGGCAGTTCAGCAAACAGAAAATGTTCACAGGATCTATATGCACTCAATATAATAAATATTAGATGAACAATGCACCTATGCTTCTGTCTTTCACCCCTGTGACCTCTCTGACCTGTTAGAAAAAATAAAGTCAAGTCATATTTTCCTTCTATTTTTACAGAATGTGCTCTCTACAGTATGGGCATAAGGGTTAGCATATATCTAATAGATAGCTGAATGTGTCAGATAGATGAATCAGCCTTCTGTGACCTGATGCTATACTGAATTATTAGATTATATGATATAAAATGTTCAGACATCCAAGGAGTTTTTGACTATTCCACAGTAGCAGCAAAGAATGAGAGAAGTCTTTTGTCATTATTACCATCTGCAAAAACCTGGGAATGGTACAGTACACTTATTATTTTGTTGCATTCTACCTAGAGAATAGGAAGCATTAGCTATGCAGTGCATGTTTTTTAAGTTTCCTACAAAATAACCGCACACATAGCCAGTGATGCCAGAAACACAATGATTAATTTTTATACAGGATGTTTCTATTCTGCTATCCATTCAGAAGTCACAAAGACAGCTCAGTCAGTTGTCAGCTTATAAAAGGCTGGTCATTTAATATTACATGTTGATTGTGTACCATTAAAGGTGATGCTTTCAGTGTGTTTTTTGCAAGAATACATGACCTGATGATAATGGCCAGTTCTTAGTGTATGCTGAATTTCTTTGCACCATCAGCTTTATATCTTGCAAAGAAACTTCAGGGTGGTGTGTGAGGGTCCACAGACCTGCCTGTAGAGCAGATAAACGTCTCCCCATTCTCCTTAGCTGTAAGACAGAGTTTGTCAGAGGGAAGAAGCAGCTGCCTAGATATCTGAATCTCAAGGAAGACCAAAGGTGAAAAAATGAACCAGGCAACTCACTTCTGTGTGCAGGGGTGTGCTGCAGCTTCCTCCGCTCTGTCAGGCCTGGATCCTGCTCAGTCCTGAACAGTTTGCTCCTGTTCCAGCAAAATCTTCACATGTGCCCAGCTGTCAGCAAGGGAAAAGCCTTGTAAGCTCGGGGGGGGGGGGGGGGTAGTATTTACGTATTAAAATAATATATACCTTAAGGATGAAAACTGTCTTATTGTCTTATATCAAGTTTGTAAAATAAATAATAGTATAAATGGGACAACTGGATGCATGCCTTAACCTCCTCAAGTGAAAAATAAGGAATATCTTTACTAGTGTGTATGAAATCCCTGACAAAATGCTCCCCCAGGCAATACAGCAAGTCCAGAGGGCTCTTACATGCCATTGTGGGGATCTACCTTTGAACTCTCAAACAGTCAGGGCAATGGGGGGTAGGAAAAGTGCATTTCACTTGATGCTGAATGTGAAATGCACTCTCATAAGTCATGCAAGCTCAGATTGGGGATCTAACCTGTTATGGAACAAGAATCATCCAAATGTTTAATAACAACAAAAACAACAACAACAAAAGAATATAATCCCAAGAGATACAGGTCATCACTTCTCTGTCATAGTGTCCAAATGAGTTCAAAAAAAATTTAAAGCCTATTTCAGATGGTGCAAAAGAATGTAGCTGGTAGGTGGGGATGAAGATGAAATGGAAATATTTAACATTCATTTCCAATAGAAGTTTTCTGTGAAGTGCAGGAAATCCTCAAACTTATTATTATTTTTTTTTTAATTAAGGAGAGAATGGGTGCGATTATTTTTAATCTAATCCAGACTTTCAAAATCTGATTTTTTTTAATTTTTTCTTTCTTTTTTTTTCTTTTTCTTTTCCTAATAATTTTAGAATTGATTAGCCTTATTGCTCTTTCCTGCCAGTCCTGCTCTTCATTTCTATTGTGGAAGAGATCTTTGTGTGACGCAGGTAGTGCCCTGAGTGTTTGATCTTTGACCTCCACTCAGAGACTGTTTTATGTAGAAAAGCCCCGTGATTATTGCCATTACTTTCTTTAACCTACTTTTTCACCTTGAAGTGTAAAGGGTCACAGCTAGGGCCTGGCTCTTATTACAGTCTTTAGATGAAGCATATACTGTGAAAAGAACTGTTTTTATTTCTTAGGAATTATGGCTTTCATGCCTTTGAATTCCACAAAGATAATTACTGTTTTGGCCACCTTTTTGTCTGATATTTGATGCTGCTGAGTGGAATAAATTACCTATCTAACAAGGAGGGTTAATTGGCAGTTGCAAGCCAACTTGCATGCTCTCTACTAACTCCCTTATTATTTTTCTTAAACCTCCATGTGAACTATCGCCCCGCAAAATGCCTTGTTGTTTTAACCCTTCCCCTCGTCACAGCAGCTGCAGATGACTGTTTAATTTCAATTATCCTAAACTGGACCAGGGCTTAAAATATTTATGTGCCCATAACTATGGGGTTTGCAGTCATCTGAGTCTATCATAATGTATATCAGTGAAGAGAGTGAGACTTGAGAGAATTAAATATTTCCTTTGTTGGTTTTTGTTTTTGTTTGTTTTTCTCATTATGGTCATTGGAGTAGGCTTGCCACCTTACACCAGTCCCTCCCTGCCAAAGCCATACCAAATGGAGCAAAATCCCCTGTTTGACCCCCACATCAGACTGTGTCAGAATAAGTCCCGTGTTTGTTGTCTCATCGAGGTAACACCAGACGCCATCAGTGCCTGAGCCTTGGCCATGCATGTCCAGAGAACCTGTGTCTGTACCAAGTTAGTTGGGTCCAGTCCCAGGCAGCTTGCCAGATCTCCAACTGAGCACCGAAGTTTCCATAAAGTAGCTACACCATCATGACTGCTTCCTACAGGCCTGTTTCAGGAACTTACTTTAAAACCGATACGCCACTTTTTTTTATTATTATTGTTATTATTTAATAAGTGGAACTAAAAGTGCTTCATGGAGTTAAGACACTAGTGCCAACTTTTGCAGATAATTGTTTAGTGTGAATGAAAGCTTTCTGGGAATGCAACTCCAGAGAAAATTACCCAAAGTAGCATGGTAAATGCCATGAAATGTCAGATGCATATAGCAGAAAATGTGTTTGGGGCATAGGCTGCTGCCCGAGTCAGTGGTGTCATTATCTAATATTTCCATGTTTCAGCAAGTGCTTGGCGCAGGAAGGGTGGATGGTCCACAGCGGCTTCACATTGCACGAAATGAAAAATGCCCCACACTTGGGTGTTCTAATAACTGTGATATTATAACAATTACGCCATTTAATATACGGGATTAGTCCCTCTGATAGCGCCATTAGCCATCACTATACCCTGTAATAGGTGGCTTCATCTTTGTTATGACGTGATCTTTCCTACTGTTTATTGGCTTTTCAATACAAGGGGGAGGGAACATTCCCAGCCCCCCAAACCTTTAAGAAGCTACTGTAAAGCTGCGGTTTTATTCTCAGCTGGAATGTTTAGAAACCCTCAGAGCTAAATACCTCGGTGTACTGTTTAAACACCAACAACAGCCTTATGGGGCCTTGCCCGACTTTAAACACATCTTTTTTTGTTGAGAATATTGCATTCTGCCACAATTCTGTAGGCTAACCCTGGGCTCACATTAAATATACCAGCCTCATTGAAGCTTACTGAATTGAACTGAGTTGCTTTTTGTTTTATTCTCTCTTTACTTCACCCCCGACTGAGGCTGGACAGCTTTTCTTCTAGTGGAGCGTGCTTTAAAGTGTCCCACAGAAGAGAAGGGGGTGGAGAGGCTGGGGGAGGGGGCCGGCTGGTCCGTGGGGAAACCAAAAGGTGCAGCTTAGGCCCATAATTAGTCTTGATCCTTAGAGTCTAAAATATTTTAACGCCAGGTTTCTGATTGCAGCAGTGCAAAGTGGATTTGGGAATGCAGAAAAGTAATTAGGTCTGTGCATTGAAGTGTGGAGAGCATTTAAAAGTGAATGGGTGGTTACTACATTCTTGGCAGGCTGTTTTTTATCTTTTCATGCTCCGCTGTTGTTAGAGATGATGGGTTTATTGCAGTTTTAGCACTTTGGAGGTGGCTGTGTTTTCCTTAACCAAGCCTTTCACTTTCTGTCTCTTAGAGGAATACTTGTGGCAGAAGGAAGAGTGAAGAAAATGTGAAATCATAAAAATAACGTCAGCCTGAACTCCCCCAAAATATTGTTCACAGAAGCAGAACCAGCAAGAACAAACCACAGCCCTGCAACAGGCCACTTGCAAAGAATCCGGGTTTAATTAATGACTCATCCTGTATAGAACCAGCTGGAGACAATGGTCACCCCAAGGAGTAGAAAAACAAAACATTTGATTTTCTGGCAGGGTATGTGCACATCGTCATCTGTACAAACCACCAGACAGAAAGGGCTGCATATAACTCCTGACAGGTCTCCTGATGTAGATGAAACGAGCACGCAAACCCTGTGATGACATCTAGGAATTAAGAGCTATGCAGCCAGACACACACTGCAATTAATTATAACATATTATTAATTATAAATATATGTGTGTGTGTGTGTACTAAGAATTTATTTTTTTTTACTGGTCCAGCTCTTGAATTTGCCATTCAAAAGCTCATGGTTGCTGACCTGAAATCATGAAAACTTTACATTAGAAAAAATAATAAATAAATAAATAAAATAAAAATGAGAGAGGAACGTGTGTATTTCAGAGCACTTGTGAAGGGAATATAGCCTTTCTCATTCTCGGTGCATTAAAAATCTGTGACAGAAATATGAGAAAATACTAGGCCATGGAAAAATGCAGGAAAGGTACATATTAGCTCAAAGAAGATGCTTAAAATATTGGGAAGGATCTGCTGAGTTATAAGGAAAAGAGTATATGGAAAGTGTACAAAAGAAATTTGATAAACAGAGAACCTTGGGGCAACATAATTGTGTTTTTCATCAGATTATTTCTTTTAACTAATTCAGTTCTCTTTGTCAGATACTCAGCTGTTTTTTGAAAGATATTTTGGGTTATTTTCATTTTTTAATCAATTTTTAACTGACCTACTCTTTTTCTTCTATTCAGGTCACCTGAAAAATTTCATTTCATCTCTGGGTTCACTAGATATTTGTTCACACAAATGCTTTGTATCATTTCTGGATAAACACTTAAAGGGGATCTAGCATATTTCTTCCTCTGTTTAGTCTGATGCTTGAGAAGTGTTTTATTTCAGTTGGCCCTTTCTGGTAACCAGCATTTGTTTCAGAGGTCTCTTTTCTATGTGAACACATGGTAGAAAAGGTTCAGCTCCTGCACAATGTTCCTGCTATCTCTTATGTCTGTGGCAGGAGGAAAAATGATGCTCTTTTAAACGTGCCCTAAGCAGATGACAGCAACTAAGGAAGATGAGAGCTCCATGTGATTTTGGTTTTGAACATGTCCATTAGTAGGTTTTATTTTTATACGACCAATGTCAATTTCAGAAAATTTGAGATCTGTCTCCTACCTCTGGGGTCCAAACTATCAACATCAAGGATCTTCCTGTGTTCTGGGGTATAGGATGAGCAGGTAAGATTTCAGCCCATTCAGAATTAATGTCACTACTCAGGAGACCTCAGTCAGTGCATCTTCAAGACCCCAGTAAGACACAGGGTGAACATTTGCTGAATAACACTGGGAGAAAATTTTCCTGTTTCCTCGGAAATTCATGCTTCTGAAGCTTTTCTGTGCTTCTTGCTACTGATTTCAGTGTCATGCCTGAATATAACTTGTGTGGCAAATGCTGAGAAATGCTGAGCTCTAAGGAACAGGTTCCGGGACCAAAGTTTCAGCGCTGGTGAAACAACAGTGACACAACACTTGCAGCTCTGAAGTACCAGGTCTCTACCTGAAGTACTGTGGCTGAGGGGATCAAAGAGGAATGTAGTAATGGCAGGATGGTGTGGAAGGACCTACCAGCATTCACCCAATTGTTGGGCAGTGAGTAAACCCCAAGTAACATCTGTCGGGCAAAGGCTGAGTTCAGTGAGCGTCCTCTGAACCTGCTCTCTGCTAAGAGGTACCAACAACCCTTCAATCTCCTGGCTGGTTTTTGAAGCTCCATGTTCCATTCATTGGACATGTTTTAACCCTGTCTGCACAGCAAAGGAGTGCCTGAGTCTGCTAAACCCCTCCCCAGCTAATACAAGCATTTTGGGTCAGTGGGCAAATGGCAGTGCAGAAGGAAGAGCAGAACAGGGTCAGCAGCAGCCCAAGTGCCCCCAGACAAAATTACCCTGGATTTAATTCTAATTACTCTTAACTAGTCAGAGTTTACTTGCCTCCAGCACATCTTTACCTAAGTATTTCCCATCATATTTATAAATGAACCAACGTTTCAAGAACCACCGTGGGAAAATAATTTTTGATGATCTCTGAACTTTATCTTCATGCAAATTATCATGTGTGGAAAATGATGAAATTCAGAGGTGGCTGAGTACTTGGGTCTAAAAACAGCTGCAGCAGCAGCAGTAGTAGCAGTAATAATAACCGCAGAACAACAAAACTTGCCAGTTCTGCACAGTTTTTCCTGTACAGGTCTCAGAGCACTTGAGGTGCTACAAGATTGTTTTATCTGTGAAAATGTCATCAATGTAGTGCTGTCACCTGATTTGCTCATGAAGAATTCAGTACGAATTACTACCCCAATATTATCACTTCCCGGAGCTGTAGGAGTGGAGGCAAGCTTTCTGACAGAGTTGTGTTTGGAGAGTGTGGCTGACCATCATAGGATGTTTTGGGTTGGAAGGGACCTTACAGTTCATCTAGTTCCAACTCCCCTGCCATGGGCAGGGACACCTCCCACTAGACCAGGTTGCCCCATCCAAGCTGAGCATTCCCTGTTAAGCATGGAAAGAGAAAAACACACAAGTGTGCAAGCAGACTGGACATATGTGCGCATTGAAGGGAAAGACCCAGGAGCAAAGAAACTGAAAAAGACAACAGTTATGGAGGGGAAAATGACCATTTATTTCTTACACCAATCAGTGTGATGTAGCGTGTGTGAAAAGTGGCTTGATACTCTCCAAATTGCCCATCCGTAAATCCTAAGATCACATAAGCCTTTCCATCCCATGACAGCTCACACCTCCAGAGGCCATAAAAGCCTAGCAAAAATGGGTGGGAAGGAGGTTAGGCATTTCAGTAAAGCCAAAAGCCAGTTCTTTTTTGACTTTTTTGTAACCAATGTTGAATTTGGTACAAGTAAAAGAAAAAAAGGAATTAAGAGAGCTTGCAAAAATTGCAGGCTCTAAATAAATAAATAAATAAATAAATAACAATAAATAAAACGCCAAAGAAATAGCATTCATTTAGAGGATATTTGAAAAGAGTATGCCTTCCACCACACTGAAAGTCTTCATTGGTGCTTTGTTCTGCTGGCAAGTAGCTGTTGAGATGAACGTGCACACATCTAACACGGTAATGTTCTGGAGGGTTCTCACCTGGGCCTCTTCCATTTCCGTGCACTAATAAAACAGAGAGTTAATGTATTGAAACATATCAAAGAGCACTTCTCCAGAGCTCTGTGCCTATGCTGGCAACCAAGCTTCTGGCAAAACCTGTAACTCCCCAGAAGTAGTGTACCAGTGAGATCTTATGCCACAGTAGTTACACAGGACATTTCAATGTCCCCTTCAGTGATACAGGACAGGGGCACAGACAGATGTCCCAAAAGCAAAATTCTTTTTTTTTCTTCCAAAATTCAGAACCCAAACACAGACAAACTTCACATTTTGCCTTTAGAACTACATCAGCCTGAGACAAATCCCAACTCCCAACTCAACTAACCTTGGAAGAATCAAGCAGTATGTCTGTACTTGCATGGGCAGCCTGTTTGATGTCTTTTAAGGAGTTATATGTTTTATATTATATACTGCAAGTTACAGAATAGCTGAAATAATTTATCATTTTCTTTTAACTTAAAAATTAAGAAACATAAAGAAAATGTAAAGTTTTAATTTAACTTCTGTGTGACATAAAACGTGACTGTAGGATAATACTGTTAAATCAAATACACATTTGTATGTAAATATTATTGCACAAGCAAGTGGTTAAGACTAATGTTCAGTTCAAAATTTTCAGTATGCATATTTATAGAAATTTTCTGAATTGTAACATCTGTTAAAAATGGTGATGTTAAAATTATTTTAGGAATGGTAAACTTTTTAAGTGATGGATTAATTAAGGAAATCATTTTTTTTATACTTGTTATAATATCACTAAGTTTAAAAAATCTGAAACCCTTTTTAGCATATGTAAACTATGTGATGTTTTAGAAAGGTCCAGTAGCCATGTTCGTATGCCTATTGTCTGAATTACTTTTACTGTAAAATCTCAGATATTAACTGGGTTCTCAAATTATACTCCAAAATGTTGGAAAAGGGACAGTATTTTCTCATACTATTTTATGTCAATGTAGAAGTTGTTTAATTTGTAATGGGGTTAACACAGAGGTAGAACTTCCAAGAAGCTGCGAGTTTCCCATAATTAAAGTACTTTCCTTATCAACTAGACAGAAATCTTTAAAATTATTAGTTCTTTGTGTAACCTCATAGATTTGCCTCAAACTACCATAATCATGACAGATTGGTTGCCCTTGCAAATTCTGTTACAACATCAATTGATTATCTTCTGCAAAATGATCATCATCAGGTAATAGTAACCCAAAAATCTGAAAATAAAAAAGAATATAGCTTTCCACTCTTGCTTTTAGCTATTTCTTCAACCTGACAGTTGAAAGAAAATAAAGTTTCATTGATGACTGTCATTAGCTGAGGATGGCTAGATCGCAGTTTTGTGACAAGTTTCAGAGAAGTCCCCCAAGAGAACTTCTATTTTCGCTAAGATGCAGAACCTGAAAAAATATCTTCTCGCTCTTTTTATTTTCTATCCCTGCTCAGCATCTCTCCGAATCCCATGAGAATATCTCTGGTTTCTTCTGTCAAAATCTTGGGAATATGCTCTTCTTTGCCTTTTTTTGACTTCCTCACATGTAGGGTGCTATATAAGTGTAAAGTATGATTATTTCTTTAAGAGACGTGAACAGAAGTTCCAGAAGATTGATTCTTTTAGAGCCGTTCGTAAGAGTTTGGTGAGGATGAATTAAGTGCTTTTTTTAATCTCTAAAAGAAAACAACCACATAAATAAGGAAGTGATTCCCACATCACTCAGCTTCCACAAATGCTTCCAATTGTGAAATATTAATATATATATGTTTCTTATGATTTAATCAAATCTAACAAAAACAGGGAGTTAACAGTAGTATCAAAGATAAATTCTATATTTCAATTTTCGTATCAACATTCAGACAACATGAGAAGCAGCTTGCAGATGGTAATCCAGAAACTGGGACTGATATCCTGCTAGAGAATATGCTGGTGCCCAGCTACTCAAAACCTATCAACAAGCCAATGACATTCAGAATCTGGTATATTCCTGAGAGCATCCCTGATCATGGAACTTCCTTGGTACAGAGAAAAGAAAAAAAGAATTAAACCATGCTGAAAGCACTGCATTTTAAAGAGGCATAAAACCACAGATGTGCTAACACTTTTCTGAAAAAGTACTTTTAGGTGTATGCTTATACTATTTTGTGAATTAGAGCACAAGCACAAAACTGGATAATGAACAGTTCTCAGTGCTGAGGAGAGGCACAGGAGTGCAGCAGCAAAAGCAAAGTTGTATTTCATCTGCACACAGAAATGATGATCAAATTAAGAGACAATATCTCTCATGGCTCTGTTATTCAATAAAAATAACACAAAAGTTACCAGAAAAGTTTTCTGACCAACTGTCTTCTTAAACTTCACGTCTATTCCTCTTTCCCAGATTTATCCATTTCATTTAGATATTTTAGGTTTTCTTTGGGTCAAAAAAATAAAAATAAAAATAAAAATAAAAATAAAAAACGCACCATGTGCTGACACCCTACAAGATATTTGACAGCAACTTGATAGTAACTTGACAGCAAGTTGAATATGAGCCAGCAGTGTGCCCTGGCAGCCAGGAAGGCCAACTGTATCCTGGGATGCATCAAGCACGGCATCGCTAGTTGGTCAAGGGAGGTGATTGTCCCACTCTACTCTGTGCTGGTCCGGCCTCACCTCGAGTACTGCGTGCAGTTCTGGGCACCACAGTACAAGAAGGACATTAAACTGTTGGAGAGTGTCCAGAGGTGAAGGGCCTAGAGGGGAAGATGTATGAGGAGCGGCTGAGGTCACTTGGCCTGTTCGGCCTGGAGAAGAGGAGGCTGAGGGGGGACCTCATCGCGGTCTACAACTTCCTCGCAAAGGGGAGTGGAGAGGCAGGTGACCTATTCACTGCAAACACCAGTGACAGGACCCACGGGAATGGTGTTAAGCTGAGGCGGGGGAAGTTTAGGCTGGACATCAGGAAGAGGTTCTTCACCGAAAGGGTGGTTGCACACTGGAACAGGCTCCCTAGGGACGTAGTCACTGCACCAAGCCTGTCTGAATTTAAAAAGAGATTGGATTGTGCACTTAGTCACATGGTCTAAACTTTGGGCAGACCTGTGCAGTGCCAAGAGTTGGATTAGATGATCCTTATGGGTCCCTTCCAACTCGGGATATTCTATGATTCTACGATTCTATGATTCTATGATTCTATGATATTGTATTTTTGACTTTCAAAAATTCCTGTGCCAGACCCCACTTTAATTGACACTGGTATAAGTCATGGTTAAGAATTAATTGATTAACAGTTGTGTGGAATAGGAGGAACAGAGTACTCAGGATCAAATTCATCAGCATTAGGACTTTTAGCAGCCACCTATTTTTTCATCATGTGTTTGACAGTTCAGTGGCAAAATCATTAAGAAATGTGTGGAAGGACTGGGACTGATAAGGTACATTTAAAACCAACCAGTTTATTTGCTTTAATTTAATTGTTATTGCCCTTTTCACAAGTTAGCTGTGAAATATTAAAATAGTATAAAAATTTAAGTAAATGCCAGCATCAAAGGAATCCCAGACCTGTGATTGACACAAGATACTTTCCTTGCATGACTTTCACTTCACAAACAGCAGAGAGAAGAAAACCTCTTGAGAACACTGGCAAGTCTTATAATTCAGAACAGCCGTCAGGATTCTCCAGTTTAAACTGGAACAAGATCAGCAGTAAATTAGGAGAGGAGCAAAGGTGGTTTACAGCTATCTCGTTCCCACCCTGAACCTTGCTGAATTCTAGTCAGTTGCAGCCTGCTGCTGATTTTGATCTTTTTTCCTTATTGCTCTAGTTTTCAAAGTAATTTGCAGCCAGTTGGCAGGGAATGCCAATGGACATAAAGTCCCGTTCCCACATTTTTTTCTCCTCTGCCAGGAGTAGGACAACTTCTGCACCACAGCAAAGAGTGAAACAGGCAAAATCACCTGGGCTGAAACAAAAAGCCTGCATGCCTAGCGCCACACAGTGCATCTTAGCTTTTTCAACACTGTATATTACTAGGCTGAGCCCATGCAGTGGCTTATGATGTCATGTGTGTCCTGTGATTAGGAACAGAGCAAAAAGCAGGATTGTCATGCTAGTTCTTGACATGACTAATTTTTTTTATTTTTTTTTACCAGCTGAAATTTAAAGTTCTGTTATATGTTTCCTTAATTGTCTTTGGGCTGGGAAAACTTGTGCATTAGCAACCTACTAATAGCCAAAAATATGTTATAACCAAGATTAAGTCATACATGTCTATTCAAAATTAATTGCACATCAACAGTTTTTTGTTGTTGTTGTTGTTATTGTTGTTGGTTTTTTTGTTGTTGTTATTGTTGGTTGTGGTATGGTTGTTTTTGGAGTAAATGAACATTAGCTTTAAGTTGGAAGAGAATGTCAGCTCACTATTTTGTTAAACCACTCTTCCTGTTCTCCATTTCTCAGTTTAGTATCTTAACTGTCACTGTTTGCTTCAGTTGGTTTTGCTGCATAGTCCCATCTGCAGGGGCTGGGACATTATTTGCAAGGGGGACCCCTAGGACCCAATACTGGGACATATGCTTGTGCAGATGTAAGCTCTGTGGCTCATCCTGATGGCAGGAGAGAAGATCTGTGAACAAGCCCACAGCAAAGCCGGTATAAAGTTTGAGAAAAACAGACAGATTTAACCACCCCCTGTTTATTCCTAAAGCAAAAAAATGCCATTTTCTAGATTCTGTATTTTTTACTGTAATCTTTACAAGTGATCTTTCTGTTCTCACTAAGTGAAAAGATTAAAAAAATACAAGGTTATATGGGGAGGGGAGGTGAATCATATAGAGCCTTTCATGTATGTTATGCCCCAGGTGTGTAATACAAAATGCTTTGTGGAGCAAGCACTTCAGATTGGGATTTCAGTATGAAGGCTGTGCGTGCATACTTTACTGAGGGTTTTAAACTCCACATTTCAAAGGAAAATTATTTAAAGCTTGGGAATACAGTAACATGTTAGCCTAAGGTTTAAAGAACTGCCACTCCACATCAGTAGATGGAAATTTGGCCTTTGGTCAAAGACTGACTTGTAAATAACCTATTCTTCTATTATTATTTTTAAACTGTTTCTGTGACTTTTATGTACGTTTCCAGAGGGGATGATCTGTTAGGGTTCCCGTTTTTTAAGAAGCCTCCGTCAGGACATTTACTGACAGTGAACACCAGGGTATTTCAGATTTGAGAAGTTGTCTGGAGGCACTGGCTGACCTGATCCCTTAATCCATTTTAGAGGACTATACTCAGCTAACACGCCATTTATTTTATGTATTCTCTCTGCTAGATTTACTTTTATGTGGGTTTCTTTTGTTCAGATCCCCTGCCTTACTCTGACAGAAACCAGTCAAGTTTTGATCACTACAAAATCAGGACATATTGAATCCTTTCACATCTGAAATATGGTATCTCTGCTTAAACTGAATATATGATTCATTCATGGTTGATCTAGAATTTTATTGGACCTTGGGCAAGCACTGCCTCTGCTCCATGCAGTCGGACGAATGCCTGTCTGCCAGTCCCATTAAAACCAGGCCTTTGCAGTCTTTCCCATTACTGGCCTGAATAAAGCATGAGGGCCACACAACAGCAATAATTCTTGCTTGTATTTAATATGATAATATATCAGTGAATATCAAATCTCAGGAATTTTATTTATTATTATGCAGTAGTCTTATATAAGAGTTTTGCCTCATGACAGACTTAAGTTCAGGTAGCTGAAGATATAGTATGCAAGACCAGCTTTAACGAATATTAATTAAAGTACCAATAGGAACCTGCCAGTTGCATATATGTATCATTGGAAAACAAGTTTACTTTTAAATATGGTGTTAACATAGCTAACTCAGTTTATTGCAGCATTGCTGCATACACTCTCCACCTTCCCTCTGCAAATCCTGTGCCATATTTGTTAACAGAAGTGGTATTATTTGGGGTTTATAATGTTGTTACTGAGGCGGTATTTGGCCA
Organism: Cygnus atratus; assembly: GCF_013377495.2. Taxonomy (NCBI): domain Eukaryota; kingdom Metazoa; phylum Chordata; class Aves; order Anseriformes; family Anatidae; genus Cygnus; species Cygnus atratus. The sequence goes on from NC_066396.1 coordinate 82,182,283, forward strand.
GAGGTGTGTATAAATAGGCAATTTGCTATTACGTATTGCAAGGAAAAGACCATGTGTTTGTTCAGTACCTGACAGAGTTCCAGAGGCTGCACGATGAATGGTCTTATCAGCATTTAACATCACTACCTCAGACTGAAAGCAGAAAAACACCAAACCTTGAGAATGAAATGAGTACTTGGAAAAGGAGAATAAGGATCTGTAAACTGAACCGAGGATTTCCTGTTTTCCTATTACTCTTCCTTTTCCAGGTATAAGCTGTACCCCCCACCTAGTCCACCAAAAGACAGCCCATTGCTATATGCATGTAATTCCTACCAATTTTGACAGAAGCTGTATAGGTGAAAATCACAGAATCACAGAATCACAGAATCGTCTAGGTTGGAAGAGACCTCCAAGATCATCTAGTCCAACCTCTGTCCTAACACTAACAAGACCTCCACAAAAACCATATCACTAAGGACTACATCTAAATGTCTTTTAAAGACCTCCAGGGATGGCGACTCAACCACTTCCCTGGGCAGTCCATTCCAATGCCTAACAACCCTTTCAGTAAAGAAGTTCTTCCTAATATCCAACCTAAACCTCCCCTGGCACAACTTTAGCCCATTCCCCCTCGTCCTGCCACCAGGCACGTGGGAGAATAGACCAAGCCCCACCTCTCTACAGCCTCCTTTAAGGTACCTATAGAGAGCGATGAGGTCTCCCCTGAGCCTCCTCTTCTCCAGGCTAAACAACCCCAGCTCCCTCAGCTGCTCCTCGTAAGACTTGTTCTCCAGACCCCTCACCAGCTTCGCTGCCCTTCTCTGGACTCTCTCGAGCACCTCCATGTCCTTCTTGTAGCGAGGGGCCCAAAACTGAACACAGTACTCAAGGTGCGGCCTCACCAGAGCCGAGTACAGGGGGACAATCACCTCCCTAGACCTGCTGGCCACGCTGCTTCTTATACAAGCCAGGATGCTGTTGGCCTTCTTGGCCACCTGAGCACACTGCTGGCTCATATTCAGCTGCCTATCAACCAGTACTCCCAGGTCCTTCTCGGCCAGGCGGCTTTCCAACCACTCATCTCCCAGCCTGTAGCGCTGCTCAGGGTTGTTGCGCCCCAGGTGCAGGACCCGGCACTTGGCCTTGTTGAACTTCATGCAGTTGACCTCACCCCATCGCTCCAGCCTATCCAGATCCTCCTGCAGAGCCTTCCTTCCCTCGAGCAGATCGACACACGCACCTAACTTGGTGTCGTCTGCAAACTTACTGAGGGTGCACTCGATCCCCTCGTCCAGGTCATCGATAAAGATATTAAAGAGGACCGGCCCCAGCACTGAGCCCTGGGGGACTCCACTAGTAACCGGCCTCCAACTGGATTTGACTCCATTCACCATGACTCTTTGGGCCTGGCCATCCAGCCAGTTTTTAACCCAACGAAACATACGCCAGTCCAAGCCACGAGCAGCCAGTTTCTCGAGGAGAATGTTGTGGGAAACGGCGTCAAAAGTCTTACTGAAGTCAAGGTAGATCACATCCACAGCCTTCCCCTCATCCACCAGGCGCATCACTTGGTCATAGAAGGAGATCAGGTTCGTCAAGCAGGACCTACCTTTCATAAACCCATGCTGACTGGGCCTGATCGCCTGGTTGCCCTTCAAGTGCCGCGTGACGACATTCAAGATAATCTGCTCCATGAGCTTCCCTGGCACTGAGGTCAAACTAACAGGCCTATAGTTCCCTGGGTCTACCCTCCGGCCCTTCTTGTAGATGGGTGTCACATTTGCTAGCTGCCAGTCGACTGGGACCTCCCCTGATAGCCAGGACTGCCGATAAATGATGGAAAGCGGCTTGGCCAGCTCCTCCGCCAGTTCGCTCAGTACCCTCGGGTGGATCCCATCCGGCCCCATCGACTTGCGTACATTCAAGTGCTGTAGCAGGTCGCCAACCGTTTCCTCGTGGATAGCGAGGGCCACATCCTGCTCCCCATCCCCTTCCACCAGCTCAGGGCACTGGGTATCCAGAGAACAACTGGTCTTGCCACTAAAGACTGAGGCAAAGAAGGCATTGAGTACCTCAGCCTTTTCCTCATCTTTTGTAACTAAGTTTCCCCCCGCATCCAGTAAAGGATGGAGATTCTCCTTAGTCCTCCTTTTTGTGTTGATGTATTTGTAAAAACTTTTTTTGTTATCTTTAACGGCAGTAGCCAGATTGAGCTCCAGATGAGCTTTGGCCTTTCTAATTTTATCCCTGCACAGCCTCGCAACATCCTTATAGTCCTCTTGAGTAGCCCGCATGCTTTTCCAAAGGTTATAAACCCTCCTTTTTCTCCTAAGCTCGAACCACAACTCTCTGTTCAGCCAGGCCAGTCTTCCGCGCTGGCTCGTCTTTCGGCATGTGGGAACAGACCGCCCCTGAGCCATTAAGATTTCCTTCTTGAAGAGTGCCCAGCCTTCCTGGACTCCTCTGGCCTTCAGAACTTCCTCCCAAGGGACTCTGCCAACCAGTGTCCTGAACAGCTCAAAGTCAGCCCTCCGGAAGTCCAAGACAGCGGTTTTACTGGTCCCCTTCCTGACTTCGCCAAGAATAGAGAACTGAACCATTTCGTGGTCACTCTGCCCAAGACAGCTCTCGACCACCACATCTCCCACCAGTCCATCACTGTTTGTGAACAGAAGGTCTAGCAGGGCACCTCCCCTGGTAGGCTCTCTAACCAGCTGCATCAGGAAGCTATCTTCCACGCTCTCCAGAAACCTCTTAGACTGCTTTCTCTGGGCTGTGTTGTGCTTCCAGGATATGTCTGGGAAGTTGAAGTCCCCCACGAGAACAAGCACTGACGATTTCGCGGCTTCTGCCAGCTGCCTATAGAACTCCTCATCTGTCTCCTCATCCTGGTTCAGCGGTCTATAACAGACCGCCACCAGGATGCTTGCCTTGTTGGCCTTCCCACTGATCCTAACCCAAAGAGACTCAACCTTATCATTCCCAGCCTCAAGTTCCTCAACATCAAAACACTCTCTAATATAGAGAGCTACACCACCACCCCCTCTGTGTTGCCTGTCCCTTCTGAAGAGCCTATAGCCAGACATTGCAGCACTCCAGTCATGAGAGTGGTCCCACCACGTTTCCGTGATGGCAACCAAGTCATAGCCTTCCTGCTGCACAATGGCTTCCAGCTCCTCTTGTTTGTTACCCATGCTGCGTGCATTAGTGTAGATGCACTTCAGTCGGGCCATTGCCTTCTCCCCCGGCCTTGCCATTGTTCCCCCTGGTACAGCTCCAACAAGCCTTATTTCAGCCCCGTCTCCCTTCTTTCCTAGTTTAAAGCCCTCTCAACGAGCCCTGCCAGCTCCTGGGCTAGGATCCGTTTTCCCCTTGGAGATAGGGACCTGTCTGCGGTCACCAGGCCGGGTGCCGAGTAAAGCGCCCCATGGTCAAAAAACCCAAAATTTCTGTGTTGGCACCAGCCTCTGAGCCACGTGTTTATCAGGTGGGCTTTCCGTGTCCTCTCGGTACCCCTCCCTGCCACTGCGGGGATGGATGAGAACACCATCTGTACTCCTGCTCCATCCACTAACCGTCCCAGTCCCCTAAAGTCCTGTTTGATAGCCTTCAGGCTTCTCTCTTCAATATCATCACTGCCAGCCTGGACTATCAAAAGAGGGTAGTAGTCAGAGGGGCGAACCAGGTTGGGAAGCTTTCTGGCAACATCCCTGACCCTGGCCCCAGGGAGGCAGCAGACTTCCCTGTATATAGGGAAATAGCAAAGAGTGGAGCTCCACAACAAGGAACTGGCATTAAGGGCTCTATAGCTGTATCAGGAGTTGTTCACTGTCCAAGTTGTTCACTGTCCATCGTACCTGAAATAGCCACAATGGTTTCAACCACTGTTTACTGCTCCACCAGCAGCTAATCTTCATGGGCAAGTGTTTTACATGTGTCATTCAGAAAAAGAAAAAAAGAAGAAAAAAATAAAACAGGCAGAAACAGTCTGCTACTGACAATGAACAAAATTTGCCCAGTTGCTGTGGGAGGCCCCCAGTGCAACAATGGTAGTTATATACTCATATGGAAGTAGATAGATGGGAATTACAGGCTTCATCATAAAGCAATGTTACGTGGTAGCTGCACAGTGAATGCTGTTCGAGCTAAGTATTTCCAGGTGGAATATTTATATGTGTGGTAAGAAACTCTCTCGTTGTGTGTTAGATTCCTTGTGGTCTTTACCAAGCTACAGAGGCCCGTATGAAAAAACAAAATTAGGATGTCATTTCATATAGCTATGTTAGATTCAACAAAGGCTAATGGATTAAAGTTCCAAGTGGTTGTAATCTGTCCTAATTAGTTACTCAGTGTACAGATTTGTCTGGTCTAGCACATGGGAGAGCATTGAGGACCTTCCTTACGAATATGCTCCTCCAGTAATCTGTGCCTACAGGGAAGATATTTAATCACATCCACACCTGAGGTACTTTCTTAACAACTCTGCCCAAACTGTCCATGCTTTGTTAAAAAATAGAACACCTACTGTTCATGGAAGGTCTCATCTTCAGTAGCTCTGATGGTTGGTGTCATCTAGGCAAGCGTGGAAGAGCCATTGGCTGTTCAGCGTCTTCTGGCTTTGTACTGCAGCAGTTATGGCCTTCTCTTGAGTTGCATTTAAGTGGCAGCAGAGAGAAAGTCCCTTGTCTTCCTCTGCCACCATTCTCCATGAAGGGTGCTGAACATCTTTTCTTCTGTGATGTTTCTGTTGTGAGATACTTAGACCTTGCTGTCTGACTTCCTATCATGGACAAAAAAAGCAGCAGATTTGGGTGAATATGACTCCAGTAGTTGTTTTGCTCCCAATTACTGTGGTATTTAGATGATATGTGGTCATTTATATATGTGTGTTCATGCAGTATCTCTGTGAAGTAAAAGTGTTTTGTTATTCCTAAATCATAGATGAAGAAGTGAAAGACAGATTAGCTGAGAGATTTACCCCAGGTTATACACAGAGGCTGTAGCAGTTCCAGGAACAGAATACAAGGAGTATGTTAATATTATAACCATTGAGCTATCCTAACCTAGCCAGGTCAAAGCTGGAAACTTGATCTGAATGCACTGTAAAATGGCCAAAATTCAATATAACACATAAATTTGCACTGTAACTAGTACAGTTTCTGGTTTATTTCTCTGAAAATGGATCCCACCAAAGAAGCCCTCATGTTTTATGTTATCATTTGTATATTAAGATGTCTGTTTTAAAATCTTCATCTATCTCAGTGCATACTTATTATATAATTCTTAAATACCACTTTATCAAGTTGTTTGTTCAGTGATGGAATGAAATCATATAATTCTGCAATACAGAACTATTATGAAAGTAGCAGTATGATGGGGACTTGGTGACATTTTAATGCTAGTATGTGGTACAAGGTTGGGTTGCCTTCTTGTTATGGGACCAAGACAATGGACAATGTAGGAGTCTGAAGCATGGACATAATACTGACCAGGGAAGAAAAGATCCTAAATGCTGCAATCGCCTTTGAAAATATGACCAAGAACTACATTCTGTGTATCACAGAGAACTGAGCTTGGCAAACAGCACAGGGAAACACTACTTCTAGCTTTTGAAACTCAGTTCACTTGCTTAGACTCCAGAATGTACTACTGAGACCATCTCTTATCTTCAGCCAACAAGTACAGTACAGATGACACAGACATTGCAATAAGAACCTTCCCTCTGCCATGGGTTATCACACCCCTAACAGCATGGCAGGGGCAAGCGTGGTTGCTCCCCATCCCAGCTCATGCACTGCCCAGGTGAAGCCACAGTGAGAGACACGGATGGCACAGAGAAACAAACAATCACTCCCTGCCACCTACAAAAAAAACAAAACAACATCCATCCTCAGTGTGACACTACAATAGTCAGCTGGAAAGAACATCAGAAGTCATATAACCAAACCTAGAGAACAAGTTATAGATTACTTATTTTCATCTCTGTCTAAACATATTTCTTCTTTGTTGTCAAGCACATAGCTGTATCAGTTTGGAGAGAGAAAAAGCTCTTCTTGAATATACAATAGCCTTGGAAAAGCCCTCTGAAAATAAATTATAGAAGCAACTAAATATTAATTTCATGTTGAAAAATTTAGGCCCACTTTTTAATATGTAGTGTTTACCACAGCAGATGTTTTACTATCACAGCAACATGCAAAAGGAACATTAATAAATTTGCTAAAACCCAGACAAAAAAAAAAACAAACATAATATGGCAGGAGCTTCAGGAGCTTTCTTGAAGTAATCCTGCTTTTGCATTCACCTTGCAGAGGTGCCGAAACCCAATGTCATGGGACTCATGTATGTGAAAACATGTTGTCAGGAATAGGAATGCTAACACTCAGTACCCAGGCTCTCCGTATCTCTCTTAGGTGGTCAAGAGCTGCACCATAGTTAAATAAGCAGGAGAAGATCGCCTAGATCTCTATATTCTACCATTTTTTGCAAGCTGACAGCTCTCCTCAAGCTCCCTGTCTTGGGTGAGTGCTGCAGCACCTGAAGCTGTTTCATGTCCATTGCCACCAGATCAAGTCTATATATGCCTGCGAGGATCCATGTAGAAATACATTCATTATTAGAGGCTGGTGTAAGACTTCAATGCAAGACTTAATATAGCCCTTCCAAAATGTTTGGTATCTTTAATTACACCCCTGACTCCTCCAGATATGCATATAAATGTCTAATCCTTTTTAAATCCTATTACTTTCTTGTCCTCCAAGAGTCTCTGTGAAAAGGAGTTTCACAGTTTCTCTAAACCTTATGTGAAAGATTATTTTCACTCATCACTCTTGAGTTTTCCACCTTTTGGCTTCATTGAATGCCTCCTCACACTTTCCTGATGCACTAGAAAGAGTGGAGTGCACAGATTTGTATGCTCTAAAGCATTTGTTGTCTTGTAGGCTTGCACAGTGTCTCTCCTCATGCGTCTCCTGCCTAAGGTAAATAAGCCTAACCATTTTTGCACTTCAAAAAATTTATTTTTTCCAAACTGACGTGCAATTCCACAATATCCTTTTTAGGATCAACTGAACATGACCATACCTACTACCCATATCAGAAAGGTGAAGGAATTTAATAATAAATAAACTCCCACACAGCAGCTGACACAAGGTAGGTGCACTCAGAGGATATAACCAATTCACCTTTGGTAAATTCATTTATTTGCTATAGCTCAGACACCTTCAGTGTCCAGATATCCTGTTACTTAGGGTCTGCAGAGTTCAATAGCAAGGACATAACAACCAGTAGTGAAATTGCTGCTTCTGGTATGTAATCTGGGTTTTACTCTAACAGCCCCTCTGTAGTCTGGATTTTAATTTTATCCTGTACCAACTTCAACTACGAGTAACTCTAATTAGTCTGATTTTTTTAAATGGTATTACAATACACCTGGTAAAACAAGGCCATTAGATCTCAGTGGAGACACCATGGGGTATAACAGGTTAGAAGTATTGCCCTGCTCTCTTCCTTCATGACCGACATTGCTCTTACAGAGGAGTTAGGTCATTGCCTTGTTGTTTCCAGTCAATCATCCCTGTCTCTCTATTCATAATATGCTGCAGGCAAACCTTTTAATGTTGTCCACGCATTTTGTTTTTATAGCATCAGGTTCTACATTATCAGAGGCAGTAAGTAAAACCACATGTAATAATAATAATAATAATGGCTTCTAAAAGGAGGTGGGAACTGTGGTGTGTGAGAATAATAATTTTTCACCATATGTGTAACTAATCGGAAGCTAATGTGACAAAATGTTGTATCCCTGAAGAGAAACACAGATAACAATGAGGAGGTCATAGTTCTCCCCTATATTCAAAGAGTTGCTAAGAGATTTTGACCTGTAACATTCATATTAGTTGGCTTTATTTAATTTAATATTTCCTTTTCTAATGTGTAGGTTATAATCTTGCATATGAACCTTAATATCATAATACGCTGGACAAAGATTCCTTGACAAAATAGATTTTTCTATTATTTCTGAATGACATAGGAATTTTATGCTTTGATCTGTTTCTGAAATTCAGTATAATTTATGAAATTACCAAGAATTTAAAATCCTAGTTACCATGATCTGTCAATAAAAAATTGTATTATAAATTATTACTTAAGTTTTAGACATCTGCAATATATATTAGTACCTGACTATCACTATTTTTTAAGTAGAGGTAGCAGCTTTGCATATAAAATACTAAAATTAAAAACACAATCAAGTACACTAGTGTTTACATCACTTTAAACTTTTGGATTCATGTGTGTGACTGAATTGGACATTCCTCCTTTTTATGTTGTATTGAATTGTACTTTAAATTGCAGAATTAAATGCTCAAAGCAGAAACCTTGTCAGTTGCAATGTCACCAAATCAAATGCTGTAAAGATGAAGTAGCCCTGCTGTTATTTCTGTCAAAGCCTTCTGGCTATACTTCACATTTGGTGCCTTTATTTGTTCCTCTATTTCTATTTTGCTAAATAAAATGTTGAAGCAACAGCATACACTGTGAAACAGACTGTAAATATAAGCAGCAAATGTAGACAGAGGTTGAACATATGAAACAAATGCCACATAATTTGGAATTCTCCCCAATTTGGCAAATAAAAGAAGTAACAATTTCCAAAGAAGTACGTAAATGTGTATATCGAAACTAAACTAGTGCTGTTTGGCATGTGGGCTGTAACAGAGTTATAAAGCAAGGTAATGAAGTCTCAGGCTAACATCCCATACCCAAAAGCCTCGCAGGAGTTACAGGGTGATCTTGGAGTACTTTCTGGTCTTTCTTAGGTCCCTGAGGCCTTTTACCTCCCAGAAACACAATTGTGAGTTGTTTATATTTCTGCTTAATGTTATTCTGAATATACACGGAGGCAGTACTACTCAGAATGAAAGAATATCTTAAGATATTATGCTGTTACTGCATTACATTTTTCTTACGTTACAAAGTGCTCTTTTAGAAAATGTTCTGAATAATTATGCTTCATTTGGAAAAATAAAAATAGCATCTTGCATTCAGTTGCTATGATTTCTTATAAGAGAAGAAACTGTTATGTAGTAGTCGGTGAACAAAGAGCTTTGCAGCTGTGCTGATTGCATTCTTCTTTTTTAAGACATACTTCTACCAGCCCTGCTCTAGAGTTTTAAAAACCACTGGTCTTTTTGGTGCCAAAATTTCACTGGCAAATCACCTGAAACTGTACACCAAAATAATTACACGCACAGTAGAAGGCTTATTCTTGGAGATTCTTGTGTTTCATGGGGTTTAGCACTGAAATGCTCCTTTCCTGACAAATTTGCTGCAGTCGAATACGACATATTCTGGGGTACTGGCGGTCGCTAAGCTGTGGATTCTGCAAATAATTGTAGCGACCTGTTTTTATTGACAAACAATTACAGTATTTTTCAGACAATGCCGATAAAACAGCTCTGCGTTAGGCAGAGATATCCAAGCCACTTCTGACAAGGTACGGTAACACAAGTACTGCTTCAGAGATGTGTCTGCCTAGTACCACGGTGTGGCACGCAGACACGCTCATGAGCCAAAATGCTATCAACGCTGAGCATAGGCAGCAGTAATGCACACTGTTTCTTGAGTTTTCTATAGCATAGCACAATGCATAGTACATGCCCTTTAAATTTGCCTAATTCCATGTTGTACTTCTGTGTCCCGTGGGCCTCTGGTGAACAGGAAATTTTCCCAGTCCTTTATACTATCCCTTCATGAGGCCAAAACCAACTTTACTTATTCCCTGTGGTCTGCCTGGAACTTTAGGGATAGAATGCCTTGGAAATTATGTTGCACCTTGTGCAGTTTCTCTGTCACTAAAGTCTCAGGACTTCTTGTCTATTGCGTTTCCTGTTTGCTGGTGCTAGGATTTTTTTCAAAGAAAGAAGGTTTAGATACCTCAGCCATGTACCTGGAATGACCTCCAACTGATGCACTTCAAAAAAGATGAAATTTTAATCTCTGTAATTATTTTTCTAACTAAAGGTGATATATTTGACTAAGTTACAGACAAGGCTTACAACTTTTATATAAATACTTAAGTACTTCATCTTTGGTAATGATTGATAGCTTTTAATATTAAGAAATGTTTTTTTCTGAGCTGAAAATTGATTCTTATCTTCTACCATACAGTATGCAAAGAAAACCTTTTGGCTACCAGGTAAGAATTTACCTCTGCACGAGTTTTCCAAAGTCCTTGTTTATGCTAGACTTCTCAGCAATACTTATTAAGAGACACACTTCCTTTCTCCTTTGGAAACAGAAGAGTTTTATATGTAATTTGACTGATTGTCCTTTCTCCAAATTCTGTGAGAGCATTTTTCCCTGGATCACCTGAAATAGAGACCCAGCGACTCAAAACCTAAAGTAGCACTTTTAAACAAAACATATTCCTGTTTTCTAAGTGCTAACACAAAGTTGTGCTCAGGAAGTTTCTAAAACAAAGGGAAAGCTTAAAAATATTCTCAAGCCTGAGATAGAACTGAATGCGCTTAAAAAGAAATGAATCACAGAGCAAAACTCCTGCCTACATTTCTCAACTTGGGAAAGTTACTGTGATTCAATTCATATTCTACAAGCTGGCTGAGCTATGACCTTGACCCCTTTATCTGAAGCTTTAAAAAGTGAATGCATCTTGAGTGGATGTGGCTTTCTGCTGGCCTGGCAAATTAGACATAACCCCCCAGAATATATTCAGGCACATATTTAGATAGATGCAGAAACAGACAGATGGTTGTAACTTAGCCTATGATCAAAAAGGAAAAAAGAATCAGTCTCCAACAACAACAACAAAAAGCACTTTATTTTTTAACAATTTCTTCTCCATCATTATTCCTTGCCAATTCTTATTCTTTACATTCAGTATTCCACAATCTTGCACAATTATTACAATGTATTAATAATTAATTGATTCTTAATTCTTTTGCATCTTCTGGCACTCATAATATCCTGGAATAATAATTATATAATCATGGTCTGGAAGAAAAGAAAACAATATCTAATTAAAAAGTGTTTGACCTCAAATTTTAAAACTATAATTTCTTTAAATGGTGTATCTTTATTTACTGCTCATGATACTGTATGGTGGCATGCATTATTTCTAATCAAGATATCCTTTCATATTTGCATGATAATCCTGCAGCTCTTAAGCCATGAAAAAAGACCATAACATCACCATTTAGTGGCTGTTCTTTGTCTTCATTTATATGCTTCACCTTTAAATATTTACTTGACAGCCTACTTGAATTCAAATATACCTGCAGTTGGGGAAAATAAAGTGTGCCATATAACTCAACCCAGCCATGATTTGTGGAAAATTTACATGAGCAGATTGACGTAATTTATGTTCGAAGTTTAACCTAGTGTCAATAAACAGCAGGTATGAGTCACCCACTATTTGCCTGCGTGTGGTAATGCTCAATGCAGAAGACACGATCCCAGAAGGAGCTTTCTCTTTTGATGTTGCTTTTTGACCTTGCAGAGAGTGTGAAACTAAATCCTTTATAAAATACAGTGAATCTTTAAAGACTTCTGAGTGCATTTTATGTATGTCCAGTTGGTGTTTGACAAGCAGACTATATTTCCCTCCCTGTTTAAAAACTGCTAAAAGAGCTTGTGCAACGGAAAGTCCTTTGGAGGGGAGAAGATCCCCCTGCCCAAGGCTCTGTGTGTGTACATTAAGAATGAGGGCAGCTTGCTCGCATAAAGACCCCACTTGTTACTGGTCCTCCTGGAGCTTTTAAGGGGTCACCCCAGCATGTGGCCACCGTAGGCTCTGACTTCTGAGTCTGGTAGTCTCCCTTTCATACAAGGGTCACGTAGGATGTCTGGATTTCCAGAACCATCTCCCCTTTTGTGCCCCAAAACCGCACCTATTCCCATGAATGGTTATAGTGGGATGTGGTCACAAGCAGACAGGCAATGTTCAGGGAGGGTTGTTAATTAATACCCATATCATAGATACTTATTTCTGTTTTATTTGTTTCATTTTTTGTCCTCACCATGAGATGGTCCATAGAGAAGCCAGCAGTGACAAGTAATGCCAGGCAAGTTCATATTTTTACCTCAAATATGGTGCATTTTTGATTATTATTTCTGAGGAACACATACAAATGTAGTGTCAAACTTGCAGAACTATTTTTCAGAGGCTCTAAGGCTTTGGAAAGTGGCTGTCTAAATATGAATTTAGATGGCTAGTTTCGACATGCAAATTGGAGAAACACAGGTGGTAGGGAGGGTACGTGTTCTGCTCACAGTGCATACACTCAGCCAGCTCAAAGAGCAGAGGAGATGGGGATTACTAAAGTGCATATGGAATCAGAGGATGAAGATTATTCATATGCCTATAGACTTGTAATAAGTAAGTACAGCCTGTTCCTGTTTAAAAGGAAAAATCAGTTCATCTCTGTTGTGTTGGTTTTTGTTTTTTTTTCCCCTGGATGTGTTTGTGAAAATCATAATGTAGGTAATGTCACTGCCGACACAATGCCGGGAGCACTCTTTTGTGAATTCTTCAGACCCGAAGGCACATTAGCATTTCAGCACGCTGCATTCAGATTAGATCTGCAAGTTATTTCTTATTGCAGTGAACGAGCTAAAGTGTCGCCTTGGCATTCTGAACCCTCCGAACCTGCGGGCTGCTGGCACACCCTGGCCATTTGGTGCTCCGACTTTCATTTCCCACCCTGAGCTGCACTCACTTAAGTGCCACCAAGGTTCCTCAAAGCATCCGAGTGAAACTCTTCATAAAACAAACAAAAACATTACCAGCAGCCACCACCAAACGTTGTGGGCTTGACAAGCCGCCAGCCCGGAGGCCTGGAGGAGTTTGACTGGGCTGGGATGTGGCTCTGTGAAGGTGCTGCTGACCCAGCCAACGTAGGTGCATGCTGTGGCACCTCCATTCCAGAAGTCCAGGGCAGCATCCACCCGGCATGTTTTAGCTCGGGTTGGTAAACCCAGTGCTGTCAGCCCACTCAAGATCTGCACGTATTCACTATGATAATGATGCCTCTGGCTGCGCGGCGGCCGTGGCCTACCCGAGCAGCTGCTCTGTGCAGCACCGGCTTAGAGGCTCAGCAGCACTGCGCTTATCGCAGCCTGCCCCAGTGGCAGGCACCCGCCTGAGCCACTCTGCTGAGAAATGGAGAGAGGAGCATGGCGACAGCAAAGCCAGGATAAATTCTGTACGTACTTAAAGATAAAATTACAAACCCCACATACATATGCAGAACTGCGAGATATTGACTAAGTAGATTAGTATTGGAAAGCGCCTTAATGAAAGAAATCTTTGGCAACTTAGGTTGAGATGCTGCAGAAACACACAAGGGTTAAAAACTTTTTAAAGTCACTATATAACAAGAAGGCTGCACCCTTTCTGAAGCAAATGCTCCCTCCTCACGAGACACATAGCTTACTGCTTTCAGTCTTCACTAGCCTCTCTGCACGCAGCTGTGCTGGCAGTGGTCAATGTTGGGTGCATGACTCACCGAGTGGCCACTGTTCTCTACTTCATCTGCAAATGCACGGCTCTCTGCCAGTGACAGGCTGCATAAAGTGTTATTTTGCCTCTTGCTCATTTAAATCTCTGTGCTTCTCCAATTTCTCTTGGCTTGCAGTCCCCTAAATATTGCCACAACATTCTTTAACCACTGGACCTGCAGAAATTAAGTGGTCAAGCAGTGTTTCATTTGTCTTCAGGTAGCTAAGGATGTAAACCTGAGGACGGTTGAAAAGTGGCACTCCTCCGATGCCTCTCAGAGATGAGGGAGTCAGTCACAGCTCCAGAGACAAAAACATGCCAGCAGATACAGACCCCCTGTGAACCTCCATCCCTTCCTGAATCACCCATCCCCTGCACTTGAGCTGCATCCAGAGCTGACATAAGAGTTTGGGAACTGGGAGACTTCCCAGTTTTTGCATGTCTTCTCTTCCTTTGCAGAAATGGAGAAGGTCTGCAGAGAAGAGCAGAAAGGACCAGCTGTGTGCCAGGGTGTTAGGAGAGAGAAGGCAGTGATCGGCGGGGACCAAGCGCAGCTCTGCAGCCCTGCAGCACAGCCCTGGGTGCAGTGACTGGTGTTCCTCACCATGTTGTGCTCTTCCTGGTGAATCCATCTCTGGAGAAGGCTGCTGTGCAGCAATAGCTGTCACTTGCACAAAATTACAGCACCATGAAACCCAAACCTGAAAGTTAGCAGAAGTTAAGCCAGGAGAAATTAGACCCAATTTAAAGTTATCATAAGCATCTATCTTCCCAGTCCATCACTGTGTAAACCAAACTGCCTGAAGCAGAATCAGGAGCCAAATCCAGCTTGTTTTATGCACAGCAATAGCCTCGCTGAAGGTGGTAGGACTAATGGAGTGAGTAAGGTGAACAGAATGTAGCACAAATATTTTGCTTTGAGTTACTTGCAAATACCATGTCATGAAAGGGGAATTTCACACCTCACTTATTAATATTATAGCCAAGAAACAAGAAATACATGTGCCTTCAGTGGACTCAGTTTTCCCAGTTGCTGGTTCAGCTGAATCTCCCCTACAACAATATTTATATAGGCCCTACAGATGAAGAAATATCTTATCCAATCCGGATGTATGAATTTCAAGATGCTTTTAATACCCAAATCAAGCTGTGTGTCTTCACAAAGAAAACTATACTATTTATGATGGCATGTATGTGGAATTTAGGAACCTAGAGACTTCTATGAGGAAGTGAAATGTTGGTAACACCTCTTTTAGTTCTTGAAAGACGGATTGTATGCACAACAGATGTCTTCTCTGTGGAACATTGTTCAAAGGGGCGTCGTACTATAGGCCCCTGTTTGATTGCCTCTAGCTATCATCCTAGGGAACAGGAAAGAGGGTTGTGAAGCAACTCAAGCATGTATACACCAGTAGTAAATGAGTATGAATGAAACCAAGACTTCCCTCTGCAACATGCAAAAAATAAGCCACTGTATCCTGTTAATTTAGCAGGAAATTATCAATTACATTTGCTTTTGGGGCATGCTAGGTAAGATACTGACTTACCCACACTCACATTTTCTTCCATACATTTTTTAACATGTCAGAAAAAATGATGTGTGTGTCAGAAAATGGTTTTATCCTCATCCCCCAGAGATAAAAGAATTAAACATTCCTTTAAGCACCAATGGAATCTGAAAGTGTAGGAAGAGAGATCCATTTGCTAATAGTATATTTTTCGATGTCAAAAGTTGTGTTAAAAAATGTATGTATATATATATCCAGCCCCACAAACCTTTGCAGATCTTCGTTACCCTGCAATATGTTGAAATTAACAGAAATTTCCTCTGTAGTTATTTCCTGTTAAAATGTTGTAAGAATGCTTATTCTCCTGGTGTTTTAGTGAACAACAGGAAATCCTCTTCGTGGAAAGGAAAACGATTCTGCTTAACTCTCATAGTGTCCTAAGGGAGTCCTGCATGAAGATATTTATTTCTTCTGGGAGACTTTCTAGATGCAAAAGGATTGGACTTGCCCACTGGGCAGTGACAGAGCAGCAGTGCTGAGTCCAACCACCTTGTTTCATGCCACTTGCTACAGTAAAAACATTTTTTTCCTATAAAGTAGTCATTACACAATATAGCAAGTGTAGAGACATACAAAGCTCACTAGCTTACTTCCTGGCACTCCTTCCTTCCATTTCAGCCTTTTTCAAATTGATTTAATGAAACCCTATTTTTTTCTGCCTGCAATTTTTGCAATTTTCAGTACTTGAGAAGGGACACCAGAGAATCAAATCCTAGCACAGTTTCATTTCCAAATCAGGTACAATACCTCAAGCTTCCCCACGATATTTTAATGTTAACTTGGAACATCTATTTCTGGGCAAGATTTTTCTCTCCTTAATACCTAAATGACTTTGTCTCTTTCTGAGTCTCTACATAAAAATGTCAGGGTTTTAAGGTACTTTGCTACTTCCCTGAATGTGGGTCCCTGAAACCAGTTGTATTTGACAGCTTTTCCTGGTAAGTGGTACTTTCCAGCACCAAATGATTTGCAACACAGTTCTGGGCTGAAAGTAACTTCTATTGCTTAAACCAACACAAAAAAAAAAATGTCTGAAAACACTTATTAAAAGATAGGTTGTCTGGGAATGAATGTCTGTCTTTCCTTTTCCTGTTTGCTGTCATTTGTAATATGCTGAATCGTAAGGTTAATGCAATTTTTAGGTCTGCTTTAAGGTTTTGTAGTTTTTCTCATATTTGTGCTAGCCCTTTCCTTTAATTATCTGTAAATTATTTTTCTTGGCTAGGCTGAACTTTTCCATGGTGAACTGTTTACCATCCAAGCAGGCCTTGCTTCCTCCTTATCTTTGCTGGCTTATTGATATTTCCTATTCCAACAGCTCTTTTCCTCCCCACATATTGTGCATGAACCTTCTCCTCCTTGCCAGCCACATCCTCACCTTCACAGCTCACTTCTCTCTCTTTCTCTCTCTCTTCTGAATAACAAGCCATTTCCTCTCTCATTTCCTCCCACAGAAGATGTTTTTGGGCCTGTTCCCAAAAAAATCTCTGGCATTAAATTATGCCCATTCTTGTCTTTCCAGTGGGCAGACTTCCAGACGTGTTTCATCTGGCGTGCAACACAGGGGCAGGTTTGGCTTAGTAAATCATGTTCGTGGCTCGTCTGGCATTCCTGGCATCCCCGGACAGTGGTGACAGGGCTGGTGGTGGAGGTCCCCCTGGCAACAGGCTCTCCGATTCATGTTTTCAAATCAACTGCAAGAGGTCCGTTATGGTATAATACGAAAACAGGGCTTCCCTTTTTTTATTGCAAGTGAAAAGGCTATTAAACTGGGGAGGCAAGCGCTGAGTCAGCCATATTTACACAGCTAAAATGCATTTCTCAATTTACTGAATGGTAAGTGTATTATCCAATTACCTTCATATCCTTAACAAAGTTAAGGGTCACTTGAAAATAAGCTCACCAGTTCTGCACGAAAACAAGAAAGATGTCTGATGCAGAGGATTCCTCATAGATAGAGTTAAAAGAGATTTTTCTTTAAAGTATATAGATTTGAAAGAAATTGTGTTTAATCTGCTTTGTATTATTTTAAGCACTTACAATTTGGCTTCCATCTAAGTGGCTGAAAGGAATTAAAATTTCATAAAAAGGATTAAAGAAATAACTCCTTTTCTGATTTCTAGTTTGAATTTTTGTTTAAATGGCCATCTCAGAGAAAGCGTTTAACTTATTTCTCTGCTGATTTAAATGTGACCATTTACTTAATAATGCTAATTAACAGTAGCAGGCAAGTAAGCAAATAAAGCAAGAATCTTATACACCTCAACATGCACTTTTAACTTGACGGAAATGTTACACTTACAACATTAAGTGGTTTTGATCTTCAATTTCAGGACGCTGACAACTGAAGACCTGAGCGTATGAATAAATTATCATCAGGTAGACTTTCCTGTGAACTTCCAGTGCAGCAGCTGCTCTATCGCAACCACGGCTGCACATGTTTGGAATAAAACGAGGTGATTTAAGCTGGTTATTCCCTGGCTGAAAAAGGGAATCTTTCACCCTCCCATTTGCTGCTGGGTAAAGTTGGAGACATGGTGGTAAAGCTTAGCATCAAGGGCAGCAAGTTGTCTTCTTTTGCCTAAACCTTTAGGCCATGCCCCATAGCCAGCTCCCTGCCAACACCACTGCACATTGTCCACTGCCCCAGATGTCCCCTGAGAAGTGTGCCACAGCTCACTCAAGGCTCTCCCTCCTCAGATGTGTTCAGCAGCTCTTGGGCATGTGAACGATGAACAAACCCTTCAGTGGAAGAGGTCTCTAAGGAGAGGGGCACTGGCAATGTTCTTAAGGGGTTGAGGGAACATGTAAGGAGTGACCACAGCTGTTGCAAAGAAAGCTGAACTGATCTCAGACCAAAGCCAGACTTTTTTCTCGATATATTACAACAGGTGAGTAGGTCAACTGGTAATGTAAATGGTCTTCTCCAAGTTAATCAAGTGTGAATGTCTTCCTGGGGGAGCCAGACAAGCATGAGGTATACATGGCTCAGCCCAACACATAGTTTAAAAAGTGAACAACCAGCACAATAAACTTTGAAAAAAGCAATGAGTTTGAGCTGCCTTCAACCCATGTATTCCTTTCCAGCGACTGGGGGTGCCCAGCATCAGCATGGTGAGAATATGGACGCTCCTGATGGGAATCACATTTTTTTTTGTGATCCCACTCTATATTGCAAAAACTATATTATGCTCTCGTTATTTCAGTGCATTCCTGGATCATTCTTCTAAATCAAAATTCCCCATAACATCAAATATCTTCAGATAGTTAAATTTGGTATTAAATTATAAATCCTCCATATGTAGAATATCATCTGAACTCTTCCCCTTTATAGAAATATAGAATCATAGAAAGGCTTAGGTTGAAAGGGACCTCAAAGATCATCTACTTCCAACCCCACTCTCATTGGCAGGGATGCCACCCACAACATCAGGTTGCCCAGGGCCTCGTCCATCCTGGCCTTGAACACCTGCAGGGATGGGGCATCCACAGCTTCTCTGAGCAACCTATTCCAGTGCCTCACCACCCTCTGAGTGAAGAATTTCCTCGTAACACCTAATCTAGATCTCCCCTCTGTTAGTTTAAAACCATTCCCACTTGTATTACCAATATCTGCCCATGTAAAAGGTACTCTCCATCTTTTCTATAAGCTCACTTTAAGTATTGAAAAGCTGCAATGAGGTCACCGTGGAGCCTTCTCCTGGCTGAACAGACCCTGCTCTCTCTCAACCTGTCTCTATACCAGAGGTGCTCCAGCCCTTGATCACCTTCGTGGCCTCCTTTGGACCCACTCTAAAAGACCCACTTCCTTCTTGTGCTGAGTGCCCCAGACATGGGCACAGCACTCTAAGTGGGGCCTCACAAGGGCAGAGCAGAAGGGCACAATCACCTCCCTCCACCTGCTGCCCACCCCTCTGTTGGTGCAGCCTGGGATGCAGTTGGCCTTCTGGGCTGCAAGCACACACTGCTGGCTCATGTCGAGCTTTTCATCCACCAGAACCCCCAAGTCCTTCTCTGCAGGGCTGCTCTCAATGAGTTCTTCTCCCAGACTGTCCTCGTCTCTTGGATTGCCCCAGCACAGTTGCAGCACCCGGCAATTAAACTTCTTGAACTTCATTAGGTTCACTTGCCAGGCTTGTCCAGGTCCCTTTGGATGGCATCCCTTCCTTCTATTGTACCAACTGCACCGCTCAGCTTGGTGTCATCTGCAAACTTGCTGAGGGTGCACTCTCTCCCACAGTCTATGTCATTGGTTAGGATATTAAAAAGTACTGGTCCCAGGACAGACCCCTGAGGGACTCCACTTGTCACCAGCCTACACCTGGACATGGAGCCATTGACCACCACTCTCCCTGTTCAGCCTTCAAGCTGATTCCTTATCCACTGAACAGTCCATCCTTCAAATACATTTCTCTCCAATTTGGAGATCAGGATGTGATGTTGAACAGTATCAAAGGCCTTGCAGAAGTCCAGGTAGATTATATCATTTGGTCTTCCCTTATCAGCTGATGCAGTCAGTCCATCACAGAAGGCCACCAGATTGGTCAGGCACGATTTGCCCTTGGTGAAGCCATGCTGGCTGCCTTGGATTGCCTCCTTGTCCTGCATGTGCCTTGACATTGCTTCCAGGAGGACCTGTTCCACAATCTTGCCAGACACAGAGGTGAGGCTTACCAGTCTGTAGTTCCGTCCTATAGCAAATGGATTCCAAAATTATTCCTCTTTCTAGAGCCAATGTTCCCTTTGAGAAACCTGTAAATCATGGCCAGGCTGGGAAAATTTGAGTTCACACACAAATATCTCCTCGGGGCAAAGAATGGCATATTGAGTTAAACATGATCATAAGTCCCACTCCCGTTCCCAGGGCTTCTGTAGTGTTTCAGGTCAAGTTGGAATTTCTCACATGGGCAGTGAATTGTGTACTGTGAATTCACATGAATTTACCTTGTGCAGTCTTATTCATGGACCTATATTCTGAGTCTCAGTCTTTAACGCATGCATTACACTAGCACTGCCTGTATCAGTGCAAGGGCTCTGATGGGACTTTGGTTTTAACTAGTGGAAAACTGATTTTGTCATAATGGAGTATAATACCTCTTAAAATTAAATGCTTCTGAACAATAACCCCATTATTTGTCATTAGGAATCTGAGCTTGGTTCTACTAATGCTAAAGGACAGCTTTATTATAAGAAAAGTTGTTGTACTTCCATCATATGGCCAGTGGGCCCTACCCTCCAAGTAGTTAGGCATTGAATTAATTAATATTTCCTGGAATGAAACATAGTCCCCAAATACCTTCAGAAGATGACTGTGTTAACTGAAACAAGTTTCAGATATCCTAATTAGCAAGAGACCTGAGGTTAAAGCTCATTTATCAAATTTTGCAGTGTTTAAGTCTGAGTTGCAAGCAGCTCGTTTTAGTAGATAACGGAGATGAGAAGACGGAATTGGTCAGGAGGCCAGCTTTGATCCCAGATGACTCATACAAGTTGTGCCACTGTGAAACTAGTACACCAGCAAGATGTACCAGAGTCAGAATATGTATTTCAGTTTAACTTTTTATTATTACTGTTGAAAGAAGAGAAGCAGCACATCACAACTGCACTACTGTAAGTATAAGAAGTGATGAGCTCATGTTTCACTACCTGTTTTCCTCACAAATAATACAGACTATCTTGTATATGTTATTTTTCTCCCCACAGTTTTTTTTATTACCCTTCCCATATATAACCCCTAGAAACAAGGACAATCAATAAACTCTCTCTAGAAGTGGGTCTGAATTAGGCCTATCTGTTTTTTCCTGAATGAAGTATCCTACACTTGGCCAGGTGTAGTGGTTAACATCTGGACTAAGTGGAATTTCAGCAGGTTTGTACAGGCCAGCTCACATACTCATGCTGGCTTGGATTTAAATCTTAAACTAAGAACTACCTCTGGGACCATTTGTAAAAAATTATGAACATTTTGGCTGTCTTATTTCTGTCTTGAGAATTTCACTGAGGAACGTTTATATCTGGATCATCCATTGCTTTTCTAATTCTTCCTGAAGATATAGACTTGGAATCTTCAACATACTCACATAGCTTTAGTGAAGAATTTGCTTTCACAAGGATTGCAAAATCAGTCTCCTGGTGTGTACTGTGTCCTGTTATTTCTAACCCAAAGAAGTGTTTTCTTCTCTCTTTTTGTTCATAAACGGAGTTATGTGAAAACAAATTGCAGGTACTAGAATCACTTTTAAGCAGTGCCTTCACTTTCAAAACAGTTTTTTGGATGCTCAGTTGGTAATCTCCACATTTTTAGCAGGCTCTAAAGTAACAGTCAATCTAAATTACAGACAGAGAGGCAGTGTTTTGTCTATAGTTGTCAAAAAACCCTGACTACCAGCATGATTTTCCATAGGACCAGTTACAATGGAGCAACTTATGTGAAGTTCTCTTCCACATCTACTTTCTGATTAAACTTTAGTTTTTTAGTGTTCTGTTTGCTAGAGTTCTGTTTCAGTGCTTGCTGAAAATCATTGTCCTTAGTTTTGTTTTACACTTTCTAGGACTGGATGCATTCACTTTAATACCAGCCATTATCTCCAGCTAAAGAAAAAGGTGTTTCTGCTACATCCAATGTTTCAGCGTGTATTTCATGTGTGAAATTCTGCACAGCATGCTTTCTCTGCGTTGTTTTGTCTCTTTTCCCCTGTGCATTTGATCCTCTCTCCTTTAAAGACTGCCCAACTCTCCAACCTGTTGATGAGGACAAGAAAGAGGGAAGGAGAGACCTTGTCCAAAACCTGTGAACAAGTTTTTTAAAGATCCCTCTATCATTTCAGACCTTCATATGAGTTGCCACCTTCTCTTCAGGTCTACTATTGCTTCCTACCTTACCCAAATTACCCACTATGATATTATTTGCTGCCACTTACACAACTCCCCCCCACACCCCCACCCCACCCCACCCACCCACACCCATCCCCGAAAAATAAATAAATAGATAGATAGATAGATAAATAAATTGTGTATACATCCCTGTGCAAATGCAGCTCTGAACTGACTTGCAAATTGCACAGAATAAGAAGTTAAGACAGACCATACTGTCTCTAGCAGAGTGCAGTTCCTCTAACAAGAGCAGCCAGACTCCTACAGAAAGAGTCCAACATGGTAAGTATGTCCATCCTTGATCTTGTGCACTGATCCAGCTTCCAGGACTACGTGGGTGAATGAGACCTGTAGATTTCAGCCTTTTGTAGCCAATGTCTGATTTATCCCCAGCAAATTTAGTATATTTCTCTCTGGTTTTTGTTATATTTATGGACTTCACCGGATGCTGTGGCAAAGAGTTCCACAATTTTGTCAAACACATAAATAATGTGTAATACAGATGCTTGAGCAGTTTAACTTTAACTAATAGTTTAACTACTCTTCCTTTCTCCTCCCACACAAATAATTCAAAAACTTTCACAATAAGGCTTTAAAAAATATAATTCCAAAACATTATAGCTATCCTTTTATGTCATCCAAAGAAATCTTGTTTGATCCTCTTCAATGTACAAATTACACATGAAAAACTATTTCTTTGTGTTAAATGTTGTAGGGGAAATTATTTTTAAAAATTATTGAGCAATTAAAAGAGGGAAAAATCCAAATACAATAAAAATATTTTGGTGGACACATCAGTTTTCCTGTTCTTTATTTCAAGTGTCTGATTCAGATGTTATTATCCCCATACAGAAATGTTGTGGTTTAACCCGGCCGGCAGATAAACACCACACAGCAATTCGCTCACCCTCCCCCTCCCTCTCTGGGATGGGGGAGAGAAACGGGAAAGTGAAGCATGTGAGTTGAAATACAGACAGCTTATTAAGACAGGAAAATAATAATAACAATAATAATAATAATAATAATAGTATTAATAATAATAATGTGTATGAAACAAGTGATGCACAATGCAATTGCTCACTACCCGTTGACCAATGCCCAGCCTATCCCCGAGCAGCCAGCCCCCCCACCCCGGCTAGCCACCCCTATATATTGTTTAGCATGACGTCAGATGGTATGGAATACCCCTTTGGCCAGTTTGGGTCAGCTGTCCTGGGTCTATCCCTTCCTAGTTCCCGCTGCACCCCTAGCCTGCTCGCTGGCAGGACAGAACGAGAAGCTGAAAAGTCCTTGGCTTGGTGTAAACACTGCTCTGCAACAATTAAAACATCAGCATGTTATCAGCGCTCTTCTCATCCTAATCCAAAACATAGCACCCTACCAGCTACTAGGAGGAAAATTAACTCTGTCCTAACTGAAACCAGGACAAGAAAGAACTTGTAGCAGTTGTTATATGGAAATACCTGGTTCTATGGAAGTCCCACAAACTTCAAGAAGCTCCTCTTGTAAGATGTAAGTTCACTTGATACAAACATGAATCAGCAGCTTTGAAGAGTTAGTCTAAGAATTAAAGGTTTGTGTAGGAGTCAAACAGTGACAATTGAAATACAAAAAAATAGTAAGTAATTCCCATCATTACATTTCTAATATATATGTGCCATGCATCCCACTCTCAATAAAGGAAAAATAAATCCAATATGCATAAACTACCTGAAAAAGACAGAAAATAATAACATTGCTCTCCATTGCTCTCCAAGGTTGCTTGAAAAAAGGAGAGGAATGAAAGTGTCTGCTTTGACCTTTAGAATGGCAAGACAAATGAAGTTGCTGAATAAACAATTTACTTTGAGGGAAGTTTCTACACACCCCTAAGCTGTTTGTATTTACATCATATCCTGTAACATGTTGATTTTCTCAGTTTTTAGTCACTTTTAGTTAATGTTATTTTGGATACTCTTACCCATGAAAGATCTCCTTCCTTTTTATCCCATTGATCTCTAAGTAGCAGTGAACTGTAAAAGGTTTTATATAAGGGCAGGATTTTCTCTGTTTGCTTTAAGCTTTAGCATTGTGGTTTAACTGATAGACCACTTCTTTACCATAAGTGAGAATGAACAAGAAAATGTGATTTACTTACTCCACACCATTTATTTGTACACTTACATTTGTTCTTTCCAGTCAACCTCCACATCTGGATCATTATGCTCCATAAAGTCAGTGAAAGTTTTGCCATTAAGTACAGGGAGAACAAGATCAAGTTTTAATTCATTTTCTCTCTAATCTAATTGATCTTCTCAGTCTCTCTTCACACTGTCACACTAGATCTTCACAAACTTCACATAATTTTCACCTCAGCTTTGTTCCAATTAGTAAATTACAAATCACCTAAGTGATTTGTAAAAGAAGGATCCCTCTCTATATCTTGTGGGAGTTCAGTAAACCAACCCCAGCTCTTTCCATGGAAATGGTATCACTTTGCTTTTATTTTGTAATCTGAATGAAACTTTCCAAGATATTCCACAGTTTTATTCTCATAATTCTAGAGAAGAGAAACTCAGGTACAGAAGAGTTATGTGGTTGATTCAAAGTTTCTGTGCAAGTCAGTAAATCAAACAGAAAACAAATCCACTGCACTCAGACTCACACCTTCTCTACCTGCCTAGAAACAGGACTACATTGTCTTGGCTCTTTTTGGGTTTGTTTTTTGTTTTGTTTTGTTTTTCAGTTGATAGATAAAAGTCACAAATCATGCATTTAACTAAACCAGCTAATGTTATTGACGATGATATGCTAATTGAGAAGAATGAGGATGGACTTCTTTCCCTCCCACCAAATATACAGTGAGTTTTCCCTTTTGACAGTGTGGCAGCAAGGAATTGTGATAGAATAAAACTGTCCTATAATCTCAGTGTACTTTGAAAAACCAAGGAACACATTAGGATTTTCTGAACACATAGCTGTACCTAACGTTGTTGTCTTTAGACAGCATACACTTTTTAAACCTTAAAATTAAGAAAATATGTATACTGTGTGCTTGGAGCAGGAGGTAATGAAGTACTTGGATTGTAGTGGAATCAGTTTCCTTATCAGCAACTACAGAGTCAGTCCATTAGTTGGCTGCCAGCAGGTCCAATCATGCTAAATCCATGTGTATTAATCACAAGAATCACAAAAATTTAGATTTCTTCTTTCCTACTCCCTCAGTGATTAGCACAGATTTAGCACCTGTGAAAACAGTCTTAGCTCACACCGGTTTGTCTCAAAGGGCTGCATGACATAAAACATGGGCAGTAAAAATTGCTTGGCTGTTTCAAATGGAATATAATTTATAGAAGCATTGTGCAGCATATTGAAGACTTTTTCTTTAGTTTTCCTCACAATTAGAGCAGATAGAGCAAAAAAGGTATAAGCAGCATCTGCCTTGTAGTTTTACCTACCTTGGCAAACAACACCTGGTAAATGTGTGGCCAATGGCACAATCCTTGTGTAGTGGCACTGGCAGTGGAAATGGGATGCAGTGGGAGCTCAAAGCACAGGCCCTGGGAAGTGGGACTAAGCTGTTTACAAGAAATCCACTGTATAGAAGTATTTGAAAGTATGCACATAACTGAATATACTTTTAATCAAACCCCAGATGTTATTCAATATGGTCCAGGATTATAGCATGCTACAGAATCATTGAGTTGGCCTCCATCCAGTGCTTGAGACAGTAATGACTGAACACTGGTACAATAATAATGGATATGGTGTAGTGGAACTGCTTCTCCCAAAAGAGGCTTCCTCCAGTTACGGTTCCTAAAATTTATATGAATGTAAATTACTGTCACCACTGTCTCAGACTTGTGACTAAACCAAGAAACCAAAAGTATAATGTGTGTTCATTCCTTCCCTTCAAACGACGGCCAGAGGAGCAGTTGTCTTCCCTTTTGTCTCTGCACTAACTCAGCAGTGAGAGAGTTCACCCCACCTGAAATCTGTCTTCTGCCTCTCATATTCAAAGCCACCACTCTCTACTTATCTACCATGTTTTAGCAGTTCTGTCACCCTGAATAAAATTTGTCAAACCAGAGAGTAAGTAAGAGTCAAAGAGTAACAAAGGAAGCAAAGAGGAGTAACTGGAGATAGCTGAAAGAAGCTCGACCATTAGGATAATGTCTGGAAAAGATCCTAGTTCTGTCCCTCCTTTAAGGACAGCTTATTTAGATTACATGAAACAGTTTGGGGATTACCATAACATAAGCATGAAATTGGCTCCAACTTTCCCATAACTAAAAAAGCTGAGGAAATGGGGGAAGAAGTGAAAGCAAAATATTAGTCTCATTAGGAAAATGTAACATCAAGCTGTTAAAAAACTCAGGTGCATCCAGCTGCAGATGAGACATTGACATCGATTTTGAACCATCATTTTGGATTTAAGCACAAAAAAGTAAATTGTAAGTTTGCTTATTATTCAAGTATTGCAATGGCAAATAGGCACAGGTGGGCCACCAAAAAATGACTTGGCACCTCACACAGTATCTTTTCAGTTTATTTTGGTTTGTCAATTAGATCATCATGGATAGCCATAAGGGACAGGCAAAAATTGCAAAATAGAAGGGGAAGGAGTGGGGAAGAGCAGCATGCTGATAAATGTGTTTTTTATGGAAGACAAGAAACATTTGTTTAGCAGCCTTACAGTAGGAAGCAATGCAACAGGCTACAGATTACTGGGGAGGGAATTGGAAAGAGAAGTGGAAAGAGGATACAGTTAAGGTCAAAAGGTTTGTAAGCACTTCAAGTGCACCTCCAAAGTAAGACAAACTATGACTACTCCATTGCTGACAGATCTTTTTTCTAACCTGCCCCTGACTGTGTTATGGCTATGGTATCCTCCTAGAATCCCCCCAGAAATCTGGCCTGCTGCTCACCTTTCCACCACAAACCTTTCCCCAGTATACACCCTGTATTCAGGGAGGACAAATCTCTTTGGTTTCGGGGTAGTTTTTTTGTTTGTTTTTTTTGCACTAGGTTTTTGAGAATGGGAGGACTGTGACCATGTCCCCTGGCAGTCTTCATTTCTGAGGGCTGAACACCCCCTGTTAAGGGCTTCTTCCTAGATCATATTTCTTTGACCTCTGCTTCTTTTTGATCCTCTCCTCCGGACTTGCTCCACAGTCCCTCCATCATGTGGCATCTGAAAGAAGATAAAGGACTACAGCAGCAGATTCATTAATGCTGAATGGAAAGATTGCTTCATGGAAGGGATCCTAGATATTTCAGTCATTGGGTCCCTCTCTAAATTGTGTCTGAAAATATTTGAGGTTCGCTCATTACCATTCATGACAGCAAATTCAAAGGCTTAAAATAGAAAGCATTTATATGCATGTGTATGTTCTGTCTGATATGCAACATACAGCTGTTCTGTTTTATGTCTGAAATAAGGAGAGAAATCATAACGGAACTACTCACAACAAACATAATGAATTCCCTGACACACTGAGTTGTTTTTTTTGTTGTTGTTGTTTGTTTTTTTGTGTGTGTGCTGTTGTTTTTTTTCCTGACAAAAAGGAATTTACTAAAAGATTGTTTATCAGCTTAAAAAGAAAAAAATAAGACTCTAATTAATGTTACCAACATAAAAATTCAGCATGCTTACATTAACTTTGCCAGGCTTGAATAGAACTATTGGTCTATAAAATCAGTTTAGCTGTTCGACAGAGGACAGTTAGGACTTTACATAGGGAAGATTTGTTATGAAATGAGAGGGAATGGCCCCGAGTTGCAGCAGGGAAGGTTCAGGTTGGAAATTAGAAGACATTTCTTCCCAGAAATAGTAGTCAGATGTTGAAACAAGTTGCCCAGGGAGGTGGTGGAGTCACCATCCCTGTGGGTGTTCAAGGAAAGTTTGGATGTGGTGCTTAAGGACATGGTTTAGTGGGTGATTTTGGTGGTAGGAGAATGGTTGGACCAGATGATCTTGGAGATTTTTTCCAACCTTAATGATTCTGATTCTGTGAACAGAGTCCTCTACCATCACTGCCTGCTCACACTGCAGTCTGTGCTTTTTGTTACCTGTTTATAAATTACATAATCTGTAGAGTCTTTATTGAAGATTTCAGAAGAGTCTTTGTGACTATCTCTTTATCAATTTGTTTCACCATTTCTTCTCACTTACTGTGATCCACTCTGCTTTCATAAGGTTATTCTTTCTATCTTTTTTTTTAAAGATAGATTTTTGCCTGTTTTCCATTAAAGGCAAAACATGAATGCTTTTTCTAAGCTGATCACCTTTTCTTTGTGAGGAAAGAAAAAAAAAAAAAACTATAATATGGTCCGTTGCTTCCTGTATGCAATGGTTTGGCTTTGCAACCAAATCAAAAGCTGTGGTTTTAATTTAGCAACACTATCAAAGTCATCCAGTAGAGATGGGAAATTTAAAATTAAACCACCAAAGCTAACATGGGTTCAAACAACCATTGTGATGAAGTTTTCTGGCACTCCACAGAATTCCTCTGGCTATATAGTTGTCCCCACTTAAACTGGATTAGAATGGATTGTTTTGAATGTAGTTAAAATACACAACACCTATATTCAAATTAAGGGGCTCAGTGCTGTAGAACATTTAAGTGTGTGTCCATCCCAGATCAACATAGCACTGAGTTCTAAGTATATGTTTAATTTTGAGTTCATACTGTTTTGTCAAATAATTAATTCATACACTTGTTTAAGCTGATGTTCAGTCCTAGTGCTTGATGAAATACCAATGGGAAAATTTGCAGGATAAAACAAAGCCCATGGAGTTTTAGTAGAAATTTTTCTCTTGACATCTGAACCTTGAGAAATTGTTTATGCACCAAAATATATTCCTAAAGAGGTGAAAAGATAGTTATAGTTGATGAACATTTTTTTCAAAAATACTAGTTTTCTTGTTTCAAATATAGATGTGCTATTGTTTCATTTACTCTCAAATTTGCATTTTCCATCATGCTAACATTAAGTGTTAATGTGGGAATACTAAAAGGAAGTGCTTTTGTTTCCAGAATTAGAAAGTTCCCAAAGGCAGATATAATCACTGTGTTCTTCTGGGGACTGATGTTCGAAACTAAGATCTGTGGCTTCTCTTGAATTTGGACCCAGAGCATTGTAATATATCATAGCCAATTTATTCTTTTAACATCCTCTGAGATTCAGGAGAAGTTTTGTAAGCACTGAAAACACTAAGACATTAGAACTTCACTCCCCAAATTTTTGTAATTGAAAATGATCTCCAGGAGTGTGGAAAACAAAGTAATTCAACCCTTGCACTTACTGCCACTAAGCATATTTCTCTACTTATTTATCTTATGGATATCTGACTATGTGAATGTGTAAGTATCTGAGAATGAATCTCCAAAATCTGTGTGAGTTGTTTTTTTTGTTGTTGTTTGCTTGCTTTATTCTTAGGTGAAATAACGAGGGAAAGGTGTATGATGTGTAATAACCAAGCAGAGGGGAAAAAATTCCCAATGCCCTTTTGGCCCAAGCTTCCTGCTCAGCTGCAGAGCAGGTAGGTTCTTCTGCAACTGCAGACTGGTCCTGCAGTGTCCACCCCTTAACTAGGTGTCAGTCTCTCTTAATGAGTGAGATCTGAATGTACAGTCCAGGCTCAGTTGACCCTTGCCTTCCGTCACCATTAAACCATTCAGTCTCACGAAGTGGTGGTGGCTTTGAAATGTGTACCTCTGATCTTCGGGGACAGGGGAGAGCTCATCAAACTCATTGCACTTGACAGCCCATTCTAATCTGAAAGTTGAAACAGAGTCTTGCTGCTGAATTGAAATGTCTGTAAATTGCTGTCTAACAACATACAAATAAATAGACATATAAATAACTGATTTGTTCAGGCCCTCCAGTAAATCACTAACATGTCTTAATTTAATTTGCATGCTACTTGTCAGACTTCTCTTGATGAACCTCATCACCGACAGGAATTAAAAGAGATCAGTTGCAGAACAGAGAGGAAAAAAAAAAAACTTTTCAAGCCACTCAAGATGCAGGAAAAGTCTGAAACTTCATATCTGCATGGCAAAGCTGGCACTTGTGCAGTGCTTAATCCAGTCGAAATAAGAGGAGCTCCTGAAAGTTTATTACCACTAAATGTTCTTTAAAAGCATGGGCTTATTACGTCAAGAAGCAGAAGAGGTGGAGATTAAATGAGGCATCTGGTCTCCTGGGTCTCTGAAGTCGAAGGGAAATGCCCTCATCCCATCAACCACTACCAGCAAAATACACCCCCACAGAAAAAGAGACTTTTTATTCTTGAGGTAAATATAGATCCAGTTTTCTCTTCATTGTTCAAAATGTGTGGGATTTTATAGCTTAGTGCTAGACAAGCTCAATACCTGACTGAAATAACCTTAGAGAAAGATACATATTGAGGGCTGAATTCAGACTGCTCTGTGAAAGTACATCTGTTTTATATGAGACACACAATCTGTCTCATTCCAACCTGCATTTCTGGGTCACTTGAGACATTTAAACTGCACTTATAATTAACAGCTATTTTTAAACAGCGAAAAAATAGAGCACTGGTAAGGTACAAAAGCATTAAAATTGCCCCAGTTTTGCTTTTCAATAGGACACACCACTGCAATATGCTTCAAGATCAAAGAGAGCTCAGAAAAAAGAGACAGGCCGATCAGTGGGGATAAATTGTTCCTATTATGATGGTGTAAGAATAGGGTTCTTTCAATTGAAACAATTTAATAACCACATTCATTACATTGGTGTCCACTTGGTTTTATCTGAGCAGTTTTGCATAACTGGGGAGCAAGTTCAATTGAGCTTATTCTCTAGAAATTAAGATGTGCAGGGTTTGACATTCAGAAATTAGGCACTACTAGTTGGCAAAGCAGTTGTCTTGAGATTCCCCCTGGATGGAGCTGGATCTGCCTACCACTAATTATGTCAAATGCAAATGTATTCTCTAAAAGACACACCAAAATATTTCATTAGCTCGTTTCCAGACAGTTAAGGTTATACCAGAGTAACAGCAACTATCAGAGCATTATCTTTTCAGTGTTTATCAAACCACTTTCACAAAACCAGAAGTCAAGCAAGTGCAACATTGCTATTTGCAAAATTTTTTCTCTACCATCAACAGCAGAAATACTTTTAAGGGCCGATCTTTAGCGGTCCTAAGCAAAACAGCTAAGCGGTGTCCGCAGGGCGACATTTCTAGCAGCATTTCCATGAGGAAGAACAGCAGCATTGATGGATGTCTTCCCACCCCCAGCGCTGACTGCAGCAGCAGACACCTGTGTTTCAGAAAAGAGGCTCATCCCCAGCCAGCCAGCAGGGCAGAGGAAGGCTGAGTTTGACGGGTCTCAGCAGCGCAGGGTGCAGTGATGTTTGTCTGGAGGTACCACAGGAGTGCTAAGAACAAATCCGTGCAAATGCTGCTGAGATCTGAACCTGGAGCTGGCACGTGATGCACAGAGCCTGCCTTACCCATCACTGCCCTCAAGCCTCGTTGGTGAGTGTACCTTGGGCAGGAAATTTAACAGACATTTCCCAATGTACATAGGACCCTTTCTTGTTTTCTCTCTGCTATCAAGCCAGTGAAGAGTAAGAAACTGTTGGAGCATGCATTGTGTGGCAACCTCATGCTAGGAGCATTTCTGTTCTCTTCCTCTTTCTCTTTCCCCTTCTTTTTCATCGGAAGACAAAACGTAAAAACTGCAGTTATCCTTGCGTCAGTGAAAGCTTTTAAATGGATGGCTTTTCCAGAAGCAACAGGGCTTCTCTTACTTGGCTATTTCCCCAGATGGGATTTACAATATAAAACCATACATGGATCCGATATTGAGGAAAGGGAGTAGACTTGTACAAATCACTGAAAAGATAAATATGCCATATAGATCAATAAATAAAAGCTAGTCCCCAAAAAATCAAATTCCGGCATTCCAGGCCAATTAAGATGTTATTTACTGCTTACATGATTGCTAGTTTGACAGTCTCCTTATTCATTTTTACACTATAGGCATTTGTTTTGTTGAAAGATATATAACTGATTTGTAAATAGAAAATGATATAGATAGATTTTATGTCTCATAAAACTGTTAATCTGTGCTCCATATTAAATATATACTGTAGTGTTTTTTTTTTATTTAGACACAGCTCTAGTATAATTAAAATAAAGTATGCTGGCTTTATTTTGTCGGTAAGTCGTTTCCAACCCTACAGCTCAAATAACAGTGCAACTGCAGCATGAAATGTGGTTATAATAGCCTGAGACCACATTTCCTGAAACTAAAACATGGGAGATAATAGTGTGAAGGTACAAATTAAATGCAAATAAAACAGATTCCCCATTGTTGCTAATCCCTGGATTGGATTTCAGTGAGGAAATTAGCTGTAATATTTAACCTCTTTGTATAGTAATCATTGACATATTTTCAGTTACATTTTCAGAGTTTACATAGGAATTATTGCACAGGAGTTTGAGAAAGCTGCACATCCACCTTTTACACCCTGAAAGGAGCTCTTCTGTGGTAAACAACATAAAAATATATTTAAAAAAAAAAAAAGGCATTGTTTTGTAATTGATTCGGTTGCTACCACTTGATTTTTTAGATTTATCCTAAATTAGACCTTGTCTTTTGTTAGTTAAATTTGCACTGGTCTGACCACTGTTTTAGAAGACTTCATCAGTTTAATCAGCCTTTTAATAATACATATATTTAGACAAAAATCTAGCAAAATTATTAATTCACCAACATAAATAAATAAATAAAATTTTAAAGTCCGCATTAAATATTTGCATAACTTGAATGAAATAAATGTAATGTAATCTAAACAAATGGATGCACATTTTATACATAGAAATAAACCTTAGTATTGGACAAAAGCATGTCCAATACAATGTGTAAGAAGATTGCTCTTTCCTATCTCTTTGAGAGTTAGTTTAGAGCAACTCACATTACCAAGTATTTTACTTACAGTATTACAAATGCAACATGATAAATTTGTTTGATGTACGGTTGGAAAATACACTCAAGGGAATTGGGCAAATCGCTTTAGAGAGCCTTGTGTCAATGACCTACATACTAATATTTGAATGGGCAATTTTTTCTATGGTTTTTCAAATATAATTACACAGAAATAAATACTACAGTTTGTGTTTTTCTTATACATATTTTGACAAAACAAATCACTATTTAATTTCTCCTGTATATTAGGATTTTCCTGGTTTCTTTTTGCAGTAGTTAGCTCACTTCTATGAAATTCTGAAACTTAATTTTGACCTGTTGATCAGCCTCTAACATATAGACACAGTTCCCGCGTCTGTAGGCTACAAATGTTGGGTCAATCCTGCAAGTACAGGTTTCATCCTGAGACAAACTAGTGCAAAACACATGAAATACTGCAAGATCTCATTAGACTGAAGAAAGTATTCTTCAAAGAATCTTAAATAGTTTATATTTATATAGAGAGAATATTTCCATTCTCCCTTTCTCTCCCCTTCCTTGACACACTAAAGATCCTAGATCATTAGGGACTTAGCAAATTATCCAGTGCCATGTTTCCAATGACAGAAAACAAGGAATCTGGTCTAAATCCACTAAAGCGTGTGAAAAGATTTCTTCTGGCCTAAATATGATCAGGCCATTCAAAATATCTGACTCAGTTTATCCCATTTTTATAGTATGAACTACTACTGTGAGTAGGCAGTGACTGGTATATCCCCTTGCAGTTTTCCCATTCACCACTTCTTATTATATTGCCTTCATGACCACAGGGTCAGCAGCCCTTGCAGACTTTAAGCCCCACAAAATGGACCTTGTCACAAAAGTCAAAGCACAGTATGACTGTGATTATAGGCTATAACTGACTACAAGATGTTGCCAAATGTTAATTAAGTGTCCACTCACTCTTCTGTTTCAGAACGTCTTAACTGTAAACGTGGTGCAGATTTCACAATGCAAAAATAACTGTTTGAAAAGCCTCTAAAATACAGCAGAACTTTTATTTCTGCCATTCTTCTAGAAAGAACAGCTAACACTATCATCAGAGATAGGTAGTTGACATGCAGGACGATGAATAAAAGCTACTCCTGAAACATTAATCTGTGGCTTTCCAGGACATCGGAGATACTGTTTGTTGCTCAAGTGATTGCTAGCTAGTTTCTTTCTGACTAGCAACCTTATAGCAAGACCTTCCCAAGAAAATCACCGTATCAGAGATGCCATTGTTATTCATATGAAGAAAATTCCCCACAGATAGATGAAAGCATGTGAATTCTGTACTCAATGAAAGCAGAAATTGTGGTTTAGTTGAAGAAAATGGCAGTGCCCAAACAAACAGGGTGTTCTCTTCCCTGAGGAAATGTATCTCTGCACTCCTGATGCCAGCCAAAATGACAAAGGAAGGACAAGTTTTCAGTCTACCCCAGAGATGCGTGGCTCAGCCTCTTCATCAGCTGATTGTCAAAAGCTTATCATACACCAGAACAGGTCCCCGACCACTTTGATGACAGAAATCTATTAAATCATGAGTTGTATGTCTCAGTTTTGCTCCTCAGCCCAACTCGGTTGCTGGCAGAAGTTGTGGGTCTAGCCCCAGTCTGGGGCTGCCCCTTGGACATCCCACCCACAGTAGAAATGCTGACAAGCAGCTGACACCCACCAACCTGGGCATCTTTGCCTCTTAATAATATTTTCCTGGCATTTCTTGGGGTGGGTATATTTGTATATTTTGTGTCAACTGACGTGTTGCTCTTTTTCCAGAGTTCAGTACATTCAGCCAAGTTCCAGATATCACTATGTAGATGTCCATGTTACCTCTTCTTTCTTCTCCTCACACACTTTCTATGAAACAAGATGTGCCAGGAGTATAGCTACTCTTACAGGTTTCTACAGGCTGTTGCTGTAGGTTCATAGACTTCTTTTTAATTAATAATAATCATTCATAAATTATTTCTAGTGTCTGTGATTGTTGCAATTGATTACAGAAGTATGTTTTTTTACGTATTCTACTATATCATCCTTTAAGAATAATTAGACCTCCAGCCTATGGAGCAGCAAGTGATGTGGTTTTGAGGGAATTCATGCCTTGTCTTATATTTTGAGGGCAACTGGTGGTGTGAGGCTGAAATTAGTTCACTTGTGAATGGTGGTTGACTTGACTGAAAGAGGAACAGAAGGTGAGGTGACTATGAGTAATATCATGACTGAAGATATCCAGAAATAAATGGTAAAATATCTGGGTGCTGAAATGGATCTTAATTAATCAATGGGCATACTATGGGATGGGGAAAAAGCTGCTGCATGCTAGGACCCTGTCAAAAATAGTACTTTGGATGTACCTTTCTCTGGTGAGGTACAAGTGAAAACAGTTTCTCTCTTTGCCTCTATATTCACCTTCTCTTCCATGCCCTTAGCAATTCAGCTGTGATTAGCTAGCGAGTTCAAAACTGATAAGGACATGTACACAACCTTTCCATGACAAAAAAAAAAAAAAAAAAAAAGAGGATAGGAAGTCAGGGTAGAAAAAGCAAAAAAAAAAAAAAAAAAAGGATATTATCATTTTTACACTTTCATTTTTATAAACAAGTGTGGCAGTGATAGACGTAGGCTGCTTCCCCAGCTTTCACAGCAGATAGCAATACTCACAGAGCTAGTTGTATCAGCTGTCCTTCACTTTACAGGCAAAAGAAGCTCAGTTTTAAAGTTATGCCTGTTGAGTTTTGTATTGGTTGCAAATAGCTTTGTCATCACACCCAGAAAGGCCAGAAGTCAGGCTAACAGTCACCGAATGATACATAAAAGATGAGACAAAAGAAAAGTTTTGAATTTTTTTCCTTTTTTTTCCTTGTGTTTTGCTTCTTCCTGAATATCAAAGGTCACAATATCTCAGAGCAAAGCTGTTTGATACTATTACTAACAGTACCAAATTGATATAGGATTGCATCTCATTATTCTGCAGAATGGGAGGGTATGCAGCGTTTGGATTGGCACCAACCTAAGCAGAGATAGTATGAGTCGGAGTGCCTCCTTCACCATCCAGTGTCGTCTTTGAGGCTATGACAGCTCTGCTTTTCACTTTTATTTTATTTCTGTATGATTTTGAATGTTTAGAAATGAGAATTTGAGTTCAGATTTGTCTACCCAACCTAAGATGTGGTGTTTCAATTGTTTGAAATGTCATTAATGTTACTCATTTTGTTCATTCTTGGTTTTGCAAGACTTCTTTAGGGCAAAAAATGTTAACAAGGAAGACAAAATCCCCCAGAGAGGTAGACTACACTTACACAGCTTTCCACTGACCATGTTCCCTGCCTGCTTATAAGGGAAGTGTTTTTCAGGGATTAAAGATGGAAAATAGCTAGCTTAGCAGTATAGAGGAATATGAACCAAAAGACAGAGAGGCACAGGGTTCAAATAATAACATTCTCTTACATCTTAGTGATTTGAGATATCCAGCCTGTAGACTTTTGTCTATGAAGGGCACCTGAACTGGCTTTAAGTGAAATAATTAATGAACCAGCAATATCCTATTGCCAGCAACACAGAGCTAAGGACAAACACATTTACCCAGCCATGGTGCTTCCAACCCACAGCCTGCTGGCAGGGAGCTTGCCCTGTGCTGGGTTGAAGAAGGATGTTATAAAATATTTTCTATATACTAGCTAGGACCTTTCAAGCTTGGGTACCTCTAAACCCTCCTACACTCTCCTGTTAATTATGAGTGCATGTTACTTGCAGGGGGAAAGCAGTCTTTTTAGAAAGAAAGAAAGAAAGAAAGAAAGAAAGAAAGAAAGAAAGAAAGAAAGAGAGAAAGAAAGAGAGAAAGAAAGAGAGAGAAAGAAAGAGAGAAAGAGAGAAAGAGAGAAAGAGAGAAAGAGAGAAAGAGAGAAAGAAAGAAAGAAAGAAAGAAAGAAAGAAAGAAAGAAAAAAAGAAAGAAAAAGAACGAAAAAGAAAGAAAAAGAAAGAAAAAGAAAGAAAGAAACAAAGAGAAAGAAAGAGAAAGAAAAAGAGAGAAAGAAAAGAAAGATGAAATTAAATAACATCTGCACAAAAAGGTGAATCCATGTGAACGAATAACAAAAGCAATGGAACAAGCATCAAGGTTTTGCTTACATGAAAAAATCAATTATTAAGTTTTCGTGTGTCATAAATAAACCTGTCACACCTTAAACTCACTCTCTTTTTTCTCTTTCTGTTTTGCGTAGTTTTCCCAAAAGGAAAAGACCTTCCACTACAGAACAATCAGTGACACTTCCATGCATGCTTGAAAAAATATTTACCTCTATTTTGGCCAAATATGCATACATAAATAATGAGGGAACAAAGAATTCCTGCTGCCATAATATTTAAATCATGGAAAATACATGATTATAATTAGCTGTGCTGAAATACATGACTACAGTTAAGCTGGTTCCTGTCCTTCCTTTCGTCGTACGTATTTGCATCTCTCACATCTCCCCAGCACACAGCAAAGAAGGTCACTCTGTGGTCTTCAGATTCATGATTATCCATTCTTTTTTGGCTTGGAGCTCCCACCACTTCCACTGGTTGTAGGTACAGCTCCCATTTCCCCGTTAAAACCTTTGTCATGTCAACAAGCAGAAAGAAGTGGGGTTTGACAGGAGGAGGAGATGTATGCTGTAAACTTGGGGGGACCATACAGGAGGTCTTAATGACCCTTTTCTGCCTTAGTCCAGCAGACCTGCAATAGCAGCTACTAGTTGACCATGAAGTAAACCCAGAACACTAAGCCTTAATGTGTAGGTTTGGAAATTATCATTAGGATTAACTTTGGCTCACTCTTCTTGCTTCAGTGATTTTGTCTGGCTCAGCCTCACACAAAATGAACTTTCACATCCGGTCTTGTCCCTCCTTTGTTTGTTCTCTGGAAATGGACAAAGTTTTTCTCTCTGTGGTTGGCTGGTGCTGTTAAATTTCAACTTCCAATATCTGTAGTGTCATTATTCTAGAAATCTGATAGACTTCATCCTTCCTTACCTTTCAGCACCCCAGCCACCCATGCCTTACTTGTGTAGCTAAGTTTTCCACTGATTCTGACATAAATCTGAGCAACATATCTGCATATGCAAATAATAATAATAATAAACTATTTTTTCTCATATTTTATGTGTTTTGCTATGCTAAGGCTTGAAGCAGAGTGGTAAGGAGCATGACACCACTCCAGAAAATCTTTCAGTTGTAAATAACCCCACTGCTTTAACCACACAACTCCATTCCTTTAATCAACTTTGCCAGTGACTGTAGATGTAAACTTAATTTGTAGAGAGTCAGGGCCAAAACGCTTAGCATACTGCAAAACTGAGTTGTGGCCCAGCGGCCAAGAAAGTGTCTTCTGTCCCATTCAATGCTGACCAGACATAGATTTGCCAGTCTATCAGGTACCTTGCATGTATTTCTCTGTTTATAAACCCTAGGAGACAGCTTCTTTAGAATAGCTCCTGTAGCACTACCTACTGCAATTGTACAACCTACAGTTGTAGCTTTCTCCCTGAGAAGGTGCCAAGACCACAAATTATCATCTGTGCACCTTATGGACCAGTAATTGAACTTCTATCCATCGATCTCCAGTACTGGCAACATTAGGTGCTCCATCTTAGAACTGGAGCAAAAAACTCTCAAAACCTGGGACAAGATTTTTTTGCTGTCATTTAATTCTGAGGCTTTTAGTTGAGCTATATAGTAATGATGTTGAACTAATAAGGGCAGATAATATCATTGCATATGTATCACTGGTGCATCTGTGCACATTGTATATATACACCTGGATATCATAGCTATTGTACTTGTTATTGTACTGTAGCACTATTTTTCCTTCACCACTGCTCACTTCAGGTAGAAACACTCATTAATTTAAATGGCAGGTATGGTTTTTACTCTATTAGGTGATTTAATATGCTGAGATGAATTCACTCATATGCTGCAGTTTTTCTACCATTTCTATCATCTCTTGGCATTAGCAGCTTTGGATCATTGGCCACTGCACTTAATAGACACCTACTCTTTAAGTTAAAATTCAGATACCATTCCTTTTCAAAGCATTTTAAACCAAATTTCACTTTTATAAGCTTTTTTGTTTGTTTAATTAACTTAAGAATTGTTTTCAATAATGCGGTTTACAGGTGCCATTGTATAAAAAAGTTGTTATAGAGTATGGGGAAAATGTAATACAAGAGAAATGCAAATCTGCATAAGCTTCATTGTGATTTAACCCTTTTAGAGCTGTGTATAGTATAAAGGGCTTGACTTCTTTTTTCCCTTGCATATGTATATACACTGCACACAGACTGAACCCCTCACTTATTCTACAGCCTTGGTAATAATGTGTTCAGTTAATCTGCACAATGTAGAGTCATCTCCACAAAAAAAGTAATTCACTTCTTTAAAAACTAGGAGGAAAATAAATATGGTGCAGTAAAATTGTTGAGTAGAGGAATCTATCTGGACATTTCACAAAACATTTCATTATGCTGATAATTCCCAGAAGTGCTCTCAAGAGTGCTTTAAGCTGAGGATTACTGCACTGGATCTGATGGACTTTTTTTGTAGCCCCTTTAAAAGGCAGTGAACCGTTTTTCTATTTTATTTAAATAATGCCCCTTAAAATGGATTTTTAGAGGTATAATAACTCCTTAAGAGTCAGTTATGCTAAACAGTTTCTCTCGATAGAAATGTTGTAAAACTCGTTAACTGCATAATTTCAGATGCCGGCTTGGTGAACGCTAACTGACATGTGAATGGCCAGAGTTTGTAAAATAAATTGAAATAGTTGTTGTATCACACAGCTAGCAATGCACAAGCTGTAGGCCACAAGGGGCTCAAACCTGACAGAAAATTACTTCAAGATGAATGAAAAGTGCTTGTTTCTCTTTATTAGTTTTTAGAGAACAATGAAAATGTTGAATTGTTTACAGAAGGGTTGATTAAATGTGGTCAGCAGGGCCATGTCCCCACTGCTAACTGTTAGCCTTCCCAGCCCCCAGCCCCTTCCCTCCACCCCATGCATCTTCTTATAGACTATTATGGTCACACATCTGTGTGTGAAATGTGCTCATTTTGACATTCCTCTGCTGCTCTGAGCTGTTGAGGCCTTTGTTAGGTAAAACAGTGTTGTCAAGCCTAACAAGCAGGTCATGCAATTTGCTGGACACTGCAGCAGAGAATAACCCTGCTATGAATTGCTTCAGCATCTAATAATGCTCAGTTCAATATCAAAATACATATGTATTTTTTTTTCTTTGTTCAGCCCTGATACTTTCAGTATTTTGAAGAAATACATATTTTGCACTTTTAAGAAAAGAAAAAAAAAAGGAAAAGGAAAATGAAAAGTAAGAAAAAGAAAAAGAAAGAGAAAAAGAAAAAGAAAAAGAAAAAGAAAAAGAAAAAGAAAAAGAAAAAGAAAAAGAAAAAGAAAAAGAAAAAGAAAAAGAAAAAGAAAAAGAAAAAGAAAAAGAAAAAGAAAAAGAAAAAGAAAAAGAAAAAGAAAAAAAAAAGAAAAAGAAGAAAAAGGAAAAAAGAAAGAAGGAAAGAAAGGAGGAAAGAAAGAAATGAGTTTGATATCATAGCACACTGTTTGTTTTATTCTTTTGTTGTTAGATAAATTATGGTGGGAGGGGAAAAAAGAGACTTTAGCTGTTCTTTTGTGACCTAAATCCACTTTCTATGTGGCACTAAAGGCACAAAGAAGGAATGATGTATCATGCCATACCATATTCTACCAGATTATTTGGTTTGCTTTCAAAGCAATTCAGATTAAGGCCACTTTAGAAGAAGTGGTATTTGCACAAGATGGCAGCAACAGAAAATGTCCCTTTGAGGCAGTGACTTTAAAAACAACTTCTTAAAGATGAGGTTTATTTAGCAGCAATCAGGAGAGCAGAAAATGCTGGATATGTTACTGTGGCTGTTGAGCAAAACTGTCTCCTTTCCTCCCTCCACCCTATTCCATAGCCGTCATCCCTTCCCCCCTCTCTTCCCCAGAAGAAAAATCAACCACTAATGTGCAAGGGTTTGAACGCTATTTGTGGCAATCTGTCACTTTACATAGTGTTCCACCCTGATGTGAAAGCAGGATTTTCTTTTTTCCTATCTGCAGAACATGCTTTTCCAGGCCTATTATGTGTATAAACAATGGCATATGTAATTACCTTTCTGGAGTGGCAATTATTTCTCTGCATCAACAACTGAAGTTAAGGCAACCCATCCTGCTGCCCGCTACCTCCAAATAAAGGATATCCTAAATATCAAAAAAAAATAAAATACAAAAACATTCAGGGATCAAATCAAGGCTGCTTATGTCAGCCTGGGAAGGGACAGATACTATCACTGCAGTCTTTAAATGTCAGCATGATCTTTTTTTCCTAGCAGTAATTGCTTTACATTTTGTTTCAGATTGAGTCATTTCAACCTTTGCCTACAAGCCAGTTTTTGCACCCCACCTCCTTATACTGAAAACTTTTGCACTTTTGCTAGGGCGGATTTCCTTGGCAATTCTGTGGGTAAGAAAATACCATACCTGTCATGTCAAAGCTGTTGGATGGTGTGAGATGCTGACTTGATTGTCTTGCTTCAAGCTACACAAGGTTATGTAGGGTGGTGGGCTGAGGGAGTGGGGGATGAAGGGGAATTTTTCAGTTCTCTCTGTGCTAGTCTTGCTGTGTATGGCTGCAGCCTTCAGTATTGCTGAAGAACACCTATACTTTCAGCATGGACAGACCATCATCATTTCGCTGTATCAGACACGGCAACCTACCCCAAGATTTCTACTGATGCTTTAAACCAAAGGGCCTCATCCTGCAGAGCATGATGGCGAAGTCATGGCCATATGCTGAGAGTTCAGGTCTGGCTGCCCCACACCTCAGTGTCTGAGGGTGGTCCTGTTCCTGGTCCTCTCCTCAGATGATTCCTGCTGCCTCCAGTGAGAGCCACGTATGGACAAGCTTGGCATGGGCACCAGTGCCTCTGCACTCCTGGTGGCTGCAGCTCGTGTCATGCAGGCTTTTTAGAGCAACCTCATAAATATCAGCACAGACAGGGTCTAGCCACATCTAGAAAATGGTGCAAACTGCCTTTTATGCCTGTGAGTGTGGGGGTGTGACATTTGGGACTCAAATGAAAGTCACATGGCAATGTGCACTTCTTTTTCACTGTTGAAGCATATTAAAGGTACAAAATGTAAAGTCTGCTCATCAGGAACTACACTTGCTTATATTTAAAAGGCTGTCTTGAATCGTTTCTCAAATGGGTTTTAATGAGGACTCTTCTGAGCAAAGACATTCTTAAACATATGCTTAATTCTCAGGAAT
This sequence comes from Cygnus atratus, assembly GCF_013377495.2. NCBI lineage: Eukaryota > Metazoa > Chordata > Aves > Anseriformes > Anatidae > Cygnus > Cygnus atratus. Next base: position 82,224,534 of record NC_066396.1, read on the forward strand.
TAGGGCCAACTCACATACTTGTGAGTTCCTTTTCTTCCTGAGGAAGCTGTCATCAGTGTACTTAAAAGTGTTTAAGTGAAAGGTGTTTTAGTGATGACTCCTTTATTCCCTTCCACATCATATGCATACAAAGGCTAGCTGGTTCCCTCTCCTGCATGAACATCATTCCTGAGCGAGTTGCATGCTTACAAGAATTAAAGAACTGAGGGAGAAGGACCAGAAGGGAGCATAAAGAAAGCTTAAACTGTGAACTTCAGAGCAGCATCCACTGACTTACCTCATGTGTACAGGCATGTTATTGTTCATGAAGGTGTCAGCTGGCAGTGACACACATCCAAGTTTTCTATTTATCTGGCAGAAAAGACACTGCGCAGAAAGAGAGATGCAGATGAATGAGTTAAATTTTTCCTTCCTTTCCCTTCTCCTTTCCAGTTCCTCTGCTGAAGGAAGGGTGAACAGCAAACGTATGTACTTACATGCTTTCTCCAGGCTGGGGACAATACCAGCTTATTAACTGAACCTAATACTGCAGGTATCTTTCTCAAATTTATATCTGGTAGTGATGTCAATGGAGGGGAATAAGAATTAGTAGAAGTCTTTGGGGTTTTTCTGTCTGCTTATTAATGTATAAAAGAAAGATCTCCTACAAAACAGAAGTCACAAACAGCTCTTCTGGGGAATGCAAACACATCTTTGAAACCTTTCTTTCTTTTCCTTTTAATAGCTGTGAACATAAATCACAAGAGCCAAGCCAGAGGAAATATTAATCCTGCCACCAGGATCTGTCTGTAGCTATCCTCCTAGCCAGGGTGAGTAGGTGGTTTTGGAGTTACCCCAAGTGCAGTTTCCATCACTGCTTAGATTGTTAATGAGCTTCCTCAGCAAGAAAGCATTTTCCTTTGTCTGAGTGACGGTTCTGAAGGCCTTGTTCACCTCTGCTCCTGTGCAAAAACTATCTTTATAATATTTGAGATAAGGAATGTTAATGGAAAAGAAGCAAAAAGGATGCTGTAAGATGATGACAATGTTGCTTGCCTTCTAGCTTCCATTTACAGCTTTACTTTTGTATACTTCCTTTCCTATGAGGACCTTAAAATATTTTGGTTACATAAACCAAGACCCCTGGCTTCAATACATGTTGGAAAACTCTTAATGTACTTGTTTTCAGGTGAATACACTGAAATGCAGAAAAAAAAAAAAAAAACTTTTTTATCAAGAATACAAAAAAAAAAATTGCTGAAGCTGGAAATAGCACCACAGGTCAAGTCCACAAATAAATAGATCTCCTCCTTCTATGTTTCATACTGTCATGGATAAGGAACAGTACTCAAAAGACACTGAGATTTCCTACTCACGTGCATTTAGATAGAATATGACTGGATCAAGAAACAGTTGTGAATCCATCCTTCTCTGCAAGAACCTACAGAAATTATCAATTTTGTCCAGGTTTGTTTTTCACTAAGAACTTTCATAAGGAGAGAAAGAAAAGGCTTTTAGAGAACAGATGAGCTCTGGTTCTGCCCTACTTGATGCTTACTCTGAAACCTACCTGGGAACTTCAGGCTACATCCCAACTGACATGATCACTACTGAACTTTTTATCAGAAATGTTGGTCTGGTCAGGAGCTTTGTGCATGCAATATATAGCATCCTGGATCGGAATGTGATGATTCTGCCTTTCCCAGTTCTGTCCCCTAAAGCTGGGAATGGCTTCAAATTTCTTAACTGGTGACATTCTTTTCTCAGTCAAAGTAATATTATAAGATTTGGAAAGTGAACACAGCAAATACTGCTTCTCTTTTGTTTTTACTGCTTTTACTTCCAGAAAACACCCTAGATGACAGCAAGGCTACCTTTCAGTAAGTCACCAGGGCTATCTCCTATTAGGAAGTCCCTAATAAGCACAGACACCTCACCGCTTTTATTTCAGCATGTGCAATTCACCAGTCACTGAATTCAATCTTATCTGTTCAGATGATGGGTTTTGATGAAGTGCATAAACCTGTCATTAAGGGGAGGACAGGTTATAGTCACTACTCAGGATATTACAGCTTTCTTCATTGTTTATTGCAGATGTGGTAATGTAGCACAAGCTGGGACAGAGAAGATGAAAGTAAGGTTAGTTAAACACTGAACTACTCTGTGATTAAAAAGAGTGATAGTATCAGGCCAACAGTTCAAAGGTTCACTGTAAATATTGTTCATTTGTTTGGCTTTTCAGTTGTGACACCAGTTAGTGGAAATATACCAAACTTCCATATAAGACAAACTCTGATTCTACAGAGGAAAGCCACACACATAAAAAGTGGCCTCGGTTCTCTGATACAACAATAATTAAAAATTTAAGCTTTTGACCTCTGTAAACATTTTTATTTCTGGTTTCCTTTGCCTATGACCTGCAGGTGCTTTATGTCTTTCCATGGCTCTTTTACTCCACTTTTCTTATCGGCAATTACTTACACAGTAATTCAAATCCAATTTCAATATTGACTACAAGGTTGTAAGCTCAACCAAATGCAAGCTCTCTAGCATGTTCTGTTTCCATTAAGAACATAAGAAACATTAAGACTTGGGAAACAAAAAGGAAAAAAATATCTAGCAAGTGATGGCAGTGAGTCAATTATGCTTGTTTTGCATTGTCCTCTGAGCTCATATTATACTCATATTGCTCCTGGTACTTAAAAAGGAACATTTCTATTAAAAATTAAAACAGGTGAGGAGTGTCTACAGTGCATAACATAAAATTCTGTGATTTTTTTTTTCTTTAGTCTGGCAGCAGATCACAGCTTTGTCCATCTGCACAGAGCATGTGTCCTGGCTTGAATGATTTCACTAACATTCAGTAGTTCACTAACATTCCAACACTAATTAGCCTTCTCTGGGACCAGTCTTTACTAGTCTTTGCAGGAAAGCTCTGGCTGAATTGTGGAGGTCACTTGGCCCTGGTTTTCATCCAGCTGCGAGGAAGGCGCCTAGAGGAGCTGCTCTGGTGGTGCTGGGTGCTTGGGGTGTAGGGCAGCTCTGGGCCAGCCCCTGCCAGGTCAAACACAGGACCATGTACGTGCTTGATGTGAGCACACAGATGCCACTGGAGGGACACAAGGCTGAATTTTTCTTTCAACATCATGGCCAACATGGCCTTAACAGCACCATAACGTTTCTCCAGTTACCAACCTGTACAGTAAGTTCTTGGATATGGACAGATTTTTTGATCCTGTGTTTGTACAGCATGTAGCACAGAGGAATACTCACCTCTCGTTACTGCATAATTTCCTTTTTCAAATATCTAAAGTAGCAGATGAACCCTTACTGAGTTTGAGAGTATTTCAGAAAGCTACCAGGGATAATAATATACAATCCATAATTAAAAATGTGTTACACTGATGCTGTCTATTTCTGCTCTGGGGAGTAGCTAGGGAAAAGGTCCATGGCACTACCAGATGTGATTTCCACCCTCTGGTCTGTAGCTTTGTTTTGCCATTTAGATACTCCTGACTATAAAATAGGAATACAGGCCACCAAATAAAACACTCTATCTTCTGCTCCTACAATACTTTTCTTCCTGCCCAGAGGTGCCTTCAAAGAGAAAGTCCTTCTACTTCTACATTACACCTCTCCCAGTCAATTCTCTCTAGTGTAGTCTGAGGGATTTTTCATATGTTTTCTCCTGATTACTTACATTCCTGTTAAATGTTGGGGGTTTAAATAAAAACTGTTCGGACTGATGATGAACAAAGTCTGGAAAACATCTCATATTCTTCTGTCTAGCAGCACCACTGAACCTGAAAACAGTATATCATGGTCTTTGGACTGCTGCTTGACAGGTGGCTAGGAAAATAACCTGATATGTTGATATCACTTGTAAGGAGAAATAATTGAATCTGCCAGATTTTCAAGAATTGGTCTGCTTTCCTTTCTACCTGGATATTTATTAGTGACTGTCCCAGCTTATTTGTGTCACAGATCTCACCTGAAAACAATGGATTCATTGTTCTGTGTGTGGAATTAAAATACGTTTTTTTTGATAATAACATGAACAAAATTATTCTGATTGATCTGAATTGTTTATACTATGTACATCAGATGGCCTGGCTGATATATCTAGGACAGCTCTACTTCTATAAATTCCTAGACTAACTTTCTACTAGCCAAACGCTGCTTTCACTTTTTTCACCTGTGTGAAAGGAAGCAGAACTATGCCACTTTTTAAAGAGACTCTGTATTAAAACTTTGTGTTCTGTGAAAGCAGTGTTTTCTTTTTCGTATGAAAGTTCAGGACCTTTAGGCATCTTATCATGCCATGCATTCAGAAAAGGATACCAATATTGTGAGATCTCCACATCAAGCATTTGAGTCCTGCCACCTGTCTCACTGATGTTTAAAAACAGCAAAACCTACTCATCTGAAGTTCCCTAGGTGTAGCACAAGCCAAATAAATGTCTAGATGAATTTTTTATTATTATTATTACTTGAGTAGACAGTCTAAGAAGCTGTACTGCTTGTTAAGATTTCTCATGTTAATAATCAGCAATTTTTTACCTTAAAGCAAAATATGTAGGAAACAATTAAAACAAATATAGCATTAGATTAACCTTAGTCTCTGGAAAAGTTATGGAAAAGATTGCTCTGGGGAATACTGAAAGACAGTTAAAGAACAAAGCTGTTTTCAGGAATAGTCAACATGGGTTCATCAAGGGAAAGTCCTGCCTTAGGACTAATGTAATCTCCTATGAAAACGTCACCCTGCTGGTGGATAAGGGGAAGGTGGTGGATGTAGTCTTTCTGTGTTTCAGCAAGACCTTTGATCCTGTTCCTCACAGCATCCTTCTGGACCAATTGCCCAACTGCACAATGAACAGGTCCATAATACACTGGGTGGTGAGCAGGCTTGATGGCAGAGCTCAGAGGGCCTACATCTGTGAAGAGGCCTACATCTGGCTAGTGGACAGTCACTGGCATTCCCCAGTGCTCCATCCTAGGGCTGGTCCTGCTCAACATTTCTATCCATGATCTGCACACAGGTGTGGAATTAATCCTCCACAAGTCTGCTGACAATACTCAACTGGGAAATGCTGCTAACTCCCTGGAGGGAGGAGAGACCTGGCAGAGGGATCAGGCCAGATGGGAACACTGGGCAATCAGCACTGGCATGAAGTTCAGCAAAGGGAAATACCAGGTTCTGACAGAGCCGTGCCGGGCACGGGCACAGATGGGGGGACAGCTCAGCAGGAGGGGACCTGGGGGTGCTGGTGGCAGCAGGCTCAACACCTCACCTGAGTTGTCTGTCTTGGAGAAAAGGAGGACAAGAGGTGACCTCTTTACTCCATACAAATTCCTGAGGAAGGGAAATGGAGGGGGAGGTGGCAGTCTCTTCTTCCTGGTAATTGATGAAAAGGTGCACAGGAACAGCACAAAGCCATGCCAGCTGGACATTAAGAAAAATTTCTGTATCATGAGGGTGGTCAAACACCAGAACAGACTTCCTAAGGTGGGGGTGGGTGCCTGTGCCTGTCAGTGTTCAAGCGGCATTTGGACAATGCCCTCAGTAATGCGCTTAGTTAGTCCCTAATGACTCAGTTAGTCCAGAAGTGGTCAGACAGTCGGACTGGATGATCTTTGAAGGTCCTTTCCAGCAGACCTATTCTATTCTAATAATTTCTGAGAACTTGTCTGCCAGAAAAGATCTCTGGTCTCACCCATCCTTCTTTTTCTTACTGAAAATGCACCATTTTCACACTGTCCCTGGAAGTCACTCTGTTTCCCAGTGCAGGGCCAGGATCCCTTCAGGTGTTGGGGCTGTGCCAGGTTGTGCCAGGCAGAAGGGCTGGGCCCACCTCTGCTGCTCCCCGCAGGGCTCCCAGCCACACTTCCCGGCTGGTTCGTGCCATGTCAGCAGCGTGAGGTTCAGCAGCTCTGACACTGGAAGCTGCAAAGATAGGTTCTGGTGACAGCCATGGGAAGGCAGAGATGAGTGCTTCACAGGGGATAGAAATGCAATATTATTTAAGAAAATAACCACTCATAATTGGGCCTCTGTCACTTTAAACTTTAATGGTAATAGTAGCACTGGAACTTTAAATTACAGCTTTCAGTGGCTTCACACTGCATCTCTCAATTACTCTTCGCAAGTCCATTCACAGAGCACGTGTGCTGTGACATTGACACAGCTGTGCAAATCGAAACTCAAGCCCCGCGGCCAGGCTGTGAGGTCCTGCCTCACTCTGAAACCAGAGGAACCTGAGGTAAGGCTCCGCTGCTGGGTCTGAGCACATCCTGGGCACACTGAGCAAAAATGCAGTGTGTCTGGCACTCGGGTGGCCTCCATCCCACTCACTCCCTTCCCACAGCATCTGCTGGGAATGGCTCCTGTAGGCATGGCTTGTGCTACAGTGGTAAGACAGCTGGTCCAGAGGCAGCCGTGGCAGAGGGGAGGTGATCTCCATAGTCCTGTTGCTGTCACTGCTGCGGTGGCTCCTGAGGTTGCTGCTGGGAGAGCAAGGCTGGGAGAGCAAGTGGCTGGGATTCAAAGTGGTATGGGGAAGGATTTTACCTCAAAGACAGCATAACTAAATGCAGAGCCATCACAAGGTGGGAAGGTTTCAGGTGTGTCTCTTTCTGGTGTAAATTAAGTCCCTATGAAGGATTTTTGCTGGTGTTGTTACTGCAAGCTGTGTTTTATTTGACCTGTTATGCAGGGTATGAGCACCTGCGTGTGCTGGTTTACAACCAGTGCCCAGGGCCCCACCAGCAGCCTGCAGGCAAGGCAAGACTGGAAAGGGAAATTCTCAATTCCACGTAACCCAGAAATGTGCTTTTGAACCCTAGAATGGAAAACAGTCCCAAAATTATTGCTGTGAAAGGGGTTGTGGGAGCAACCAATTTTGCAAATACACGGGGCTGCTGGTAAGGAAGAATTTGCGTGGAAAAGGCGAGGTGCTTTGTACTGGCTGCCACCTACAGTGATGGAAGCGAGAAGTGGCTGAGCCTGCAGTTTACAATAACTGGGTGGGAACAAGAGACAACTTTGTCCTTCCAGTAACCCTGTCCGGATAAGCGCAAATCTGCATACGGTAGCTTAAAACCAGCTCAGACAGGGCTCCTATCTACTCCCCCTTCTAGCCTGGATGAAAAGCATGGGGATGGAGGTCACATAAACTCACTCTGCTCATGCAGTTCAGACCGATTTGCATAATCCAAGCTTTCATTTTAAACAAATTAAGTGCCTGGCACTTTATGGTTGTGAAGAAACCTCCCTGAGGTGTGAGTGAAGTATGGAGCCACTGAAAGCAGAGACCACTGCAGGTGGAGTGGGAAATGGCAGTGCAGAGGCATGAATGCTTCATAATGTAAACAGAAGTGTAAGAGATGGGAAATTTTTCACATTTTATTAAATCAGACTTTTACAGTAGTTGTTGAAAGCAAAAAAACACTGAATTATATTTAGATAATCGTTCCATAAATAATGTGTGTTTTCACAGCAGTCACAAAGTCTGGAATTTATGTGCTAATTACAAACCCCAAATCATCTCTGCACAGATTTGCAATTAAAACTGAAATATTTTCATATACAATGTGAGCCCTGTATTCATAGCAACAGCTAAGAGACATGCTGGTTACAGTTTGCTCAGTAAATCTGAATATTTTATGTTTGAATACAATTGTTTCACTATTGTTGTCCCTACACTCAGTATTTTAAAAGCCAAAGAGTTTAGAGCCGATTGCCACATCGTGAATTGCTATTCTTTTCAGAGAAAGAAAAAAAAAAATATATATATATATTCTCTATATAGTAGTGCATATAGCTTAACAATCTAAGGGAACAAACGATTATTGAAAGACACAGAGAAAGCAAAATTCCTGTGTATGGTTATCTTCTTAATAAATATTGTAAAAACACATACTTTTAAAACCCTGCAGTGACAGCAAAGTGCAGGAAGAATTCAGAATTAGGGAGAACGTTGAATAATTCAGTAGCTTGTTATGTGATTAGATCTGATTGGCCCACACTAAGATGCTGCCCATAAAAATGATTTCCCATGGTAGTGTTGGTCGAGGGGTGGGGGGTTTATGATGTCCATAAAATGGGAGAACAAGGCTTACTGGAACTAATAATATCATGGCTGCGCAGAATGATTGATGATCTTTAAAAAGGCCCAGATTGGTTTCATCTTTCTTCAGATTTTATCACTCACTCTTTCTTAGTCACGTGCAATCACTAAGGCCAAGAGAGGTAACAAGTGTTTGATGTATGATACTTGAGCCACTTTTGTCAGAACTGCATTTATTTTAAACTGCTTTTGTATTGATACTCCCAACATGTAGATGTTCTTTATGTTTATTTTTTCTCCAGCTGATGAGAACAGGCACTCCTGGGGTTGGGTCAAGGGGTAACCCAAGCTCGCCTTAGAGCAGCAGTGCCAAAAATCACAGTAAAAATTAAACAGATCCTCCTCCTTGCACTGGGACCATTTCCATTACTGATTAAATGGATAAAGAGCTGTACAGGACTGACATCTTCTTGGGAGAACCTCATATTCTTTATTATTTGCAGTATGTGCACATCTTTCAGAATGCTACTTATGCTGCTTGGAATATATTATCTGTTTCAATTCTCTCCATCCCTTACAATCTGCAGAGAGCCACAAAAGCTTCTTTTGTGCCAGAAAAAAATTTCAGATGAATAGTAAAAAAAAAAAAAAAAAAAAAAGGGAAAAAAATCTTAATTTAACCATTTGGGGAAAAAAGGGTTCTTTCCACTTGTTTCTGAAAGCATGCACATCTCCTCAAATACTACAAACCAAGCCAGATATCTTAATCATTTGTTGGAAACATCCTTATCAGTACCTTATTCATAAAGATTGCAGATGTGTGAGCTGAAAAATGTTTGACAGGGTCCCAGAGGAGAAAGAAAGAGTATTAAAGGGTTGATCAAATAGCAATGTATTGGAGTCCTGTTCATTTGGAGAATGCCCCCTTATCCCCACTTATTCTAGCTGGAAGAACAACAGATAAATCAATGTGAAACCAGGTTCCTGAGACCTTCTGCCGGAACACGGGTGTGTTTGTTTGCACAGGTATGACCACAAAACCCTGTGCAAGACCCACACCACACCTGTGCACAGCTGCACCTGGTGCACAGGTTCTCGCACTCACGGTGACTTTGCCTCGTGTAGAGTTTAATGGTTTTCTGTTTTGACAATTTAAACACTGTCTCAACACCGTTTAACAAAATCAAGAGCAGTTCCTGGCAATTTCTGCAGTTAATAGTATTCTCAAACTGGGCAACTCCCCTTGGAACGGGGAGCCATAACAGCAGAGCCTGTGCAAGTGAAAGAGCAAGACAATTCATTAGACGACTCTGCAGCAGCTAAAAGTGGCGGGGGATGTCAGCCCATGCTCCTGTGCTTCAATACTAATGAGAGTCATTGCATATTCATAACCCTAAATACAGACAGCTTCTGATAAAAACTTTTGTCATTGGAGCTTCACAGCGCGAGCAGAGCGCCGTGCTCCTGGTGTCGTGGCACTTCCGCCAAGTGAGCACTGGAGCAAGATTGATTGTTTTGCAACGCAGCCTGACAGGGAACTAAGAGATACTGCCCCAAGGGTCCTGAAACTAAGCTTAGTTTGATTACAAGGCTCCAAGTAATCAAAGAAAAAAAAGAGATGGGGAAGATGGAGGGAAGAATGTTGTTTTGTCTTGTCAGTGGGTTTGGGGCTTGGCTTTTTATTATTTTTTAAAGATAAAGGAGGTTCTGAAGACATAGCTTTCTTTATTGAGTGTTCAGAGTAATTATCTGCTAGGCGTTTAAAACAGTTCATATCAATTTTTATCAGGGAAGAAGAAGAACAGTAGGCACTAGCAAACTTGTTCCCGTGTTGTAGGAACACTGCTGCATGTCTTAATAGATACAAATCTCTAAACCTGTATGAAGTTTCACGTCAATATGAATAGCAAAGATTAGTGAACTCAACCTGTCAGATATTAAAATCAGCTCTGCCAAGTGTTGTGCTACCCAGAATTCACTTCTTGCAGGTTTCTTTTCATTTTTGTTGTCAGTTCCTTCTTCTTCTCATCATTGTTGCTATTTTTATTATTAGTTTTGAGAAACTACCTATCTACTTTGCTGGCAGTCAAATCCTGAAGGTGCATGGCTCTGCTAGCCTTTGACCTTGCGATACCTGTCTGCTGGGGCAGCTGTTAGCATCCCCTGGAGTCAAAGAAGAGAAACGTATGTTTCAGCACCCACTTTGAAAAAGCCTTGAGCATTTTCTCACTCATAATGATGTCTTCAGCTGGAATGCCAGCACATTTCCACATCTTTCTGACAGGCAAGCAGACTATAAAATATACATAAAATTAAATAAAACAGGACATTAACACAAAGGTTTCAAAATCTGATTACAGTGCAGGGTTTGTTTTTTGTTTTTTGTTTTTTGTTTTTTGTTTTTTCCAGCAATTACAAAATCTTGCATTTGAAAAAAAAAAAAAAAACTGCATGGCTCAAGAGAAATCATGAAGGATTAAGGACAGGGATGTTTCTCTAAACTGTTAAATATCTCAGTCATATGTATACAAGCTTTGAAAATAGAGAAATCTTGTAGTTATGATTGATTGAGGTAACTGATTATCCACAGATATTTTAAGTGTTGAGACATTAAATTGTCAGCCATATCAGTTTGATTGCAGTAAAACATGAAAACATTGACTTTTGTCTAGTTAGAGAAATTTATTTTTCCCAGAATGACAATCCTTTAAGTAGAAACCAGGCATCTTGCCAGCTCTCCATGTCATACATTGAAATTTGCAAATGCAACCCATATTTTCAAATGTTTTTCAGGGTTCAATGAATGGTGCATAGGTCTTTGGCAAATAGTCTTGTAATAAACAGATTTCCTTATACTACTTCAATCCTCCTTAAGCCTGGTGTAGACTAGTATTTATTCATTATGAATAAATGAATGGCATAGACAGTGGTTTGCATTCAAGGTGTATACATATTCAGAGCTCTTCGCTTATGTAAAACATTTCTCTAAAAGAAACAGTAACCTTCCTTGGACTGAAGCTATAGGAACAAGTTTGATTAATATGTTTTACAAGCCTGAAGTAAATGCTCATCATAACTGTCAGCAAGCTGACAGCTTTCAAAAAAAGAACCTTTGTTCCCGGAATGAGTAATTTGTGTGATCTTCTTTAAGATACTACATTCAAAACCTTAGAGGGAGAAGGTGTTATATTCAAGTGAATTTTACTCAAAATGTGATTGCTGTTAAGTCTGCTTTGTATTCCAGATCCTTGATACGCACACCATATTTGACAGGATAGCAGCTTTTTTATTATTATTATTATTTGTTGTTCTTGCTTGTCAGAACACCTGTGCGTTCTCATTAAGCAGAGGTGTACTCATGGAGTTTTGTACCTACGCACATGGGAGAGCCAGCTACCTGATGCCATGCCTTACTTCTGTGTTTGTTTGGGTTTTTATAAGTAAACCCCAGGAATGAGGAATTATGGGATGCCTTAAAAATTACACTTGAATGACTAAAAGTGTAAGTGGGCCAAAAGCTGGAGGAACAGGGAGAGATGATGAAGCCATACCTTAAAAAGCAAAGGGGACTATTCCCTCTTCTCTTCAGTGCTAAACGTTTCTCCTAACTGGGCTAGTAACACATCTGCCACAGAGAACTAGGCAGTGGCACGTTGTGTCTCCAGTGGTAACAGGCAAGTACTTCAAGAACATGTCAGATGCTGAAAAATGAAACTGAGCTTACCTATTAGTGTGGGAAAATATTTCCTTCCTGACCTCTTCAGGCACAAAGGTTACCATACAGCATGAACTATTGGGTTTGTTTACTTTTAGACAGCCACACTTTGCTCTCAGTTGTATAATTTTGAAGCTGGAAAAGAGCATTCTGCTTAAATAGTCACATATTTATCTGTTTATGTGAAAGTAGCAGTAGTGAATAATAACAAAGAACTAATCCAACCCTTTTAAAAAATCCATTCAAAATATTTGATAGAGTGATGGTGCATTCCATAGTTTTATTTCAAGCCAGATAGGGGAATTAATCTCTATTTCTGTCTAGCCGTGTGCCCTTCTCTTTTTTGTCTGCGGGTCCACATGCAGGAGAGGAGGTGCCCATTGTTTTTTTTGCCTACCTCCACACAAACAGCCCTTTCTTTTGCAGACTTTGTATGAATCCAAGGTGAAAGGTAGTTTTCCCATTGATGTCAGCTAGCCTCAGACCCAGGACCATCTGGTTTGCAATCTGGCACGCTAGCTAAGACCTATGTCTTTCCCAAAGTGATGTGAGTGAACCTGGGTGTGCTCTTACACACAACAGGATGTGTTAATATAGCAGTATGATGCAAATGCCTGTGTTATTTATAGGCTTTGAGCACCAAAAAAAAATTGTTATTTAATTGCTGGTTGAGTTCAGCTATTGCTATCCTTTTAAATAGGAGATTCCCTAAACACAGGCTACCTTAGCTGCTCTTCACAAGCAGATCTTGCACGGGTCTCCACTGGCACTATTAACACCTTCGTGGTCTCAGGGGTGTGCTCCCACGGGACAAACCAGGAAAGCTGAGCTCAAATGCAGGAGCAGAGAGCCCTGGCTTGGGCATGGGCAGTCAGACATTACTTGCTTGGTGTGGGGCTGCACGTGGAGCTGACGGTGATGGTCAGAGCTCAGCAGCCATCTCGGCTCCCCCAGCAGCCTTCCACAGGCCAAACTGATTCCACAGCCTGTCGAAACAATTCATTGCCAATGGCTAGCACTTACCTCCTCCTTCACAGTCAGCTGTATGGGCATGTCTAGAGGAACACAGTGGAGATGGTTATCTATCCTAACCTCATACAATTTCGATTGCCCTTCCTACTGGGGGGACTGGATCAATGCACTACAAAGAATAAAACTTTAATCCACAGTAAGAATTCCTTTCTATACAAAAATTTATTTTCTTACACCGTCTCCTTGAATTGTCCTTATCACGAGATTTCTGAAAGTCCAGAGCACTTTTGTTCCTGGCTCACCTTCACCTCTTATGCATTCAGCTCCTGTTTGCAGAAGCTGCTGGTTTGGTCCTTCCAGGTTGTTGTCCGCCAAGTTCTGACTAATTATCTTTAGAAGAACTGATCAGATTTCTCAGCGTTAAAATGAACCTGGAATTTCACACCGTTTTTCAAAAGAAACCCCAAAACCCTGAAGTTAACTGTATAAATGCCTTTCAACAATAAGAAGGGTGATTTAACAGGGGGTTGCCGTATATTGTTATTATTGTTACTATCTTTAAAAGACAATGTGTATGTCCATCTGTACATACTGCACTTAATAAATTTCTAGCTTCAGAATTTTGGAGGGAGATATTCTGTCCTGGTAATTTGCTCTAACTGAATCCCTCAAATGCCTCCATTGTTTTTATGCCATACATCGGTCTGTTAAGACCATATTTTTGTTTCCTGTGAAAATTGACCTTGGAATCCAATTTAAAAACAAAAATTCATTAAAATACTGAGGGAGCTGATTCACTAGAAAAAGGTTAAATTCTGAGTGTTGGTAAGTGTTGACTGTAAGGAGATGTGATAAAAACCTAAACATTTGAGGGCTTTAAACAGTAATCATAGGGAAAATCACTGGGTTTGTCGTTAAAATATTTTTTTCTGATGTGTCTATCTTATCAGAGAAATTTGCCTCAGAATTTCAAACACTGTGCTGTGGTAACTGCTGTTAATTTTGAATCTTTAATGACTACCAATTTAAGATCGTCAAATGAGATGATGCAATGCAAAATAGAGGGTAATATCTTGAAATTTTATTTCAAAGCATAATCTGCTGAATTATGCTGCCGCATCCCAGATTAATTTGTGGAACCCTTATTAACTAGATAAAATCCCAGTGAAATGCATGGTAAAAAAGAGCCTTCCTTGAATACTAGTATTAATGAAGTGGAGAAAAGAAGAAATGAAGGAACATAGAAGTTCAGTTTCCGACTTGGCTGTCCCCTCTCTTTAGCACATGTTAATGTCTACACATGTAGCTCTTGTGCTTGTAATTAATTTAATAATATGATATCTGTTCTAGAGATCTCTGGCTATTTTTGTTTCTCATGGCTTCTTTGATCTTTCATTCCTAGCTGTTTTTGGCCTGTCAGAGTGTATGCTCTAATCTATTTATGTTACCTGGCAGAGTTTCAACTCCAAAGTTTCTCTGAGTTCTTGAGGTCCCTCCTTAACTTTATACTTTCCTAAACTGAAATTAAAATAAATAAATCTGAAGCAGGATTGTTTCCAACTGCTTCAGGGGAAACATGAAGGCATAGGAGTTACAATCAGTTTAGCCCACATGAATGTCCCTCATTTGGTTTAAAAACAAAAAGTTTACAGGAAAGGCGGACCCAAGCAAGTAATCACAGGTAAACTTGTTGTAAAGCCATGTAATAGCTTCAAGTGTATTCAAGTGATTGCAGATTTATTTCCTATTTTACTATTTATACCTGTATGCCTTGTACTTTATTATTTAGGCAAGGAATACCCTGTGCTGTCCTTATTTTCTTTACTTGTCATGACATAATGTGAACTACTTGGTGCTGTGAAAGGGTTAATCACCACCAAAGAGCATACCTCTCAATTAAATAGGCATTAGCAAAATGCTACCATTAAACCAAACCACATTTTGATTAATAGGCCTAAAGAGCTTTCCTTCTCAGGCTCAGTGGGTCCAGAGTGCGCCATAACTTGATGTGCAGATCGGGTCTCTCCTGGGGTTTCCATCACCCGGCGGCCCCCCAAACCTGCTGCAGCCTCTGCACCACGGGGAAGCTTGGGCATCCTTTTAGGAGGTTATACTTGGTTTTGGTCATCCTTTTAGGAGGATATATTTGTGAGGAGCTACAATGTATACAGCACATTTCTGAATATATAATCGTGAAAAAAACAGCTTGTTATTATTTGTCAGAGGCAATGTATTCTAGCTGTACACTGTCTGTGTTGGTAAGAATAAGCACACAGCTCTGAGAGCAGAGGCACGTTGGTTTCCCCAAGCGCTGAAGTCAAGGCATAGTTTGCAGCATCCTTTTATCAGGTTTTCTTACCTCGTGTCTGAAAAGGTGGAGTCTGCCTGCTCTCTGCCCATTTTGCTCCTGCAGCTTCCAGGTCTGTGATCCCAGTCACCTAAACCAAAGATGTGCAAGAGGCAAAGAGCTGCTGTGGCCTCCAAGGGTTTCTTGTTTGACTATGCTCCAGCCAGGCATTGTCTGGCCCTGGATTATCCCATGGTAGTAGGACAGACTGTCAGATTCTCTTAGCTGAAGCTGAACGCTCAACCAAATTGTCAAAAAACAGAAAAATTAAAAAATGGACATTTCAACCAGCTGGAATAGGTCTCTGATTCCTCTTCTTAACAGTTCTTTTTGTTTGTTTGTTTGTTTGAAAAATGTAAATCATCATCATTAGACTTGGAAGGTACAAATTTAATTACTTTTTTTTTTTGAACAAAAATCAAAATGACATATGCTGTGAATTGAATCCTTTTTATCCTGAATTTTCTGCAATCAGTTATGTCAATGTTGAAATACGTAATAAATTTCAGTATTTTCCTACATATAGTACTTTCTCACATATAGTACCATCAATTATTTTCTACCCCAAAAGTCATCATATTTTTTATGATGAATAATAATTTTTATGATAAATATTTAAAACAAAGCTTCTAATTCATCAGACAGGATATATTTTTATAGTTTTAAAACACAAACATGAACTTGAAAAAAGTTAGAAAGCCAAGCTGGTTCCTACGCAATAACTCTTTTTTAGGTATAAAGCTGAGGTAAGAATAATTCTTCCCTCTGTAAACATTTTTTGGTTTAGCACTATGGATTTTTTGCTTTTTTTTTTTTCACTTTGGAATTCTGGCTTTTATTTATTTATTTATTTATTTATATTATTATCATGCTAGCTGTGTGTACAAATGAAAAGTTAAATAATATTACAGAGTGTAATTTTCAGAATTAAAAATGGTTACTTTTACTTTTTTTCCTTTATTCTTTTCCTTTCCAGACTGCAGAGCAGAAATCATACAAGCCTTTCAGGAGCCAGAATGCAGCCTCTCCTTTCCTTCATCTCTGTTTTGACCTCTGCAGAAACAACCCTACTGCCCATGGATTATTTTCTTTGCTATGGTTTTGTACCTGCCGCCGGTACCGTGGCATAGCAAGCAGAGCAGGCAGGCATACAGCCAAGGTATTGATTGGCACAGGCAGTTAACCATTTGCTAATAAATGGATAGTTTGTATGGCATTTTACAGTTAGTTTTTGTTTTTGTAAATATTTATATGCATTGTCCATGTAGTGTACTGTGTGTGTCCTTGTGTGTGCATGAAATATATAAAAGTTATTTATGGTCTGTGCCAAAAGGTTATAGACAAATTGAATTTATGGAGAGGGAATCACTATTCCCTTGTGATTGTGGCAGTAGTTGTTTCTCAAGTGTTTCTAAAAAAAAAAAAAAAAAAAAGTGCAGGCAGGTCTTAGTCCATTCAGTGCTCACCAAAAACGATGGCTTTTAAGCTCCTTCCCATGGCCCCGTAAGCTAAACAAGGTCATCTGGCACGAAAGCAGACTAGGAAAATGTGTTATTAAGGGGAAGTAGCTTTCACTTGAAGACCACAAATAGCACCACAACTGCATGGAAAACAATCAGCAAGGGTGAGAAAGCCCCACAGGGAAAGGGTTACAGAGAGATTGTGTTTTGCTCTGTGTAGCACAGCGTATTGTGAAGTGGGGAATGACTCTGTCTGGTCTCTGAAAGTGAGAAGAAAATGGTGGGGCTTTTCCCACACAGGAGGAATTAATTTCCCTTCTATCCAGAGAGGGAGGGACGGGCAGTCCCTCAGTGTATCCCATAAGTGGTAGGATACAGGAAAAAATCACCTGGAAACCTGCCGGTTTTTGTTATCCTCTGCTGCTGCTGTAAGTTCTCCATGACTGCGTACCGTGTCCTAACACCCGTGGTCTGACACCCATGTTTTTAGAGGGATGGAGAAGAATTTGGTTCACCCAGCATTTTCCTGCCCCAGGGCCAATCCCCGGGGTGCACCCACGGTCCAGGCAGAAGGGTTGTTGGGTGATACGCAGTCACCTGGTGGCACAGCGTGACATCAGGTCCTATGGTGAGTATAATCATCAATCTAGGGAAGAGAAGTAATTATTTTTTTCCCAAATGATTTTCTTTCCACTCATTCACTATGCCAGAAAAATAACAAACCCATCAGCAGACTATCAAACACCATTTTAATATCCCTGATATTCATCAGTGAAAGCAAATATGAATGTAACCCATAATTGTACATGTTGTACTAGATGTCTGGAAAGATAACCTTTACCAAGATACGGACAAAGCCTTTTCTGCTCATTTTTCTGGCCCATTCCAGAAACTTTAGTTTGCATCAAATTATATTCTACTACCGTTCATGATAGGTCAACTGTGCTAATACAATTTTCACTTTAAAAGTTGCTTCTGAAGAAATATAATAATGTTTTCTGAGTATTTTTTCACTAAATATCAGTAAGTCTTCTGTAGGACACACTAGCAGCCTCTTGGTTTGTTATTGCAAATTTTGTTTGTTGAATGTATTAAAGTATAGAGGAGTATGATCTATTTTGGAATCACTTGTTAATTAGTGTATATTTAGGATTTTAACAATATTTTCACATTTGTCTCTAAAACTTCAGGCACTTTAATTATGTTTTATAACACTTATTCTTCCAAAAAAAATTTAAATGAAGCAATGTTACAGTGATTCTTTTTATTTTATAATCAAGACACGTGCTTTTAACTAGCCTGCTACCTCATCTATTGCAAGCAATTACAGATTATGCAACAGCTTAGAGTATTTACATAAGCTGTTCAGACACAGTAAACAACCAGAAAAAAAATAAATAACATCAGATTAAATCTTGAAGTTATTAATTCATTTCTAGTTGGTACATATATGTATAAACATTCAGGATCGTGATTGCAAAGGGTAGGTGATGACCTCAAGATTCAGCCTAATGCTAATAGATTTTGTCTGAGGTTTCTTATTTGCAGTTAGGTACTAAATGACCCCATCATCAATTAATCTGAATGTTTGCTTTAAACTGTTCTCTTCTGACTGAGGTTTGGAGATACTTTCTTGAACTACAGATATTTTAATGATTTAATCTCATCATAAGTATTAAGTGTAACTTGACAATAAAGATTATCAGACTGATATTAATAAACTTAATTTGCTAAAAAAAAATATAAGGGCATCTCTTCTAATCAGAGCATGCGTTCATCAAGGGGAAAAACTAACTCACTACATGTGGGAAAATTCCTGTTCAATGTAGTTTTGTCTGAGTGAGAAGAGAATAGAGATTTGGCTGTGGCAAATACAGCACCCAGCGAATTGGTGTCATTTCCTGGTGCCATAATCAGGCCAGTTACTATCAAGCACAGCGCTTCATCCTAAATTAACTTTACCAGAGCATGTTAATATTTATAAGCTATCAGTGCCCAATGTGTCCTAACTGTAAAGAATTGAACAAAAACTTGGCTACAATAAGTCAGCTTCCTTTTTCTTTTTTTTTCTTTTTTTTTTTCTTTTTTTTTTTTTTTTGCAAAGGTTAGCCAGGCTGTCTGTATGTCACCTACCAAATCCATAAGTGATCAAATCAGGAGAAGTGGGAATTTTTTTACCCTGAAGTTCATGCAATAAATTATTATTCAAAATGTGCACAAGAGCAGAGATCTTCCACCAAAGAGTCTCAGAGATGAGAGATGTGGGTTGGTAGCAGGTCAAAAAAAATTCCTCATCAGAAGGCCCCAAGGATAAGTTTTGTAATAGAAGTTCTAAATTTATTTGATGACCACTGTCTATCACTATCCGTTTCAGTTATCCCAGAGGTTAACACCAGGGAATTTTATTACAAAATGTCATTAGTAATTTATATTACTGATGTGAGTTTGAATTTAAAAAAAAAAAAAAAAAGGTTTTCTTGGATAGTTTTGTCTGTTTGGCATACAAGCAGTATGTAAAGATCATACCATGTTTCAACTTTGGTTGCTTTGACAAATAAATTTTCAGACTGCAGGTGGATTGCAAAGAGATTTTGGCAGTGTATTCAACATATTGAGAAAAACCATTTTTCCCACTAATATTTTCCATTCCAAGTCAGTAGCATGCCAACGTTTGTAATGACTGTCACAAAAATGCAAGGAATAGGCAGATGAGAGATCATTTAGAAATCAAACCATATAAAGAATTGGATTAAAATGCATTGTATACGAGGCCAGTTGCCTATTGTTTCTCCCATTACACAGCCACTGCAAAGCGGGTTTGGAATTACCAAAGCCGAACTTTGGTAATTTCTATGTCAACATGGTTATAATGAGTAATAGCTATGTCAACATGGATAGCTTATCCTGCTCCCAAACCCCAAACCACCTGCGGCCCCACCCAGATGTCTCTTGGACCTTCCAAATATGAAACTGATGTTTGAGCTCTGTCCCTGGGCAAGCGTTGGCTGGTCCTCAAGATCCGAGCTCTTGTGCTCAGCGTGGTGTCCCGTGGCCGTCAGAAACCACCAAGACTGTCCACTGGACACCACAGTCCAACCAAAGCAAGCTGATCACTGCCGCTGAGAAATGGTGTGTTGCCATTTCTTCTGGACAAGCAGCTAAACTGTTTGCAAACTGTGCTCTCTTGGTTTCTGATGCGGAAGCAGTCCTGGCACAGCCAGAGCATCCAGCTGCTGGCACTGGGCTTTCCCTGCCTCTCCTCCCCACTGCCGGTACAGGCAGTGAAGGGCACAGCTCTCGAGCAGCATAGTTTCCACAAAAATTATGCTCATGTTCCGCAACAGTACTGTAGACTAACCTTTTTCCTAAAAGTTTTTTTCATTTTAAAATATCTCATATCTATATATACAAGTAGAAGAGATCATACATATATATATATATATACACACACGTAATCACTATGACTAAAAAAAGTAGGAAATCACATATATACTTGTCTATGTGTGTACGTCTGTGTAGGACATCTCCTAATTTTAAAGTACTATCAGAAAAGCTTGTCAGCATTTTCTGAGGAGATAGAAAAGGGGCTTATTAAAAACTGGAATATCACTTGTCAACTAGACAGGCACAACACATACTTCAGACGTAAGATTTGGACACAAATTTCTCGTGTGACCCCAGAACTCAAGTTCAGTCACTGAAAGGAATGTCACGTAGATATGGCCAGCATATTGCACCCACTCATCATTAATATATGTGACTATAAAGTTGTGGAGCAATAGGGAATTAGTTCCAATGAGCTTAATAAAAATCCAGGGAGGGGGAAAAAATATCATATCTTGTTTACAGAGCCCTGAGATACTCAAGTCTTTTATAACTTCAAACGTTCTGAGACATGCCAGTATGAAACAAAAGAGCTCCAGTACAGCCAAGAGGAAAGTATACAACACGAATAAAAACATATGGAGACATTTAGAAACAAGCTATAATTTGTCTTCTACAAACCCCTAAACACACACTCTCCTGTTCTTCCTGCAAGGAAAGGGTGGTTCTGGGTTTCCTCTCCAGATGGAGAGCTCAGCAGCGTATTCCCATTCCAGCACTTCTTCCAAAACTGCTGCGTTATCCTGCTTTCTCTAACACCTGCTCCAAAATATTTCACACTTGTTCTGTCTTGCTCGAGGTAGAGGAGGAAAAGGACACCAGCACCACTGCAAGTTGTGCCCAACATTTCCAGAGCAAGCAACCCATACTCACTCTGCCTTAGCTGCAGAAGGGTGCTTGTTTGGTGGACACCGTCCAGGGAACAGCAACACCAGTACAGGTGCTGATAGCTCAAACTCAGTGAGAATAGGTGGACTCATGGGATTCCTCTGGCCAGTCTTTCTTTTATGATTTTCTCTTTCATGATACGTGATCTTTTGAAGATGGAGTGCTGCTGCTGTCACACAGGAGTAGCCTGTGGCAATGGGTGAAGAGGAGGTTTTCCAAGCTTCACGCAAGGAAATGCATTAAAAATGCAAACCATACTAGCTGTCACATATTTGTGTGTTCAGGTGGCTTATTGGGATGAAGCCTATTGTGACAAAGCAAAATCTATTACATACATCTGTGGTTGTTTAGTGCCATACAGCTCTCATTAAACAAGTTGGCCGAAGTTCTTTTGTCCTTCCAGATTCAGCTTGTTCACACCAACCACAGATCCCAGACTAGGTCCTTCCTTGTCCTGCTCCTCATCAAGAGCTCAACAGCCTGGAAGCTGTTATAATCCACCCCAAGTAACAGGGTCTCCAAAGGCCCACAGACAAGCTTGGTATTGCCACAGCTTTATGTCTGCTCTTGTGGGGTCCAAACCACATATCCCAGTGGGGTTTACCTTTAAAACATCCCACAACAGAAAAGAACAGAATGTTACAAATGCTGAATAAGCTGACTGAGACAGTCCTCCATGGAGCAATCTCAACCATGAGCACCAGGTGGAAACACCATAAGAGGTGTGAGCACAGGGTGTGAGGTGCCCCTTAGGAGCAGCCTCCTCATCTTGAGCCATTAATTCAAGTGTGAATCACAGAAGGTTGCTTCCAGTATTCTGCCAGGAGAGGAGAGTCCCAGCTGCAACTCATGGTGTCCACCTGAAACTAGTAGGCCTATCACAACTGCAGACCATACTGGTCCTTCTTGCCATCTTCTTTTGGCAGCCCCGTATCTGTCTTTCCAAGAGTGGATGCTTAAAAATGGACATTGATTTACAGAACTAAAACAGAGTTGCTCCAAAGGTCAAGGAAAAAGAAACAGTGTTGGGCATGATACGGGAACGGTTAATAATAGACTAAATAAAACAAAACAAGTTGGCCTCTGTTGCCCTCCAAAACTGAGACAACTGTTGGCAGTAGATTCACCATACTGAGGCACAAATTTCCCAGAGGAGCCCAAGGGCTGTAATCCTGCCTGCTATTAGTGCTGACCTGTACAATGACCTGCCACGTAAAACAGAGCAGCCACACAGCTGCCTGGTGCTCCCCATTTATATAAGCACTGTGTCCATCCTGATGGCCATTATTTACACATGTCGGCGATGAGGAGTGGATCCATCACAACTACAGATTAACCCTCCCCATCCCAAAGTGAGGGTCACGGTCTCTGCACAGGGGTTAAAAGACAGTGAGGTGGACATGGGGGTTATTTTAGGATATATGAGATAAGCTCTTCAGTAAAATACACCAGTTTTGGGAAATTAGACTGTGGGGTTATTCCAGTTCTCCTGAAAGATGCCTGTTTCCATATTAGCCACTTCTAGACATTGAGCAAACCTTTATCCCACCAATAAGAAATCTCAGTAGCATTGCATTTTCTATTCACCGTCACATGGAGCAATACAAAAATATAAATGTATATGCCTTTTTTTACAGTGTATATAAGACTTTTCCACCACCCCACAGAAATTATATTCACTCGGTACACAAAATTTCAAACAATGGTAATAGCAGGAAAAAAAATCTGTTTTTCTTTTTTTTCTAACTTGGTGTTAACTTAATGATATGTGACATTGCTATCAGTGCAGTGCAATAAAAATGAAATGGTACCCAATGTGCACAGACACTATGGAAATTTCAAATGACAACAGCAACAACAAAAATTATACTTTCCCTTTCCTTTCCCATGCCCTTTGCATTAACGTAAGGATATGTGACTTTGCTATCCATGCACCGCAATAAAAATGAAATTGGTGGCCAATGTGCCCAGACAGAGCCTTCAAATAAAACAAAAATAAAATTATATTCCTTTGCATCATGTAAAGGATATATGACGCGAGGCACAAATTTCACTTTACTTCCACATCAGAAATAATATGCCAGCTGAGAACCTATATTTCTTTCTTGTCATGAGGGAGAAAAAAAAAATGTACTTTGGAACAATTTTTTTTTAATTTCTCTTCATTTTATAAACACTAAAAAATGTGTTTTAAAACGGTTTCTTATATTAGACTCATACTGTGTTTATATGTTTCCTAAATGAATGCTTTTTTGGTAACATGTTTGTGTCTAACGTTATTCATATAAATAAAAATATACAGTCATTTTACAGGATAATAGGCAAACAGACATCTGCATGCAACATTTCCCTCATTAGATGTTATCACGTTAGCATATTTTTATGACTTTGCCGCAAAATACAATGTGCTGGTTTGAAACCTTCTTAACTATAACTTATTATGCACGCTAACAACTCAAATGCTTTAGTTACGCTGAGAGAATTGTTTAATAGAGGAGCAGCTGAGGCTGTGGTAGTGCAAGGCACCCGGTCTGAGGCTGGCCTCTGCTCAACAGGCGAGGGACCGCGGGCTCTGCTGCTGGCAGAGGCAGGTCAAGGGGCCACCAATGTGTGAACGGATGAGCCTATCTGCTGTTTCCAGTTACATCGGGACACATAAAACCCGCAAAACAGAAAACAGGGGGATAGCTTGGACCATAATTCAGCTTCAGGGGTGCACCATGTATGCCCTGGTGCATCACGGTACCCAAGTATCAGGCACGCCGAGCCGCCGGGACCAGAAACTACCAACGATATGTCTTGCACACCAGTCGTCCTGCAGAAGAGGCTGCTCGGCTCCCAGCTCTTTCTGAGCTGTGATTGTGAAAACAGAATGAATTCTCCAATCCATTAGCGCTTTCAGCTGGGTTTGATCAAATTGCTGCACCCTCCATGCCCAGGCTCTGAAGGATGAATGCATAATTGAGAAATTCTTTCTTCTAAAATATTTCTTAAATCCAACGACAAAAGAGTATAATCAGAAAGTTACTCGCTTTTCAGGGATAGTTCTGCTGTAGCTGTTTGGATAAAATGACTGGAAATCAGAGCTACAGACATTTAAATAATCTGTTAAAAAGCTATTACGTTTCCCTAATGCTAGCCATTTTTAAATGGCTCTTGGTTTGATTCATGAACAATACATGAACAGCACATGAATCACATGGGCAATTTTTATGAAGTACTTATCCCAAAAGGAATGTCAGACTGGATGAAATCCATTGTAAATTGCAGCATTTTCATATTTTTTTTAAATAACATGTGTTAAGGTTCAACTTCTCATAGACCAAAGTTGACTCAGAAGTTGGGCCTGCTGCAGTAGATCAAGGAGCCAACAGAGGCTGCAAGATGTCGTACAGATAATTGTAAAGATATTGCTGCTGTTCAAGTGCTTTGAAGTTCTGTAATGACTTTTTGCATCAGGTTTAACTGAAGTCAAAGCTTGCTACTTAATCATGAGATCCATAAGCACATAAATATTGCTGCTGCTGCCATGCAGTGAATTGCCTTAGTATTAATTAGGAAAAATGTGCCTTGCGCTACAGCTCCAGGGATTTGGGAGCTTCTGCGTTCAATGCCACTACCAACAGAATGGGTTTCGGGCTAGAGTCCTTCCACATAGCTCTTCCTCAGTTGTCCCAGCTCTAAGATATAGACTAGATAAATTATTACCCACCTGACTGGGATACTGCAAGGACTAAAACATTCCCTGTAATGTAACAGAATTTCCTATAGTTAAAAGCATTTCAGTATAATGTATAAAACATGAGCATAAAGGCAGTCACCTCATATTGTCTAACCCATGTGGTGAATGTACCCATATTTCCTATGCACAGCCAACGTTTGGGATGATGTTAAAAGAAGCGTTATTGCTAATTGTCATTTTGAAACAAACAATACATTGCCGGTTGAGCAATATGATCAAAATCCAAAGCATTGTTTCAGCTGTGTTATAAAAGAAGTCAGATTATGCAATTCAGTGCCAAAGTGACTTAGATCTGCTTAAAGAACTCTAAATTATGGTAAGTATTTAAACTGATAAGCAGAGATTTAATATGGGCCACAATAGGACTAATGAATAAATATGAGGGGTTTATATTACCTATTTACAATCACATTTAAAAGTAGCACTACAGCTGTTAGTTTATACTCAAGGTATGCTTCGTACCTTGGATGTTAGGCAGCAAAGTGACATATCTACAGAGCCTCTTGCTTGATCTGAAGAACTCCCAGGACATGATTTTTCTCAGTTTAGCCATTCATCAAGCTAAAGTTTACCTACTTTTCATGGGTTTGTGGAAACCTTAACACACATTCTAGCACATGGCAATCTTACAACTGTACTGACAACCAAATACCAAAGAGCTGCCCTGGGGAAAAAAATAAATATGTTGTGGTTAGGATCCTAGATTAAGTAAAATTCTAGGACACTTTAAATGTTAATGCATCCCAGTTGTACTGCATTTTGGGAAATGATGCTTCTTTTATTGTTTTGAGTTACTCAGGCCCATAATCAGGTCCCTAATATGTTCAACAAAGCATCAGGATACATAAAATATCTTACCGGATAATCCTCTTTGGAATCCACAGTTCAGTTATTAAGTATTCTTTTCACTAATCTCTGTAATCCTCTGTTGATATAGGTCAGTAAAACAGTGGCTAAACCCCGTATGATAAAACTAAGTCTAGGTTTTGACATCATTCCCTTTATATTTTGGCTATATTTTCCCCAGCTGTTCTTATTCCTGAAGGAGCTTTACCAGTGCTACAGGTGTCACACTTGGCACTTCCCAGAAACCACAGAGAAGGGTTTTGTGCACGTATGTCAGCCATGAATTGAGATTCATCAGCATACTCGGGGATATTCACAAAATGTGTGTGAAAGTCAAGACCAGAATTATATGCTGTTTGGTAACTGGGATGACACTAGCTCACTAGTGTTCGCAGCCACTGGATTAGCAATCAGTGTTAAATCTTCAGATGCAATGGAAGTTAACAATGCTGGTTTTATATCATCCCAAAAAAAAAACCATTGAGTCTGTTTTCCCCTTTTGATTACAGTTCATTTAAGGGAAGAACATTACTGCATGCTTTGAAAATGTTTTATGTGTCTTTGGCTGATAGAACACACAAAACGTTTGAATAGGCCCATTTATTTGAGCAGACGTATTAAATAATACTTTAAATGTGAACATGAGTGTCATAAATTTTGTAGTCTCTTTAAAGTAGGATAAATCTGTGTATTTAAAATAGTCTTTCTTCAAAGCCATCTTTTTTTTTTCAGTCATAAAGGAAACTCTGATTTGTGCTGCATGAACAATGCCAGCATCATCATTTTAATGTTATCCATATGGGCTTCTAATAATAGATAAGAGACTACATTTGTATTGTATATCTTAGAGACATTTAAAATCTTGATAAGAAAAGGCTGATTTCATTGGCCCCACAGTTAAAGGAAAGCAGACCCTAATTAAAAGAATTCTGTTCTGAATTAACTAGTTTGACATGTGCTAATTGACAGTTCCTGTGAAATGGTTCTAATTAAAGTCAATATGTCTTTTTCAATTAAAAGGAAATTAAGAATATACTAATATACATTAACAACTTAATCTGCCTTCAATATCCCATACATCAGCTGCTTTTTTTCTAATGTTATTGGAGAACCATCTGACATGCATCTTCTACTGTTTGGTTATGGTATCTCATTATTACTCAACAAGAATGCAAGCGGTAGTGGATATACCCTAGAGCAAGACGATAACCTGCCTGTACCTAATGCGCTCAATTCCTCATCTCTTGTCTGATAAAAGATAAATCCACCTTTCCACACAGAAGAAAAAATATTTTTCTGTTGAATGGAGATGTCCTTACGAATTGTATACCATCGCAAGTATTGATAATTAGTCAGTGAATTCAAACTTTTGATAGAAGCTGTAGAAGTGAATGTACTGCTGAGCTGTTCTTTCATGATGTGGCCCAAGGAAAGGTAGGATTTTGACTTTAGAAAGCCATCTCTCCCCATGCTCTGTTTCCAAAGTGAATGCAGGGCAGAGTTCTCTGGTGGGAATGCTTTTAATTGTATATACAAGCAGAAAATAGAAAACATGCCTGCTTGGTAGAGCAGTGTTGAAAACCATCCCATTGTTATTGCTGGAAATGTGACGTGGCTGTTTATAGCCACAAAATTAAGTATTCAAATGTGCAGTTGACTTTTTGCTACCAATTTCATGGCTTTACTGCTACTGACTTTACTAACTAAAAAAGATCCATGAAAAATATCATGCCCCATGCTGATAAACTCCCTATCTTGAACATGTAGGGAACTATGCAGAAGATTAACATCTGTTCATGTGGACTTTGCTATTGATTTTTCATAGATTTTATTTTCTTGTTTGGGAAATAATGAAAAACTCAATCAATACATTTTGGGGAGAGTAGAGTCACTGGGGGAACAAGTGGAGTAATTGACTTAAGAGGTAATTAGCTGCTTTAAAAAACCCTCCTCATATAGGCTGTTAAGAACACAATTTCAATTTTATAATAAATTTTGTAATGCAACACTGCTTCAGCTATCAATGTTGAGCCTGCTGAATTTGTCATAGATAATATACTATGTAACCAGATTTGACCAAAGTTACATTTGCCTCCAGTGGCCTAAAACCATCATTTTTTTTCTTTTAAATCATAGAAAAGGATGTATATTTTTTAAGATGAAAATTCAGTAAATAGTCATTTACCTGTGACATTAGGAAGCAAATTAAGTAACAGAGAATATGTTTTGGTAGTGCAAAAAACTGAACAAGCTGATAGTGTGGCTTAGTTTCAAAAACCATATAAAATACTCGGGGGGAATTTGAGAGTTGGGTAATATGTTATTTTTTAATTTTTGTTTGAGGTTGTGGGCTTTCCGTCTATTTGCTGAAATTTATATTCATTTTAAGAAGCAACTAATATTCAAAACATTTCATACTATTGGAATAAAATGACCATGTTGAATATTATTGTCTGGCTCTGCTTACAGAAGAAATTCAGCCAGATTTTCAGGACTGTATGGCTGGATTTCACATAGGCAGTTACTTTTGTTTTGCAAAAGCAAATGTCAATGAAAGGTTTAAAACCTTGTCCCAAAGCATTTTTGATTCAGTTTAAAATGGCCCATCCTAAAGCTAAAAACATTGTGTTTGGTCAGCTCTCTCAATACCATACAGACCATTGGCACAAAGTATTGGGCCCAGCAAGATGCTTCGTCCAAGCATCTTGATTTACAGGAGGGTTGAAGCTTTTTGGGCTATTGTCATGACACAAATTAAAGGACTTCAGAAAATTCCTTGGCCAGCTCCCCTGGCTTGTTGTGCAATGGGTCCCTGTGATTCCAAAGGAAGATCTTCAGAGCAGGGGAAAAGAATTCAGAGAACCTGAAGAAAAGCAACAGCTGAGATACAGATCTGGGAAATGGCTGCTAGCTTCTACCAGGTGGAGTTAAATACCCATCTCCTTTTGAGGACATAGGGTAAAGGGCATGATACATCACTTCAATGTGATCTCCTTATTTCATGAAACCAGGTGCTAAGATAATCAGTTCCTAAAAATATCCTTGTCCTAAAAAAAAAAAAAAAAAACATTTACAGCACAGACTCAACTTTTACCTTAAATATAATTTTTATTTTAAATGCAAAAATTTCCCAAATGCAAAAATTTCCCAAAAGAAGATGGACTGAACACCATGGTGCCATATCTTTGTGTCTGCTGTAGTCTTTTAATATATCATCATCTATGCCAGGGACGATATATTCAAACAGCATTTATGTATGCATCCAGGAGCATATATGACTCACAGATGCCACTCTTTTCTCAGCATCGGATTTTTAACCATTGCCTCAGTATGGTGCTGGTACAGATGCACCACTGAAGTAAGATGTTAAACATGTCTCTAAATTAGTAAATAAACAAATCTCTGGGAGACTGCAGAAATTCTGACTACTTGTATTCATTAAAATTCCATGGTTCTTTGCACAAGAGGAATGCTAATCCTGGAGCCTAAACTGAGGCCCAAACCCGCAGTCGCTTAAGACATGCTCAAAATAGAGTAAGACTACTTGCAAGGTTCAGTTTAAGGACTGAGGTGACTGCAGTTCACCAGTATTCTGCCTGTCCAAAATGCAGATTATTTTTCCACTGACTGCATTATTCTGTCTTCTCTTCTCTCCTTTCACTGTTGCTTTCCTGTAATCTGCTAAGAGCTTGCCATGTTTCAGCTGTATCTTATGCACAAGTGAGAGGATGAGGATAATGGTATGTGAAACATTCAGAAAACTATTTTCCTCCTACTCCCCTTTCTAAGCCTGTTTCAGTATTTCAAATCCTTGGAACGAAAGTACAAAGAAAGGTGGTAAGAGAATGAGGCATAATTAATAAAACAGTTGCCTTGATTCTGAAAACACTTATGAATGAGTTTCACTTGACTCATAAAAGTAGTCATATTAATTTCAAGAAAACCATGTTTGCTGGAGCATGTGATCGCAGTGCATTTCCAGGACATGTAGGAATATTCTTCTCATAGTGTAAATATTTAAACTGAGGATAGTCCTGGTAGCTTGGGAGCACTCCTCACTCACACAACTAGTCTTAAAAGCCAGGGGGTCAGGTAAAAATAAAAATTCATCCACATAAGGATCCTGCTTTATGTGAATACCTTGCTACAAAATAATCAGTATCAATACTCTCAAGAGAAAATATGTACATATCACTGCATGAACCATCGTAGTAAACTGGTAAATTACCTTCCTGTGGTTGAAGGTCTAGATGCTTTTCAGAGAGTCTCACAGCCCTGTAAGTCAAAAACACAATCAGACCCAAGAAAAAAAAAAAAAAAAAAAAAAAAAAAAAAAAAGGAATCCTGTTCCTATGAACCTTCAAGAACGCAGCTATCTTTGTCTTTGTATAAATAATTAGTGAAGCAGTCTTTCTGTTTATATCCAGCCTAGCTAGATAGAGCTGTTTGTGTGGGGAAGAAACTGCTGTGTTCCCAATGCAAGCCAAGCACATCATATAAATTCTAGAGTCCAAGAAAAAATTTATCTTGGCAACATGTCTGCTCAAGAAATCAGCATGTGAGACACGGGATACTGTGGTCCATGTAAAATCCTCTGGTTAGCAAGTCTTTTCCTCAAGCATCTGTCCATCTTACCACTCTCCCTTCTTCCCTCTCCCTTCGAACAGCACTTACTGTACGTAGTCACATTTGCCTAGCCATGAACGCTGTGTTAGTTATACATCCTCTTAATACATACATTATGGAATGTGTTTGTTTTTGCTGTTAGAACAGATAAACATATTTTCAACATGTATTTGTTCATGAGCTGAAAAACAAAGTCATGTGGGGTGTTTTTAATATCTTGTTGGCTTCTCTATTGAGAACATTTGGCCCCAGGCAGCTTTCATTTACATACCATGCCCTACATCTTTTCTATTATTAATTGAATATTCACATTTAAGTGTTCCTGATCTTGACCCCCTATTTGTTCTGCACATACTTTTGTACTCAGTGGCATTATTTTAGCTAACATTATTTTTAATATCATCATGCAAATAATTATTTCATTAAAGTCATACCTTTCATTGCCAGGGAAAAGGACTTAAAATCAATAATGCGTCTGCCTTTCCGTATTACATATAGATAAGTAGATCGGTACAGAGAGTAAACATGGCTACAATGGTAAAACAATTTCTGTTTTAACCTCCTACTTTTAAGTATTCAAATTTTTCTGACCTTTACATTCAGATTTTAAAATTTAGAGCTATACTTTGTGGTCTTCACCTTTGCCCAAAGGTGTCCTTGTTAAGTGAACACAAGAAGCTTAACTAGAAAGATTTTCTTTTTTTAACCATAACAAAACTTTAATCCAAAACAACTAGCTGTAGATCACTGGAATATGGCTTGGAGCAACCTTCCAAGAAACTTTCCTTGCACTACAACACAGAAATCTGATTTGGACTCTGTCATAATCCAGATTTTTGACAGCTGTATTCAGATCGCTTTACGTGCACAGCCAGGGAAAACTTCTGAACACACGCATGGGTAGCACCGTTGCTGAAAGGAAAATGGGCAGAAGTGGTGAACAGGTAAGGAGTCCCGTAACTGTATCAATTATCCTTGCACACTTTTTATCACTTGAAGGATCAGAGGAGTTCCTTGTAAATCCAGCAGGAAGAAATCCCACTGTGATGCCCTTCAAAACGTTCTGCAGCTCCTGATATGTATCCAAAAATCTGAAAATTTAGGCATTGGATTGGATTCATGCTACCTGAAACAGTGATTATTCAACCTTTGGACCTCTGTGGGCAGAATAGTGACTTTCCTTGAGCCAAGGAGAGGTACTCAGTTCTCAGTGGATTCGTTTCAGGACCAGGCAGTCCTGCTCTGACCCGAACAGCTAGTCCTAGACAGGTAGCACATCAGCACTACTTTATGAGCCAAGAGACTGAAGACCCAGGTTTTTCTTCTACCTCCTCTGCCTTTTTTTTTTTACACACAGGGAAAATTTGTGCCATTACTCATGCTCTAGAAAATAATTGTCAGATAACATTATTGAAAATCATCTTATGAACAATACGACAGGATACATTTATTCATGTCAAGCCCCAGTCTTTCCATGTGTAACACCATGGCGGCCACCATACTAACGTGGGAGTCCTGCTTGAAACAACACTGGTCATGTTGGTCTGTCCATCTGCCTCCACATCATACATGAAGGAGTGAGAATCTCTGATACAAAGAGAGCATGCTGAAATGCTGCAGAGATCAGTGAATGTGCCAGGCACAGTCTAGTGAGTGAAAAAGTGTATGAAATGTGTATGAAAAGCACTCTATAAAGAGTAGTAGTAGTTCAGATCACAAGTAATATTGAAATGGATAGCAGTGAAAACAGACTGGCACTATACAGCTCTCCGAAATGCATAGGTACCTTTGTTTCACTTCCAAAGAAATTGCACCTGAAAGGGTCTGTTAGGCATTTTGGGTGGCTAATTTACCTTCCACACCTACGATACCCGCTATAGAGGCTGGTTCTGGTGTCTCAGGAGAAAAATACAGGCTGTATATTTCAGGCAGATCTCATTCTGCTTTGGAAGTCTGTGGGAGACTTTCCACAGACTTCAAAGTGTGTTGGTTCAGCGCATATCCTGCTGTGAGAACAGATCCTTGTGCAATACAAGAGCAATCAGATCCAGCCTCCAAGTAGCAGTATTTCCGAATCCTGGTATCTGAAGCTAGAAATCTCAGCTCTGCACCGAAGTGTAGATGTTCTTTGAGGTCACATCTGTCTTTGTGTGAACTAAATAGCATTCATAGAAGCGCATTATTTCTGAAAACAACCACTTAAATCACAATTTAGATGACAATACATGCAGAAGCAAATTTAGGAAACTTCAGTGTAGGTCAGCAAAGAGAAAATAAAACAAACATACAAGAACTTGAAGGGATGGATGGGTGTCCTGAAAGGATCGACTTTTCCAAAACTATTGGCATTCTGCTAGTGTGGTCCACCTCAGGTTTACTAAAAACTGCTGGTACTCTAAGCTTTGTATGAAACTCATTTGTCTTCTTCATGTCATGGGAATACTGTTAGAATATAATACTTTACTTGGGGAGATTCACCACACATCTATGAAACTTAAAGTTAATATAAACTCGGAGATATCAGATTAAAAGCTGCTGAGGATCTTCGTCATGTTCTTGTTTGGGTAGCTGACTTAACCATTATGGGCTTGATCCAGGAAACGTGCTCCAGTGCCAAAAAAGCAGCCTGCTAACATCAGTTAATTGTGCATCTGCCTGTGCACAGGTCAGGCTGCAAGGCTGGAGTCCTGCAGTGGTCTTAATGCAAGACCAGGAAATTGTCTTGTGTAAGACCTCTTATTCTGCCCAAGTTAAATCAATGGGGCTGTTTGGATGAAAATATATCCATATATTCACATACGAGAAGGAGGAATTTCCAGTCTGATCTTTCACGTTCCTCATGGTTTGTGTATATGCTTATTGAAAATGCAATGTAATTTTATATTTTATAGTTTGAATCATATAGAATCAGCATAATTTATGCTGGATCCAACATGCCTGTTAAGCAGTAGGAATGTTTTTCATGAGGAGAAAATGTATATAAAGACAGATCTGAGATATCTATACATGTATGCATGCAACCAGCAGGCCGAAATTACTGAGAATAACTTACTGGGAAGTAACTTTCTAGCTGAGACTTTTTACACCAGTTTTCAGAACACAAGAGGGCAATTTTGATATTTATCAAAAATTAACAGGGTTTTTAAAATTCATTTCATTTCTTTTCCTGTTTTTGCTTTTTGTATTTTTTTCTTTTTGTGAACACGACAATTGCAGTTTTCTGGGATGATGGTGAAGCATCAAATCCAAGAGTCTGAGCTCAGCAATGCGAAGCAACACAAGGGTACATGGACAAGAGATGCTTTGGGACCTCCAGAGAGGCATGTGTGGCATAGCATGGGACGCAGGGTGGGTGTGTGGGAGGCCAGCCCTCCCTGCCCATCTGTCACTGCGGACACACAAAAACATCATTGTCAGGGGCCCTACATCAGGTGTGCGCTCCTCAGGCAGCTGCCGCTGTGAGGGCTGGGGAGAAAGCACCCCTGCTTTCAGCATCTGGTCGAGGGATTGTGCTATAGCAAATTAAACTGGAGTGAAAACCGACCTTTTTCTCTGTGTTTATATTATAGCTTCCTCCTTATCTGTGCTTGCATCGTGCAAGTCACAGCTACAAGATCTGGGATCGCCCCTGTGTTGAAGTCGTCTTTCTCGCTGATGTAGAGAGCACGCGCTTGTACATCTGCATGTTTTGTGCTTGTTTCCTGAGAAAAGATCCTTTTGCTGCTTGTGTATGTGAATCATACATGCACATAATCAAACAAGAGCCAGTGTACTTTCATTGATGAAACATAAATCCCATTCTATATAGTCAATGGAAAACATCTGCAGATTTTAATTAAACTCATGCATTGCAATGAGGGCTAGAGCCAAAATCTTTTAAAGAATAGTGAAAAAGCAGCAGACAGAGGTGTACAGCAGAGATATAGTCAGAAAAAGATAAATGAAAATGTCCTGAGAGCCTATATACAAAGTACATGCACAAGTAATTGCATTAGTACAATCCGAATTATACATGACGAAGAAAATATGCAGGGTTTTTGAGGAACAAAATTTTCATTTTTTTTTTGCAAATGTGTTGTCTAGAAATGACCTTTTTTATTATTGTTGTTTTGTGTACCTGCAAATTTTCACAGGATGATCCACACAAATTATCTTGGAAAGAGGGATAATGGAATAAAAAATAAATAAAGGAGAAAAAGAAAACAAGCTCAAGAAATAATACTGATCTCCAGTTCATTTTTAAGATTCACACCAAACAAAATGGCAAAGTAAGGAAGCAGACCACAATGTTTTAGCTTCATTGCTAGAATATGGCTGCATGTAAAGTGTGCATTGTTATTATGGAGAGTCTTCTGATGCTTCTCTGTGTTTCTCTTTGCAAAACATAAGATGAGGGGGTGATCACCAGTGGGAAATGAACAGTCACTGCAGTATCAGATTGGGCTGGAATCTGTCATACTTGGAAACCAGTGTGAATAGCGTGGTCTTACACCCAGGATAAGAAAGGAATGTTAAAGTTTTGATTGAGCAAAATGATGCCCAGATAAGAATAAAGAAAGATCACTCAGTTCTTAGCATGCATTTAAATCCATTTTGACACTTCGCATAGCTTAAGGTTATAAATCTTAAAAATTTGCTGTTGTCTTTCTGTTGTGTTTTTTTTTTAAAGGTAATTTTAAAAAAAAAATGAATATTTGTGAATTGCTCAGGACTCCTCCTAAATATTCAGTGATTATTAGTGGTAATTTACAGTAAATCCCATCTTACAAAGACATGGTCCTTAGGAACTCAGTCTTTTGTAAAGGTATGGACTTTGCTTGCAAGTAATTCCAATGGAGGACACATAGCCCTTTCTAGAATGCACCACACAAACAAGCCCTGGCATAATTTATTTCAGGTCAATATATTAAACATCTTTTTACTGATACCAGATTTGAGCTAAGACAATATTTGTTGGTATAAGAAGAAGTCATGATGGTTTAATCTAGAAAAATAACTGTACTTGATTGAGGTACAGTTCTTTCAAAAGAGGTTAATGATATATTTGCTTCGCCACCCCACCCCCCCACACCACCCCACCCCACAGTGACAAATTATAAACTCATTTAATCAAAGCAGAAGTTAGGGTCACCTTGACACATACTTTTCTGTCAGCCCTGTTGATGTCAACAGATGCTGTATGTAGAGTGACTGCAGAACACCGGGTGATCCACAGTGCAGGTCAGAGATGAGCATTTTACTCCGAATTCCCTATATGGTGCTGGCTGCTGGAGTGATTGATTAGCCTTTGTGATCCCATCACACAATAGACTTTCCAGTCAGAGCTAACCTTTCTTATAAGGAAACCACAGCTTTAGCAATAATGGTTGAGCACTTACCTCTTTATATGCTTTTTGTGGACGTATTGATTTGAGGCATATGTGACCTTTGCCGCCTGAGACAAAGAACTTCATATACAAATGAAGAAATTTGCGAATTTTACTTGGAAAGCATCTCCCACTTTGTCAAAACAAAGTTTGCATTTGGCATTAATTGGACCAGAATTCTGCCTCAATTTGCCATCTTTGACCCATTTGTGCTGCATAAGCACGATGTGTAGATGTGCATATAGTCAGGCTTTCTCCCCAGAACACATGCCATGTGCCTACAGCACAACACAGCCTGATCATCACTTACAAACATCTATTAACCTTTGACCACAAGACAGGAACCTAAAAGAAGCTAGATAGCACCTCAGCAAGTCCAGTGCCTCTCCTTAGCCTAATCCAGCATTCTTAGTACACCTGGCCCAGCCCTTTGGCAGAATTTCTAAGGATTTTCAGGAATACTGAATCAAGCTGTTTTTTGCAGCCTAGGGCCTTTTTGCTGTCTCTTTCAGCTACTCTTAATACATGACATGATATTACAACCTTTTGAAACTTCTTCACATCTTTTGGGAGATCCATGGGTACTAACATAAAATGTTAGAAAACTTACCTTTAGTTAACAGGGAGTTTGTTTTTATACTACTTTTAGAAATATCTAGCTGCAAAAAAAAATGCGTGGGACCCAACTCATCCACCTCTTACTGTCTAAAACTTAGTTCCTCTCAAACAGAAGTATTTATTTACCTCCCTGGATATAAAAGCCCAGAAATGAAGTGTAGTATAGTAGAGAAGGTATCTTGATTTCATGTTAGCTACTCAAACAGTTCCTCTCTGAAAGAGTTTTTTTTCTGCTGGGCAAGGCTATAACAATATATTGTAGGTGCCTCTTCCCAGTGACATTTTTAATTACTAATTTTTTTCAGAGATTTCAGGTGTAGAGTGCTTACAAATAGAAAGCAATTTGGGGAAGACAAGTCAAAGGATAATGGAACTTCTGCTCTGTGTTTTGCTTCTTGAAGAGGTAGAGGGAGCAAGGGTCATCATGGAGCACAGATCCTCTTTGGGTTTCCACGCTTGTGCAAGAGAAAGATTAAGTCTGGCATATAGGTTCACATCCTAATTATCTGAACATTATGGGAGAGTTGTTTTATCCTCTTGATTTGCTTGGGAGTTCTTTGGAAACATGAACCAGTTTCATCCAGTCTGTTGTTTGAGAGCTATTTATCCTAAACCATCCATGTTTGCACAAAATAAATAGATAGATTAGATAGATTAGATAGATAGATAGACAGATAGATAGATAGAGATCTTGCCACCACATAGGGGCCACAGGTAAACTATATTTTCCACTCCCAGCCTCAAGGCTGAAAAAATAATTTAATTCTTTCTGGATAGAAAAAAAAATACTTCTTTCATTAAAAAAAAAACCTATCTGCTACAAAATAGTGATGGAAGCCCTCCACAATATCTTTCTTTACTTGCAAATATTTTAGAAGTAAAGCCAGATTTTTTGAAAAAGTCGGGGTGGGTAAAAATATATAAAGTAATGTAATTTTTCAGTGTATGGGGAAATCCTCAGCCCTGAGTTGATGCCTTTCTCTGCTCTGCTGGAACTCAGATCTGTACATGTCTCCCTGAAGCCAACATCCAACTCCATGTCTCCAAAAATGCACACCTCTGCCTCCCATGCTGATGTTGGTTTATAACTGATTCAGGGATTAACAGTGATCCTCTGATGTCTTGGGTGAATGACCAGATTATGCAAAATCTGGTTGTATTCCCAAACCATCCTGCCCTCTCCTTTTCTGTTCCCTCTCATAAAGAAATGTTCAAAGAGAAACAAACGTTTCTGGGACAAGGGTGGAAAAGTGACCAGAGAAGTCACTGCAAGTTTGGCTACTAGGGATGCTCCCAAACCTGCTCACATCTCTTGCTCCCACAGCAGAATTACCAAATCACTTTGGTGGATGAGGATTTGCTGTTTGCAGCGTAACTTCATGAAACTCCAGTACTGGATACATTTAATCAGTTGCATGCACTTACACATAGATTAATAAAGAAGGATAGATGAACAGACAGGTCATAAATTAACTGAAAAGTTTGTAAATTTCTCACGTCACTGGGATATAAGAAGGGAGATTCATCCCTGCTGTCCACCTAGATGCAGGACTTAAAGCAGACAGGTCACTGTTTTCGGGTGAAAAGAGGGGTAAAATGTCCTTTCTCTGCAGTCCCACAGCTTTGCTTCAGGGGACAACCTGCAGGAAGCGTATGAGTGTTACAATGCTGTTCTGTCAAAATACACAAGTCCTACATCCACTGCAGCTGGGCATATCTAACTGTACATACAAGAAAATCTCCCTCACTTCTTTCAAGCAAAAGTAAAAAAAAAAAAAAAAAAAAGGGATTTTTTTTTCTTCCTTACGAAAATGCAGGGAAGCACGTGTTTCAGGTAGATAAAGATTTAGACAACTGTGAAGCGTAAAAAGTTGTACCTAAAATTTGTATGTTCTGACCTAAAATCCATATTTTTTTTTAAAAAACTTTTCCCTCAGATTGTTCATTTTAGTACTTCCTTCAACAAAATTAGTAAATGTCATACTAGTCGATAGATGATCTGAAAGCAAATGAGAAAGTCCATTTCTTCTCTTAAGTTTGAGTGGGATTGTTTGATATTTTGCTGCCTTTTTGTTGAGATGGAGTTTGGCTTTGTTGGTTTCAAGTGAGGGATGTCATCTGCACTATTAACAAGCCCCGCTCACACAGACTCCACTTAAGCAGAGGCAGGTCATGGTTCTGCTGTTGCTTATTTTATGAGAAGCTTGTTAATGGTTTTATTCATCATGCACTTCAGGCCACAGGACAAATGCACGCTTGTTTATATGAAAAGTCAATCTCTGTCTACAATATCTTGAATTTCACACACACACACTAGAAATCTACACAAATCTAGCCTCATTAAAATAAATAAATAAATAAATAAGTGTTAATTTTGGAAGTAACTCAAGAATTTAGTTTCTTCATTCACCTAATTCTACAAGACAAACTCATCCACAGCACAGACCTACTCACTTTTTCGGGACTGTGCTGTAGATGAAACCAGCCCACATGCAGCACTGTCCAAGTGCAGAAAGAGCTAGAATTGCACCTGCCCTTAACCAGGCTGCAAAAGTAAGGGTAATGCTCTCTCAGCATGCCAAAATTTACTACTTTAATCAGAATAAAGACCCACCTACTCCTCATGGCTTTATTTATTAGTGAGGGATTATTCTTTCCATCTGTGGGTCTCATCTCTTTAATTAAATGTAGGTGGGTTTTGCTTCTTAGGTAAGTTGCTCAGACTTGCAAAATGTTTACTTGGTTTCTCAGATTTGTATTCCCCCAACTTCAAACTTGCTCCATGAAAATAATGGACGTAGATCTAAAATGGAATAAGTAATTGCTTGATAGCTTCTTGCTCGCTCTTTAAAGTGCTGCGCAGCTGCTGATGTATGTTTGTGCTGGCATTGCAGAGTGGAGCCCTGGGAATAGGGAATCTGATTTCAGAGAAACAAGAACCAGCTTCAAAGAAG
This sequence comes from Cygnus atratus, assembly GCF_013377495.2. NCBI lineage: Eukaryota > Metazoa > Chordata > Aves > Anseriformes > Anatidae > Cygnus > Cygnus atratus. Next base: position 82,263,500 of record NC_066396.1, read on the forward strand.
TGAACAACTCTCCCCAGCTGATAGAACTTTTACTGAAGGAAAACAACAACGAAGTAAGAAACACACCAGCAATATCTCCTGTTACTCCTCTGCAATCCTTTTCAAAACTTTCTTCTCGTTTATCTGATTATGCACTTCCGTTTCTAAACTCTCCCTTGTGGTGTTTTTACCTTTTCTGTTAGTTTAGGTGTTTGACTGTAGGTTTCAGTGTGAGAGCACATTACTTCAAAGCACATTATATTGGTTATTAAAGGGGGGAGGGGAACCAATCCTGTAGTTGCAATATATCCTTTAAGGTCTCTGCAGAATGGGAAACCAATTTGAGGTCTATTAGATAACTTGGTTTTTTAATATAGATTAAAAAGACATTATCCTCTAATGATAAGCTAGTCTGGAGTTTTTGTTCATGGATGCTATGGTATTTAAATATAAGAGCCGATCTAGTTTGATCATATTTATCCAGGAATTAGCTGGTTGAAAAAAAAAACACTTTGGTCACTAAAGTATATGTTCAGCATTTCATGAAAAGGTTGGAAAATGCAGGGTGCAAGAGACTATCTTGAAAACACTGCATGCTTTAGAATTTACTTCTGCCAACAAAAAATAAAAATTAAAAAAAAAAAAAAGAGGAACAGAAGCAGTTGTTAGAAGACCCAGTCCTTCTTCCATTTCATCTAACACCAGTTTGGCAGTTAACTTTCAGGAGAGTAAGTACAGACTCACAAATTTGTACAGCTAGCCACTCCTATGGTGCAGATTTCTGAACTGAACAAAATCAATATGCCTGTACTGTTTTTGCTGTTCTGCTTTACACCAGCCAAATAACTATTTATGAGAAGACCTCCCAGAGCATGTTATTGACGTACGAAAACATCTTTGCCTTTCGCTTGTGGAAGATTTTTCTTTTTTCTCTTAACTTTCCAAGCACAGTTTCCTGACACTAATAGGTTGGGATATTTCCGTGGGAAGGCTCTGTGAATGTTGTTCCTTGAACAGGGAGAGAACAACACTGGTTTGTTTAGTTATTCTGAGTGTATGATGGATGAAATGTCAGAAATAATTCTACAGGCTGCTGATGTCTAATCCCAGAGGACAAATGCCTGCATTTGAAATCCCACTGCAGGTTTAATTTGCCCAAATGAATCCCCATTACAACACCTTTTGTTACTTTTGCAAAAAGCAATAAAGTAATGCTGACAAATTGTAAACCAAGAGCAAAGTGACTCTGGAATTATTAAATATCACTCACAACTAAATTTAGCTGGTAAATTTGAATTGGTAGAAAGAGCTTTAACTAAGAAATACTTTCTCTAATCCCCACCACTTGAGATATTGAACATCTCTTGACTGCAAAAGCTTTGGCAATACCTGAGGGCCGAAGGACACTCAGGCACCCAGCTGATGCTAAACGCATCTTGGTGTACATGCAGGTCAAGGGATGATTTCTCTGAATTTGAGGATATGAGACAGTGGCTCTGGCAGCAAGGTGAGACTTTCTAGGCTTTCACAGTATTAAAACAACTTGTTCAGCACAACCCTGGAAACTAGGTGTTCTTCTCACCCTGACTGAATTGGAAAGGATAGATAGCTCACTGCTCAGGGGACCAGCACAAAAAAAAAATAAAAAAATTGTAAATTCAAATGCAATTCTGATTCTACATTTGGCAATGTAGAATCTACCACAAGCAGTAAATAACTATTGTCTTTACATAATCTAAGAGTTAGTATTTCTTTAACTTTTATGCCCTTCTACAAACTAAAACCAGTTATAAAACCTTGGCAGTTATTTTAAGATATGGCTATCTTATTTATTTCTTACTAACTGAGTGTGGAAAATGGAAGAAGAAGGACCCTGTAGATGACAACAGCCCTAATTTTCAGAAGTACTTTCTGATTTTTCAAGCACCATCTTGCACTGTACTACACTGGGTGGAAAAAGAGCAGTTTAACCTCAGTCTGAATGAAACGCACACATGGAGAATTTGGTACATGTTTCTTTCATTGCATTATTGGAACAGAACTGCTTTATACAGACCATTCCTGTAAGCTTGTTCTTATTCCAAGAAAGAATACACTGAAAGCTGGAAATCAGACTCTCACTGTTGTGGGTTGCCTGCTATTGAAATGGTTCCACTGGGCTTCTCCCTCCCTTTGTTTACCAAGGCTGAATTTCACTCACAGAGTAAGAACATCAGTTTTAAAAGTACATGAGTATCATATAAGTTTGTAAATTCACTGTTCTCTGTAAGTAATATAGGCTGCTTCCATGTAACAGCAGCATTATAGAAGTGTGTACTATATTTTAGCTGTCAAGTTGTTGTTTTTGGAGGCAGGTGAGTGTTGGCTGTAGGGATCATGTGTAAAGTTCCTGGATGAAGAGAGGTTATCCACAAGATCCTTGACTAGACAGAAGTTGGTACACGGGATTTACTTGGTGTTAAGAGGCAAGCTATGTTATAAAAGAATTTGAGATCACTGTAGCTTATGGGTATTTTCATTGTGCATATAGATGTCTAATCCCCTTTGAATCCTACTAATCTCTTGGCCTAAGTTATACCTAATAGCAATGAGTTCACCAGGTTAATTACTGCTTTTGTTAAAAAAAAAAAAAAAAAGTAAGAAAAGAAAATGCCTACTTTTATTAGATTTTTTTTCCATTCTGCTTCACTAAACTTTGTGTTCTTGAGTGGATAAACAGAAGAAACTGTTTTACCTTCTTGGTATGATTTATTATCTCGAACAATGCTACTATATCCCTTCTCACACATCTCTGTCAATTGCACGGTCCTAATCTCTTCACTTTTCATTCACATGAAAATGTGTGCATTTCCTACCTTTTTGCAAGGCAAAGTCTATGTAGAGAGTTGATCTGAGACTTCAAGTTATCAGAAGGTGATGGACCTGCCCCATTGTGCCTCCCCACTCCATGCTCACATGAAAGAGTCTTTAAATAAAAGACAGAAACAATTCTGGGAGCAGAGAGTGAAGCCAAGAGGATGCCCAGGGCCCTGAAGCCACACTTCCTTTCATCTCTAGTCAATGGCCCTGCGAATCCTCAGTTCTTTCCTTGACCACAGTTATTTCGCCACAGAGTGGGAAACGTGGGCTTACATTCCCCAAGGCAGAAGGGGAAATGGGACCCATGTGTCCCTCTGGCTGTGTGACTGCGCTGACAATATGGCTATTGCACTGTGAGGAGGGGGTGGGCACAACCACTGTCCACTTCCTCTTCCAGAAGTATTTTAACAGAAAACAGTGATCCCTTCTAAGTTCCTTGGGAAACAAAGAGAAAGGGGTATAAGACCTACACACGTGAGACTGCAGGGCTGCCAAGTGAGTGCGTGCCTCTGCAAGGTGCTCTAAACCCAGCTGGAGGTGCCAGGTAGGGAGCACAGGCTGCTCCTTCAATCCCAGTTCCTTTGGGATTGCACACTGGGGGCCAGCCTCGGAGACACCTCATTGGTGTCTTCAGACATTAGCATCCCAGGGGCTGAACCGACTCCTGGACATAACTCTCTCTCCTCGCTGGCGGTAGGGGCAGTCTAGGCTGCCAAACATTTAAAAGGATGAAATTAAGTAAAATCCCGCTTAGATGATTCTGCAGGTTCTTAGGCAGTCGAGACAGTCAAAGCCTCCAAATCAGATTTTAGCCCCTAACAAGGAAATGCAGAGCTGACTTTCTGCTTTTATATTATTATCTTAATGCAATTTGGGTGCCACCAGCGAGGTTTTTAATCTGAGCATTTTCTGCTTGCACTGGAGCCGCTGCAGTTATCTTTGCCTTACCATGTTGCACCTTAGCAGGAAATAAGACATATTTGTTGCCCTTATGTAGACTTCAGCTATAACTATTTGTGATGCTAAACATTAAGGCATATGTTTTGTTAGAGTTATGGCTTCTCACTAATACAGGTCCTATTACCTCATTCCTTGCTCCTTATGTCATCGGCCATGATAGCAATTTTGCTAAAAACATACAGTGGAGCAGCAGGAAGCTTTCATAGGATATCAAAACACCACCACAATCAGCATGGTAAAGTTTTTCTGGTGATGGCTATCAACCAGTGTTTCTCATGAAACAAAGTTTTTTTTACAAATTGTCTCCCTGAGAAGCATAACCCTACATGCACTAAGTTAATTTGGATGACTGTTTTGTTTTGTTTTGTTTTGCTGAGTTCCATTCTCTTTTCCAGTTTCATTTATGAGTTTAATTGTAATTGATGCATATCACAGTAGTGGGAAGGTCTGTGTCCTCACATGGCTGGCAGGACCAGGACCGAAGTACAGTCTAACTACTGTCTGGAGGAAATGTGTTGTGACATTCAAGGAATGGGTTTACCTTTGCTCTTGCTATGGATACTGCAGGCTGGGTGAGGTGGGCAAGGCTGGAGGCTGCAGACTGCTCCTCTTGGTCAGTCCTAAGGCATGCTGGTCTTAGGGTCCGTGTAATAATCTGTGAACCGAATGGTCACTGTTGCTCTGCTTGAAAAGCAAAACACAAGTTTGTTGTTCAGTGAAGACACTGTTGATCATAAGCTCAGTGTTTACACATTAAACATCTCCACTGCCCCTCTTTTCCTCCAGTGACTCCTTTTCCACAAGGTGGAACACTCCTTTCATAGCAATGACTGTTGGTAAGACAAGTTAGAAGAAAAGATGTGAGGAAATAAGTGTTAGATAGTTTGTTCTCAGTTTGCCATGGTGTATAAACTCCCACAGCTCCCATGTCTTCAAAGTCGCTTGCAAATGCTAAATAGCTATCACCCTCATGTGAGGACTGTCTCAAGTGCACAGCCAGAAGTGTGCCAGAGCCAGAACAGCAACTTGTGGAGCACTTGAATCCCACTTTGCGCTCAGATCATCATGCTTTCATGAAAGTATATTAAAAACATCACTAACATTTTAATTTAACAAGCTCCATCACTTTCCAATGGTGCAATGCCCATGAATTACAGCATTAATACTGCAACTATTACTTGCAAGGTTTACAAGCACATTATCTTTATTTTTCTCATAATTACCCACAAATCTCAACTATCCCAGAAAATATAATTAACCGCAGAGTACTTCCTAATGGGACGTGTGCCAGAGATGAAAATAATTCTATAGCAGCAGAGAGCTGTACTTTTCATGAAGAAGACCATGATTGCAAATTAATCCTTTGAGAATCCCGACATAATGTACAGATCCAGCAGAACAAATCCCATGTGGCTGACAAGTGCTAAGTCAGAGACATCAACCCTGACAACTGCTAGGGACCCTTTCTGCTGCTGACCACAAAGGACCAAATTGGTGAGGGAGCCTGCGGGCAGTTACAAGGTGGAAGAGCCCCCTGCCCTCGGGTTCACCCATGGCTCCAGCCCTTAGGAAGCACCACTTAGCTCCAAGGGAGTGTAATTGCAGCCTTTAGGATACCAGAAGGATCTGGAAAATCAACATATACCACACAGTTACCCTGCTGAAGGCACAGGCTGAGCCGACCCAAAAACTGGAGTCCATTGCTTTTGTGCTTTGATTCTGATGTATTTCATTCCTTCGCACTAAAAAATGAACTAAAAAGAGATGCTAATTTTTATGACGCTAAGCATTTCCTTCACTTTCTTTCATTATATACATCATGTCCTACCACTCAATACAAGTGCGACATATGCTGTTAGGTGGGCCCATTAATTACAGTATCTCACTAGACCTTTAAAATGAAAGCTACTGCCTCTGGTGGTTTAGGTGGAACAGAGATATATAACCTCCTAAAATATCTGCAGTAGCCCCAAGTTAACAGCCAGTATTTTTTAATCCTTTTAATACCCCCCCACCATTTTTTTTCTGGAATGGAGTTTGCCAATATAATTTGCAATTATTACTTTGCATAATAAATTCATCATTTTGAGCTCACAACTCTGAAAAGCAAATCACCGTGAATATATTATCTGTGGGAAATGAATTTGTTTGTGTGTTTCGCCCAGATATATACAGAATTTTCCTCCTCCTGGGGTGGCGGGGAAGGGTGGGATAGATTTTAATAAGACAGAAGAAGAATTGAGACAATTTTTGTAATAAAGCCCTGCCTAAGCCAAGCTCTCACGGCAACAAATCCCCTGGCAGGAGGCCCGCCAGCAGACCGCGTCCAAGACCTCAGCCTGAGCGGCGGCCAGGGGCTGCGTGGAGCAAGCCCAGTGAGCCTTATCACCTCTCCCTTCCAGCCCCTCCGAGCCCCGTGGGTGGGCACCATGCCCTCACCACGGGATCCCCGGCTCCCCCCGACCCCCAGCCCCCTGCCCCAGCCCACAGCCAGTGTCCTGATGGAGTCGGGGCTTCTTCGTCAACCTGGCGGGTTAATTTCGGTAGCTGTGCTTTCCTTTATTCTTCCTGAGGTTTAAAACTGCGCCAGCAGCTGGGTGCACATTCTTTCCCTTATTAGTTCAGTTCCCAGGCTGGCATTTTTGTCTCTGCTATAATTTTCATTTAAGCTAACAACTTACTTGCTGGGCTGCTCGTTTGAGTCTATAGTCATGAGGGTTTGCTGAGAACGCTAGCCAGGAGGCAATTGCTTGATGTTGTTTTGTCACTGTTGTTGTTTCAGAAAATAAATAAAGAAATAAAGAAGAAGAAGAAGAAGAAGAAGAAGAAACAGTGAGTCAGTGCTGGTGTTTTTGTGGTCAGATATCATTTCTTTCATGTTAACATGAAACCGCACAATGGCTTTTACTGCATATCAACGTATTCTGCAGGTTGTATCCTGCACCGATCTGCAGGCTGTGTTATTTCATTTACTTGACTGCTGTTGTGTGGAGTGAAAATTGGTGAAGAATTTGACCTTTTTAGCTTTATGAGTATTTCACAATGAGGGTTAGAAACCCTACTTCTGATCTAATACGATTGCTTAGTAAACGTTCATATTCGGGCTTGTAATCTGACTTGATAAAATTATTCATGTGTGTCTTTTCTTCCCATCAATACTTTGGCACAGCAACTGGGCAGATCAGGATACAACAGTAGGATCCTGAGTTGCACATAATGCTCATCTGGCTTTGTGCAGACCGACAACTGCACGCGAATACAGTATTCAGTATGTGCATGAGGAAATATTTTTATTAGGTTTCTTTTTATAAGGCATAATGGACCTTTCCTTTCCATAAAGGATCCTTTCCTTTCCTTTCCTTTCCTTTCCTTTCCTTTCCTTTCCTTTCCTTTCCTTTCCTTTCCTTTCCTTTCCTTTCCTTTCCTTTCCTTTCCTTTCCTTTCCTTTCCTTTCCTTTCCTTTCCTTCTTTTTTTTTCTTTTCCGTAAGAAATAAGACTGCCACTTCCATATGTGATATTAAAAAGCTATGTCCCCCATATCTTTTACTTCTGTAGTCAATGCTGAGATCTCAGCTAAGGGCACAGCCTAGGCATTTGCATGTCAAGATGAAAATAATCCATTTTGATCCTCTACAGAAAATGTGGTAATAGTGGAAGAAGCTCAGAAAACATTACCCATCTCACTGTGCCATGGGAGTCTTGAGGGAATAACATTCCAGAGAGGGGTGTGATGCTGCAGTGCAGCACTGCCTCAAATGCTGGGAAGAGCACAAAGAAGAATTCAGACACAACAGAAGTCATCTTGACAAAAATTGGATCTATGCTGATGGGGAGAAAAAAAAAAAGAGTCAGAAAAAAAGACTGCCAAAATAAAGGCTGGCTTCGTCCCATTTAGTGATAGCACCTACCTGAGGTAGGTGTATTTGAGATGTCTGTGTTAGGGGTGTTTTGGCCATAGGCTCCTAGTTACTTACTGGGCAGAGAGAGGACCCAGAGGTATTTATTAACTGTGGGAGGGATGAATTAAAACCAAGACATATTGGACAGATACTGAACAGATCAATTTATATGTAGATTTGCAGCTGAGTATGCACTGCTGTGTTTTGGCCATCAGATCTCTGCTTTTAGAAAACATTATGTAGCTAGAGCTGGTCTGGCTGAGGAACGTGCTGCCCAAGCTACGCAGTGTGTGCCCATACACCAGCACACCCTTGTGTGTTCTGGGGACAGAAATGTTTCTCCGTCCAGAAAGCCTACAGAGAGGGAGAAGGAACACAGCTGCTGATTTCCACAGCTGAAGGTCAATACCTGCTCTAGACTCAGGTTTTCAGAGCCACAGACACGAGCAGGTGTGTGTAACTTAAAAATGCTCATAGGTTATGAAGTCCAAGTTACAGAACCGAGTAAGAAAAACAGGAAAAATAAAAAGAAAAAGAAAAAGGAAAAAAAAAAAAAGGTATCAAGTAAACTCAAGCCTCATTTCGTACCGCCTTGTTGTCTCCTTGGACCATTGGCCTTTCCAGCTGAGGCCCTACGATGCTTGCACATCTGTAAACATCAACAATCCTGATTTAAAACTTGGCCTTTTGAGTGTCTATAAAGTGCTGGAGGAAGTGCTCCCACACAGCTCACTCCCACGTAAACATTCAGCATGTAATGCAGTGTACTCCTTCCCTGTTCTCAGGTCCTGAGGAAGTAAAAAGTCCAGCTGGACTGGGGAAAAAAAATCGAAAAGCAAGTAATGTGAAATAAAAATTGTGGAAGATAATGTGCAAGAAATCCACAGGCTTAGTATGAAATATGTTAGAGACTGATTTTCAAATAGAAGAGTGTTTGTGTGTATTAATGGGGTAACAATACTGATGGACATATTTGTGGATTTACGTTTCATGTTACAATTTGGTTGTTATCCTCCTTCATCTTAAATGTACTCTTTATTTATTACTAGGGCCTTCAGAACAAGCGTACCCAACCTATAGGACTGAAATATGGGAGCCAGGAAAATTACTGTCTGTCTCTCTTTTTGAGTTTGTTAATCCTCAAGGATTCCTCCTACCAAAGTCCCATTTCTTTCCCTGTTCTTCTCCAGAGCAGAATGCTTCCTCCGCTCACCTGAGAATTATCCAGGGTCCTCAGAGTTAAGATTGAGATCTTTTCTGCAGCAAAATCCTATTTAAATCTCCTGGATATTTGGTAGGAGGCAAAGACTCAGAAACTGCAAAAATAATATGTGCTAAAATTTGCGGAAGGAATAAAATTAATGCATATGCCATGGCACTACCCTGTACTACTTCCCATCTGGGAGGAAAGAAATAGGCATTTCAGCTTAATAATATGCATGGTTATCCCATTAGATTCCAGAATCTCTTAATGTAGATACACATCATTTTCTGGATATCAACAAACCACTTGAAGTATTATTTATACTCAAGGCTAGAATGATTGCCATGAGAATAATTGTGTAAAGGCTGGAATAGGAAAACAAAATTAACATTGCTGAGTGGTATTCAGGCCTCAGTGATTTGCCAAACTTAGCAAAGATCACATGTCAGTTAAATGACAGATATGAGCCGTTGCAAAAAATATAGTGGTATTTCTTGAAAATATCTGATAGAGTAAAGGTTAATGTTATTAACATTCTGCTTGGTATGTAGTTGGTGTGAATGCAATATGTTCTTTGTGATTTCTGTTTTCAAATATCAATGATATTTGATTTTTTTTATTAATAGTGTGTAAGGATGTATTGATTTTTTTCTTTGTAAAAATAATTAAAGCTGTTGAGATTGGAAGAAAAAGATCTAAACAGATTAAATCTCAGCCTACATAACTGAGCCTACAAACCAATGTTTCCATCACTCATCACAGTATTTTATTCTTCTTGGCTAAATTCATTTTATGTTTTTCTCTCCAGGGTTTAAGAGCTGCTTTCTCCCATCCGACCTCTCCTCAACCTCATTTGGATGTCATAGATCCCTCTTTGTACCCTGAACCAGTACAAAACTTGTGAAACCAGTAAATGTTCCCAAGGAAGAGGAAACGTGTACCATCCACCCTGTATCAATGGTTCGTGGGCTGATTCATTCTGCTTTTTCTAAGGCTGTCATGTAGACTGCTTTAATTCTTAAATGGCGCTTGTGTAACTGTAGGGAACTCATGTGCAAGTGATACACACGTGGTAATGTCTCTGGTGGTATTGCTGTGGGTTAAGCTGTCTTTGTCCATCTTTTAAACAAGGGTACCCAGCCTCATTCAGCCTTTCCTGATAGCTCTGTACTTTGTATTTCACTTGCTTTCATGTCTGCCCTCTCCTCAGTCTCAGATTTACAGGCACAGGTTTGCTCTCATGTCCCCATGGGAGAGCTGTAAAGGGTGCTGTGATTTCCATAATTACCAATGACTACAGAAATTCCTCCAATATGTGAATGTCTCCAGTTACTCATGCAGAGTTTAAGGAACACAAGTAAAAATATCTTCCCTGGCTCTTCCAAATATCTTTGAGCTGCGTCCCTGTTGCAAGAGGTGGGGAGGTAGAACACCTCATGTAAAGCCCTCTGTGTGGTGAGGAGAAAGAGGATGGCCACCAAGAGAGTGGCCACCAGAAAACCTACAGTGAATCAATCCCCAACAAGCATTTCATAATAATAGGAGAAATAACCTAGCAAAAATCATGCTGTGATACAACTAGTGAATTTCAAACAAATGTAGGGGCATGGGAATGAAGGCTGGAAGGCCCCATACTCAACTTCCTGACCCAAATGCATCAAAACCTTTGGTGTCAGCACTGCTCAACTCATCATTTTGGAAAAAAGTGTCAAGCTGCGGAACACAGGCATGCTGGAGATTCATCAAGAGACAAAACACTGTCGTGGGGGGTAACACTTGAGCAGGCTTTTCCATGTCCCTTCGTGCTGCACACCTTCCCCTGATGATGAGCAGTGTGCAGCCTGTTGACCCATAACAAGCACTTCTCTCCTTTCACGTTTAACCATACTATGCAGGGTGCCATTGCACATGATTTCCATGAAAGACAGGCAGATGGCACAAGAGTAAGTGAATATTCTATTTGAACCATTAGTTCAGTTTTTGACCTGCCACCTCTTCTGTTCCAACCAACCTCTTAATCCATTTGATTTTAAAATTACACAGGCTTTGATTCTACTCCTTGCTCACCCTTTAAGTCTCATTTCTTATCCTCTAACTCAATTAATACAGATTAGTTAAATTTGTTACAAACATCTTTTTTGGGATTATCCTCTAATCATAATTTTAAAATGAATGGAATATTCAATAATCTGCACTCATGATGTAATCAGAAATAATAAAAAAAAAAATCCTATGAAAGCTATTTAATAATATTCTAAACTACTCAGCATTTAATTAAGGCTATTAGAAGATTAGAACTGAGATAGAAAGATGAATAAGGAATAAATCTGATGTCTTTACCCATTGTTTCTAAAATGAATGACCACATTAAGGTCTTCTGAAAAAGAATATGGTAATACTTTTTTTCTCCCACAAGATCCTGCTTTAGAAACATGCTTTTGTGCTTGTGAGGGGAAGGGGAGGGGATTAAAGTATTTGAAATTGCTCTATAAATACCGCGGGCCCACTGAGTATCAGCATGTCTCTTCACCAGAGCCAAAACAAGGACCCAAACGCCGGGGTCGTCTCCCTAACCAGAAGAAAAACCCTCTCCTCTCTGCAAAACTGGGAATGGCGTGGGGGTTTTTGCACAGGACCCAGATGCACTGCTCCAGCACGGGTACCAGGGGATGTTATGCACCATTCCTTCCCCCCGCCCTGCATCTTGCATCCCCCAGCCATTTCTCCCCATTTTCTTGGGTAACCGGGACAAGAGCGCCAAGCCACCATGCTCAGGAATGCCAAGCCAGCAGTTGTGGCTACATCTGACGTGCAGATGCAAGGCGTAAAGGCTTTCTGTAGTGATTTTCAACTTGGACACTCACACAGATTTCAAGCAGCCTTGGTCTGGTCTTCTTTTATTTTTATTCTGTTTTTTTATTTTGTTTCCCTGTAGCCATTCGAAGGTGAAATGCTCCTCGCGCTAAACCTATTCTGGAGGGATTTGAGATCTGATTGTGCATTTGTTCTACAAATAACTCCCACCCCAGCCTGCCAATCATTCCACTTGCATAATTTTCACAAAAGCCTGAGGGAGTTTTTCTGCAAAAGGACTTGAGGGTCAAGCACACTTTAGAAGAGATTCATTTTACTTTTTTCCAAGTAAACTTAAACAGCTTTAAAACTTGTCCACATTCTCAAGCCCAGATCAGAGCCAGTCACAAAAGAGCAAATTGTAGTCCACTGTGTATGTGTCTGAGGCTCGTTGTCCACCAGGACAAGGACCACTTGCTGCCCTTAGTGGCAGCACTGAATTTTCGCTGAGGTCAACATGCACTGACTGAGGGTGTGAGACCCTTACAATAATTTCAGCAAAGTCAAACACTCCAAAGCTATGTCATCACAGCAGATTGCACTCTGAGAATAGCGGGAAGGAATTACATTGCACATTGTTAAAATGTTAGCAACCACATTTCATTTTTGAAAAGGCAATTTATTTGTCCTGAAATAAAGAGTTGATTATATCTCTTATTACTGTTACAAGAACTTGATATATCACAAAGTGAAAGAGTTACAACATGTACCAACTCTCAACCAGGAAAAATGAACCTGATTCATAATTCACTTTGAGAATGTCTAGTTAGTCAATCAAGTGATTTGTAATCATAAAGGCTGCCAGGAATTGAATGAATAATGGACCATACTAAAATCCTCGGATTTTCTAGTATTCTTATTTCATTATGTGACTTTTATTGCTATTTCTGATAGTTGTCTCTCTTTCGGCAGAACAAATTAAACTATTCATTTTTACTGGAAGGAATATATTTGACTGTTTAATGCACATAATGAATACACAAACGGAGTGACCACTGCATGTAACAAATGACTGTCAGACTTTTCTCCACAGAAGCTAAGCCTTTAGGATGTGAAGCTTGGACAGAAAGGGTCTTTATCTCCCCAGCCCACCACCACCACCCCTGTTTTTCCCCTTGAAAGGATTTTTGGGGTAATCAATCTGAGCATATATTTTATTGTTACAGTACATTTTCTCGAGTTGTTTTATAACTATGGAAATGACATAATTCATATAGCTTGGCATCTGCTAAAGAGCAACTGCTTTACCCTCTTTCTTCAGCTGAGAAGCATCTTTCAGTGTATGATTATCTATTAAGACGTGATCTCCAACTCTGTATTTTTACTAGTAATCTAGTAAAAATGGGTAGATAGTTCTAGACAGAGCTGGAAATGAGAAACAACGACTAAAATCTGAAATTGTGCAGAAGTTGCAGCTTAATATGTGCTGATTACATGCAAAAGTGCAGATTTTTTTTAATATTTAGTTTCTTTTTTCAGACTTTTGCTGCAAAACAAATTTTTTAAACCACACAGCTAGCATTAAACAGAAAGTCCCTTGCTTGCATATCTCTCTCATATATGGTTTCTCATTGAAATTTTAAGTCATTTTTCACTATAGCACTTATTGTTATCTTATACTATCCTATGCTTTCGACATCCTGACAAATGAATCAGTGTTGTGATTTTATTCTCAACATTTTCCCCTATCTACAGAGTAGGTCAATTAACAGATTTTTGCCTCTTGTTTTCATTTACATTTATGCTGTTTTAATTTTCTTTCACATGGTATGGGGTAGTATGTACGATAGGGAAGATACAAGTGTCAAGCAATAAAACTAAGTTTAGAATATATTTCTACAAGAGCATTGTTGATACTTTAGACAGGATTTTAAGCATTTTGCTGGCCCTCTATCTGCAATCCAGATGTGAGGTCCAGGCTTTCCCATTTAAAGCAACATTTTTTAATTCATTTCTCCACACAGTTTCACCTCATAGTGGAGTACAACCAGTCTGGGACTAGAATGTGGCAATGGGAAAACAGCTATTTTGGGAGGCTTCGGATCAGGCTCCCAAATAAACCTGAATTTAGAAAAACAGGATGTAGTTAGCCAAACTGGAACATAGCCAGGACAATGCTCCTACTGTTACAGGCATCCTCCTGCTATTTCATAATGATCGCAAGGGATCACTGCTTGCATTTTACACCTTCTCTGAAGCTGTTGTTATTTCAAAGGGACAATATCAAGTCAAATGTAAACTACAATTGAAGCGTAACCAGTTGCAAAGCTCACGTCCTGCAACATCTTTTTATTGCCAGTGAAAACACAGCATTCTGAACTTAAATCTATGGAAATATTCCTGGCCCAGACAGGGTGCCATTGCGTTGGTGAATGAGAAAGGAAATTTGAAAACCAAAATGGCAAAAGTGATGAGATAATTTTATCTGTGTTAACTAGGATGAGGTAAATGATGAAAAGTGTAATAAAATATTGAAATACTTTTGACTTTACTATTCAAATGCTAGGGAAAATCCACCATTACCAGAAAAAAAAAATACTCAAAAGACAAAACAGTTGGTTTTGATAGAGAAGTATCATAGTTAATTTTTAATATTATTTATCCCTGCTACTGTCAATTCAAAAGTGGGTGTGGAATGCACAAAAAATAAAATGCACAAGGTCAAAATGTAGCTTTAGTCCATTATGCAGTATTTACTGCATTTATGTCCAGAACTTTCTCCAACTAAAGCCACTGTCAGTGTCTAGCTGAAGGGGCACCATAAGCATCTGTCATCAAAGTTGATGTTGAGCTCTGTGGGAAAGGATATCCAGCAGGGGCCATTTTCCAGTCTCCAGCTCGTGCAGAAATCTTGTGGCTGTCACGTTAAAAATCAGCAGATTTTAGGATGAGACTTCTGTACCTCCCTCCCACAGCCACACTCTCCAGCAAAACACATACATGGTTTACTAGAGACAGTCTTCCTGGTATCCTGAAATATATTAAAGCTGAAAAGCTGCTTAGAGACAGAGCCACATTTCTTTAAGGAGGTTTAGCACAGTGCAAACTGAAAGAAATGGCTGGTGCAGCTAATTTTAATAACTATGTAAAGCACTGGAGTTATGTGGGATCCCACCATTTTTAATGCATTGCCTGTGATCATAGTAATGAGGCACTTGTAGAGTAAGCCATGTACTTAACTTTTTACTCACTCAGGAAAAATGAAGTATCAATACAGTGATGGCTGTACAACCTAGAAAAACAAGAAATCCCTGCTAATTCATTCGGTGGTTTCATTCATGCCTTTTGTGGACAAGCAGAAATTTGTTATTCATTAAACACTGAGTTCTAACTAAACAAATAGATTTAATTATGCTATACTTTCCATGTTTTTGCAAACTACAGGACTTTGATCTTCGATATAAGAACACATACAACAGGGAGATGAATTTTACTGCTGCTGGTATAAAAGCCCCATAATAGCAGAGGTTAATGGGTGGGCAAGAGACCATACTTCCTTTATAAATACTGCCAAGGAGTCCGTGAGCATTAACCTCTTGAATGCCATTTCATATATTAAGCAACCTCGAATTTCTAGGTGAATTAAAAACATATAAATTCCTTGGAAAGTTGTAATTAAACCTCAGCAGACTTTCGAGACACCCACAGCACACCAGCTGTTGCTTATCTTTGTCTGCTTTGATTAAAATATCAAATTCATTGCTAGAACACATTTCTGGGGAAGTAACCATGCCCAGTTTTGGGGGCTGTCTGCATGCCACAACGAACCAATTTTTTATTTTTTTTCCAACTCTTCATCTGTCCATTTGAACTTAGTTTCTCAGAGGTGAGCCAACAGCAATGGGGCTGAGGTTCCCCGAAGGATCTCAGACCTTGGGAGCTGAGGTCTCTGCCACTGGCATGTACCCAGCCACTCCCTGCCTGCCCACATGTACAGCAGTGAACACATAGCCCTCGGAAATGAAAAAAAGCTACCCCCCGCTCTTGAATATACCAAAAATAAACTGTGTCAGAGGTTCTGACTGAATGTTTACCTTTTCAGTCAGGACCGTCTCCTTAATACTATCCAGAAGTTGGGCCCAGCGCCTAGTAATTGTCTTATACAAAGTATATAAGGAGATGGATCCGGGCTTAGCAAGGCATGACTCCCCACTGTGCCCATCAGAGAGGACGGATTTGTTTCTCTTCCCCCTGGGTTTATTTTTCCCCATACCTATAGATTTGGGCCAGCCACAGCCAATATTTGCATCTTTCACAACACCAGGGTCTCAGCACTGCAGCAGCTCGGAGCAAAGCCCGAGATTCTCGCAATGTGTCAGGAAGGACTAATAAATGCAGCCAAAATCTGTTGTTTTAACCTGACTGGAAGACTGGGATATAAAACAGCTTCTTTTCCCTGTGTCTTTCTTCTGTTATTAATGTGAACTTGAAGTGATGGAAAATATTTCAGGAGTGCTGTTACACAGCATTTTGATGCTTCCCTGTTTAAAGAGCTGATGAACTTTATGTATTCCTCTGAAACGTCCTCCTGCCAAATTGTCATTTTCTTTGGAAACTGTCCTGGTGGATAATTCCTGACCGGTTCACAGTTTGATGGGTTCCCACTACGATGCCTCTCGTTCTGCACCACGGCAGATGTCACCGCTCCTGGTGCATCACCTTCCCACGTTGGGCAGTGGATCTCTAGCACCAGACAGCTCCAGTATGAGCTTCTGGGTCAGATACCTGCTGCCAGACACCTCCACACTAGGCAGCCTTTGTTCACGCAGGACCACAAACCCCTCCTGCCCTGCGGTGGGTGCACAGGTCATGGCCAGGTTCAGCTCAGCTGCTGAGCTTTACAGCTTAGCCTGGTCCAGGTGTCTGGACCTGGACTCATGGATTTGGGATCCCACCACATGCCTGCCCTTGCAATTACCTGGCAGGAGCTGGTTTTCTGCCATTTAACAGGCAGTAGGCTTGGATATTGCAAGCTGTGGTCCAGCTGCTCTCTCTGCCTGGAGGGATTGGGCTCCACATTGCCCTCTCCCTCTTTGCCCAAGCTCAAATCAGGTAAGCACTCATGTTTTCTCATGCTCTCAGAGTGATTTGTGTCTGGGTCCAGCCTACACAGCTTCAGCCTGAGTATGTAACTTACTGCAGCCACACCAAGCCCCCTAGACACCCAAAACCTTGCCCAAAGGACCTTTCTCTCCAGTTCCAGATGAATCCCAGAGGGATAATTAACCAAAGTTTAATATTTTTGGTAGCGTACCTCTCTCTTTTCTTCCTACAGGGTGCTTGGGAGCCCACAGCACCGTCATTTCTCCTAGCATCAGGGGCTGGAAGGCTCAATATTTGACATCCAAATATTTGTGCGGATCTAACTCCAAGAAACCATTAACATTTAATAAACAAGTTTCAACAATAAGCATTTATTTTCATTTATGTAACTGAAATAAGTCTCTTTTCAGAAAGGCACTGAACTCCCTGGTACATCTGTGGAATTCCTGTGCTATGAGAGCAGTTGGACTAACACGAAAACAGGGTGTGACCAGAGTCAAGCCCTGTGTTTGTACCTAGTCCAGCGAGCCCTAGGAAACAATCAACCTGTGTTTTCACAGCATAAAATTTTCCTACTTTAGTGGGAAGAGGGCTTGGAAAACATACTATTCACCCACATTTCTCCTTTATCGTGGATAAGAGGGTAAGGATGGAAAATGCTGGAGACAAACAAGTCTCTTCCAAGTGACTGTCCTGGTTTCAGTTAGGACAGAGTTAATTTTCCTCCTAGTAGCTGGTAGGGTGCTATGTTTTGGATTAGGATGAGCAGAGTGCTGATAACATGCTGATGTTTTACTTGTTGTAGAGCAGTGCTTACACTAAGCCAGGGACTTTTCAGCTTCTCGCTCTGTCCTGCCAGCAGGCAGGCTGGGGGTGCAGCAGGAGCTGGGAGGGGACAGACCCAGGACAGCTGACCCAAACTGGCCAAAGGTATTCCATACCATCTGATGGCATGCTAAACAATATATAGGGGTGGGGTGGCTAGCTGGGGGGGGGGAGGGCAGGGCAGCTGCTCAGGGATAGGCTGGACATCAGTCAGCAGGTGGTGAGCAATTGCATTGTGCATCACTTGTCCCGTACACAGTAGTACTATTATCATTATTATTATTATTATTATTATTATTTTCCTGTCTTAATAAACTGTCTTTATCTCGACTCAAAGGCTTCACTTTCCCGTTTCTCTCCCCCATCCCAGAGAGGGAGGGGGAAGGGTGAGCGAACGGCTGTGTGGTGTTTAGCTGCTGACCGGATTAAACCACAACAGTGACCTAAGTGGGAATGGATACGCTGCTGTTGTACCACCGGTGAGAACCCTGCCGGGGCCAAAACCTCACATGGGCAGTCTCAAACCCAGCATGGCATGGGTCTGTGCTTTGCCCAGAGATGAGCTGATCCCAGGGTCACAGCTGGAGTTTGTGTGTGGTCCGCATCCGGCAGGACCTTGGGGTGAATCATGCAGCTTTCGGCTCATCTGCGGCTCAGGCTCCATAAATGGGAACCGAGTTTTTAGAAGTGCACCTTAGCAGAGTACAAATGGCTTTTTCCAGCTCCAGTCTGTTTTGCTCCCTGGTGGGGGGCACTTCTTCACACAAACTTCTCCCGATCGATAGAGTGACAGCCCTAATGTATAGTTAGTGTATGTGTGAGGGTCATACAGCTGTCCCTTCAGTAGACATTAATCCTCCATCCAGAACTATGCGAGAGGTTAATGTTTGCTAATCTAACAGACTCTGTTTCTCTCCAGTCCTGAAGGGATGAAAGGATGTGAGCTTCGCTTAAGCTTTTCAAGTTTGGTCTGTGATGGATTCTGCCTGTTTTATTGCAAACGGGAGGGAAGGGGGTGGACATCTGTCTCTGCTCCTAACTGAGGCTTTCCAAGCCAAGAATATTGTTACCATTTTTTACCAAGAGCAAAACTTTCCTTGGTGCCTAGCAAAGGTGCAGAAGGATTCCCTTTGCCTAAGCTTGGAGAGGATCGGAAGGGGCAGAGGGGGTGGGGGCATTTGCTCCTGAGCAAGACGAGCCCTGCGTTCAGAGCCAAACCTCCCTGGGGCTTGGCTATCAGAGCAGGAAAAGCATGAACTGTTGCATTTGTGCCTTTCCTTTCTAGGTGGCCTGACAGTGATACACCATCAGGATACGGGATGCCAGGGAGAGCCAGACTGCGCTGTGGCTGAGCAGTGGGACCCTGTTATTCCAGAGGCACCTCTGGAGGGAAGCTCGCAGCATTCCCCAGGACACCAGCTCTCCCTGCGGTCTTACTGCAGGCTAACCCACACCATATCATTTCCCCACACAATGTAGTGATTTCTAGGGATTTCCAGAAACGCACCCACAACTCTCTTTATGACTTTATGACTCCCATTATAATTCCTTCCAAAACTGCACTTGGTGGAGAAAGGAAAAGTTAGACTTTGCACACCACAGAGGGACCTCATGCGAGTAAATACAAGAACATTCCTCAGGCAGGGCAAGGGGTATTTTCTGGCACTACATCAAGGAAATCATGCTGTGACCCAAGGACTGGTATTTGGATTCGACCTGAAATTACAGTAAATTAAAATAGGAAGTAGCAGGCTAACATCCTCCTGGAGAGCAGAAAAAAAAAATATATATATATATATATATATATAAAGGGCTGTAACTTCCCAATTTCCTAGGCTTGAAATGCTTGAATGGATCTGTGCTATCCAGTATGATAAATTTTGTGTCCCTTTGAAAGTAGCTACTGAGCTACTCTCCTCACAAGGCAGATAGAGGTGAAATAAATGCCTCTCTGCCGCCGGTGCTATCTGAAAGGGCTGTTTTGGCATGGCACAGCCCTGCGCAAGCCCTGACTGGAAGGACATCAGCACATGACAACACTACTTTTCACCACGGGACTAATTACCTCCAAAGTTTAACGTGGGAAGCCTAAATCAATGCAATTCAGCGCGGCGTGGGGCAAGCCAATGGATCAGCACAGCTGACCCGTGTCCGCGCAGGGCGAGGGGGTGCAGAAAAAGGGTAAGGGGCTCGGTGCCCTGTGCTTCCCTGGCCGCCCCACCCCCACCCCCCAACCCCCCCCGGCCTCTCCGCAGTCTGTGGGGGAAAGGAGCCGGCTGCCGCCCCCCGATGTGCCGAGGCCTGAATTCCCGACTGGATGGGACGCAGAGGAATTGGGGAGAGCCCGGTCCCCAAAATTCGCACCAGACGGGGGGCTCCGGGACATGGCACAAACCTCGGTCCCCCCCGACTGGCCGGCAATAGGTTAGCTATAGGCGGCCCCGGGATTTTGAGAAAGAAATGGACTGTGAACTTTTCTCCGTCCTTCTGCGACTTCCAGCCCTGCTGCTGGGCACGAACAAAACGTTTCGCCGCGACTGTCAAATGCCCGTCGTTCGCATGCAGCCTCCTGTGGAAATCACTGCTGGAGCTAGCAGCCCTCTCCGAAGAACCCCGCAACCACTTTTATAAAAGGAGGAAAGGGAGAACGAGGGAAGGTGGACTCGGCTTCAGAATCGGTGGTTTTCCAGCACAACAAGGGGAAAAAAAAAAAAAAAACAAAAAACAAAAAAAAACTTCTTTATGGCTTTCCTGGGACTTCAGGATTTTGTGTTTCTATTTTTACAAGAATGGGCTGATTTGTCTTAGGCTATTACTGTCTATTACTGCTGGAAGTCCCGGGGAAAGGTGGGAAGCAGAGAATTCTGGCAATCTGCCTAAAGAGAAATCAATGAAACAAATTAATCCTTCGCAGGCTCCAATGACACAGTAATCCATCATTCAGAGCTGCTTTTATACACCAAATCAGAGAGCAGAGGAAAGAGCCCTGGGGGACATCACAGACAACAACTTACAGCAACACTGGGAAAATACTAAGGAATCAGTTTATTTAAAGAGGATAGATTTCAGTTGATTGCCTATTTCGTTTTACAGAGGTTTTTCTTCCATAGTGCTGTGAAGCTCTGGGCAGATGGCTCTATCTGCCGTGCACTGGCTCCCCGGGTCCCCTCCGTGGGTTTTCAGCAGGACTGGGGAAAAAATGGGGGAAAGAAAAGGAAGAAAAAATAAAAGGAGCCGTTTTGCCCGCGATGGGCAGGTGGCTGACACCGGCTCTTGGGGCCGGGAAGGGGGAGGTTCCTCGGAGCCCCAGGGGCTGCGCAGGATCGGGCCCCGCAGCCGGGGTCCGATCCTGACCCCCCGTTTTCAGCCCGGAGTCGGGGCAGGGGGGCGAGATTAAAAGTCCCCCGGTGCACAAAGGGACGGAGGAACGGGGCCGGCACCTGACCCTCCCTCGGGGTGTGGGGCGCCTAGGCACGAGGTCCCCTGGTGCCGGCGGCGGAGGGCAGCCTCGGTGGCCCCCAGGAGCCCCCCGCAGAGCCGGGGGCCGACACGGGCAGGCGTCGGCCAGCGGTTCCGCAAGGCTCTGGAAATCCGCGCAGAAAAGCAAGGAACAGTCCCAGGACGGACGGACGGACAGACAGACAGACGGGGGAGGGGGCGGCTGGGGCGGGGATAGCCAGTGCTGCTGTCTGTCGGGGTGCTATTAGGAGGGTTTTATTTTCTCGCCCCCTTAAGGGCAAAGGGGTAATTTTGGTAGTCCGCTTTGCGTACTGGTTTCACCACCCTGTACACTTGGGAGGCATCTTTTATTCCGGCTCTCCCTTAGTTTGAAGAGATGGATAATGTAAAGACCTGGTTGTGCTGCTGGGGTCAGGAGAAGTATGCTAATTGGGGAGCCTAATTGCTTCAAGCAGTCATGCCTCTAAACATGGAGAGCGCCGTTGATGGAGTCAGTCTGTTCCTAATAAAATGAAGAAGCACTGAATTAAATTCCCAAGAAAGGGACTATAAAAGTTTCCACAGTGTAACTAAATGACTTCACCTATACTATTACCCCTCGGATGACATCTTGAAAGAAGGCAGACTCAATACAGCCTCCATATTCATAAATTGGCTGCGCTTAGGCCAGTAAATCTGGATTGATTTAAAAAGGCTTTTTCATCCTCCCAATCAAATGAAGTCATTGTTAATTAGATGTTTTCTGTTAACAATGTCGCTGTTCCCTGCGTTACCTGCTCACGCGTTCAGTGAACTTCTTCCAACATCTGGGCCAGCAGAGTTTGGGTGTCAGGGTTGGGTTTTTTGGGTGGTTTGGGTGGTGGGTTTTTTTCTGGTGTCAGGTTGAAAGGTGGTTTCCCTCCTCGTCTCGGGGCTGCATCTTTTCATGCATCTGCTGGCGGGATAAATGCCGCCTCTGGATGCTGTTGGAGGTTGCAGATGTTCCCAGGGCGCAGCCCCAGCCCGCCCAGGCGGGTTTCGGGGTGTTCACGGGCCCGCTTTCCCTGCTCGGGACACCTGCGGAGAGGGCACAGCCCTGGGGACAACCATGCAGGGGGAAAAGAAGCCCAAACTTCCAGTCGGAGCCGGGGATTTTTATTTTTTTTAATAAAAAAGGAAACCCGCAGCCCGAGCGCGTCGGGTTCTCTCCGCCCGCGATGAGGGGCAAGGGGAGATGCCGGTGCGCGTCTCGCAGGGTTTGGTGCCTCCACCGCGACGCGTGTCTTCTTCTCCTGTCCCTCCGCCCCAAGGCACGGCGGCGCTGCCCTCCTCCACCCTCACCCCCGGCGGCAGAGCGGAGCCGGGGGCTGAGCGCCCATCCCGGGGCCCACGCGTGGGGAGCGGGACACGGGGCAGCGCCCGTGGCCCCCTGCCCTAGCAAGGGGCGTCGGGGGCGCGCCGGGACCCAGTGGCCCCGCGGGGACGCGCGGGGGAGCGCGGGGATGCGCTCGGTGCGGCGCGGATGAGCCCTCTCTTCCCCGGGCTGGCTGTAGGGAGGCAGGGGCGTCCTGCTTAATTAGGCGGAGCAGGTGTTTTGCCAAGTGCCTTGTACCTAAACTGGTGACCTCTTCAGAATTTCCCCGCTATCCTTTGTGCCGTGTAAGCCCGTCTTCATCCTACTTAGAATGATTCGGTCGTGTGCTTCGTGTGTCTTTCTCCCGGAATTGGCTCCAAATAAACGGATCAGGAATGTAAAACTATCCCCCCAAGACATACGACGAGGAATTGTCAAGGAGACTTTGGTCCACTATCCATGTCTATTACGCCAGTCACTCATAATGATCCCTGTGGTGTGTCATACGTCATCATGACACTGATCCAAGACACAGTTTAATGCTATTCGGGGATGCTCTGGCATAGCGCAGCTTCCACCCTGCACCTTTGCAACTCGCTGCAGACGAACCCCCTGCCTTCCTCTCCGAAGGAGCTCCGCACACCCTAAATCAAAAGCAACCATCCCGGGCACTTTGTGGCCAAGCGCACGCCGCTCGAGGTTGCTAGCTGTTTCCCTGGGCCGGGGGGGGGGCTGCTTCGTCTTTCCCCCTCCTCCTTTTTGCCTCGCACCCCACATCCCAGCAGCTATCCTCATCCGCTTTTTGCCTTTGCCCCCGCCGCTCCTCTCGGTGTGTTACCCCCTGTGTTAGACGTTCCCGCACTCCCGAAATTAAACCGGGAAAAATGTGGCTCCACAACCGAGCTATCTATACCGCGCGTGGGAGAGAGGCAGCGTCTCCTCGCTGTGTACACACAAACCCGCGTGTGCCGGCTGCGGGGGAGCACATACGGCGGGCTGCGGGGGGCTGCGTGGCACGACCCCACTCCCACGCGGTTCCACGGCGCAGACAGCGCCGTGCCCGTCTGCCCACAGCCGCTTCCAGCCCGCGGCCACCCGCCCTGCCCGAGCAGGACATACGAGGGGCGATGGGGGCACGGCTGGGGGGTGCCGAGCTGCCAGCGGCCCCCCCCGGGGAGGTCAGACGGGGGCTGCAGCTCCGACGGTCACCTCGCCCCGAAGGCAGCGGGGCCGCGCTGGAGCTCGGGGGATGCTCCGGTCCCGCGGGGCAGGATGCTCCGGGGGACACCCCGCCGACCCCTGACCCGACAGCGAGGCTCCGACGGCTTGTCCCGACTCGGCCCGGCTCGGCTCGGCTCTGCGGGGCAGGCTCGGGGCAGCCGGACCCGGTGCAGCTGCTCCGCTCCGTCTGCGGGAGGGCTGCGGGAGGGAGGCAGACAATAGCGGCAGCTGAAACACCTGCTATCTATCACGGCAATAAAATATGTACAGTAATGTGGAGTAATTGCTCTTTCCGCTTCCAGAGGGAGCTCAAAGCTGGAAAATCAACGTTAGAGTCTTCCAAACTGTAAACAATTTCCACAGGGCACATCCAAAGCATACGCAGATAGACAGGGAGACAGAGAGAGTTCCCGGTTTGACTCAGAAGGGACTTTGAGATTCATTTAACATTGTGCGAAGAGGGATAAAGAGTCTGTCAACGTGTATTAATCTGTTTAGCTGCAGCATGGGGCTGGAAAACTTTTACCTGTGCGCAGCGCAGGCAGGAAAGCCGGCAGAAAAGCGAGCGGGAGGTAAAAGGTGAGCTGGGATCCGAGCTGATTTACGGCCGGATTAGTGCCGCAGTAACTGATTCACTGCAGACCACAGGGCTGTGCAGCCAGGATATATATATGTATGTATATACTTAGATATGTATATATATACGTATATATATACATATATGTATATATATGTATATATGTATATATATGTATATATATAAATATATGTGTGTGTGCACACATTCTGCCTGGAAATAGCGACGATGTTTTGTGGCATCCAGGCAGGGACCTCACACCGGTGCGCACACCTGCGGCCGCGTGTGAACTCTCGTGTTAACGCGTGTAAACGCCGTGGGCGTGCGGAACGAGTCTCTCACGGTGCACCTGAGCGTGCGCCCACGTCCCCGGGTCTTTTTCCTCCGTGTCTTTGCCGTGCAAGTATGCAGCCGTCCCGCATGTTTTATTGAGCGCACACGGTCCCGCTCGCCAGTTCGCAGTTCAATATCGGCTGGCATTAAAAATTTAATGCTGACTCGGAAATGGCAAACTCTAATTAGAGCCCCCTCGAGGACGGACCCCTCGAAGAGAGGCTGGGACGAGGGTTTTGGGGAGAGCCGTCGCTTCCCCGCTGCTCCGCAGCGGACGGGCGCGGGGAAATAACAGCTGCGCCAGGCTCGGCCAGCGCTCCAGAGGCCAAAACCTCTCCCCATCCTCATCCTCCTCATCCTCCTGCTGCCCGGGTCGTGCTCACCCGGTGCTGCCCGCTCACCTGCGCAGCCCAGGCCGCTCCTGCCTCCTGCCCTGCCCGGGGGTTGCTCCCCGCTCCCCACCGCACCCACAGCCGCGGGGGGGCCGCTCCCCGCCGCCTACCCCCGGCCCCCGCCGCCCTCCCCGCCGCCGGTGCCGCATCCTGCGTATAAATCACCGAGAACGAGCTGCAGGTTCGTTTCCTTCGGGGAAAAATAAACAAGTAAAAATAAATAAATGAACCCGGCTTTATTGCTCTTTTAGCAGAGGGATGGCGTGTCTCCGCTTATAAAAGGCGCGGGGGGGGGTGTGGGGGGGGGAGAAGACAGTACATTAAGCGTCCCCGCCGTCTCCCTGACAA
This sequence comes from Cygnus atratus, assembly GCF_013377495.2. Taxonomy (NCBI): domain Eukaryota; kingdom Metazoa; phylum Chordata; class Aves; order Anseriformes; family Anatidae; genus Cygnus; species Cygnus atratus. Next base: position 82,288,786 of record NC_066396.1, read on the forward strand.
GTCATTACACCTTTATCCACCGCCAATTAACCACACCTCGGGGGACTGCTCCTCGCAGCGAAGCCCAGCCTGAAACCGGGGGGTCCCCCTGCGTCCCGACAAAGGCTGGGGACGGGGCCGGCCCCAGTTGCGCGCAGGCGGGCGGAGCGGATCCGCACCCGCGCAAGGGGGCGGACAGAGGCGGGGGCACCGGGGGACAACCTCGGCACAGGGAGGCTCCTCAGAGCCTGCGGAGCTCCTCCTCGGGCAGGCAAAACTTTTTCTTTTTTTTCTCCCACACCCCCCCCCAACCCCTGCCAAACTATGCACCCCGCGCTGGAGCCCTGATCCGCAGCACGGTCCAGCAAACAGTTCTGTTTATCACCTCACAATGCCAGTTTTATGTGCTGTAATGCGACATAGGCAGCAGTGAATAAGCACTTAGAGCTCCGGGTGCACGCGAAAGAGCACGGTGAAATGTCACCTTCCTTACCTGTCCCTTTTCCTAGCCACCTCGAACAAAAGGCATCCCGGACGCTTTTTGTGACACTGAATTAATTCCAAATATTTGGTACACAAACTTAGCAAGCCTAAAGGAGATTAATTTTCCACAGTAATCCAATTAAAAGATTTCTAAACTAATCTTTTTTGAAAAAAAAATAGTGCAGGGCTAAAGAGGAAAATCGTTTTTATGACAGTGATTTATTGCGCCAGTTTGGTCTACAGAAAGAGGCTTTCCTCACTTAGAGATGACCACTCTTCTCCCCCACGCCTCCACCCCCCCGAGGGCGCAAATATACCCTAGCATACAAGTGACTTCGTCTGTTTATTTTATTTTTATTTTCTGGAGAGCCCGTCGTCCGGGACCGAATCCCACCCTTAGCGCACCAAAGAAGGGAGTTTGGTCGCTCGCAAATACCCTAGACTTTTTAAAGTGCTAATAGATTTATGGTCTCTTTTCCGACGCCCATCCACAGTAATTAGCACATATGTTCTAAATAGATGATAGTTTTGTGAGCAATAAAGCAATTACCCATCGCTGGAGCTGACAGTTCCTCCAACTAAACTCCAACCAGCAGCTAATTGGAAAAGTCATTTCAGCTCCATTGTCTGCAATTAATCCTGCTAAACTATTACACCCAAACTACCTGGTTTGAGGTTTATTTATTCATTTCTATTTGCATTTACAAACGTTTACGAAGTCACGCTGAACTTTTCCAGGCAGCGGAGCTGGCTTTTTCGAGAAAGCCAGGCTCCCGCCTCCGCGGTGCTGGAGAGCTCAGCGTCTGCCCACCGTGCTGAGAAGGTTTGACTAAGAAATTAAAAAAAAAAAAAAAAAAGGCATTTTTCTCGGTCAGGGTGCCCCCTTCTCCTCCGGTGGCACCGGGGGCTGCGGTCCCTTTCGGTGGCAGCGGAGGGCGGCGGGAGGACTGCGGTCGGGGGAGCCCTTTTCTCCCACCCCCCGAAACCCCCCGACCCCCTCCCCACTTTAAAGAGATGGGGGGGGGGGGAATTAAAAGGCGGTCCGGGCTCAGGACTTGTGCACAGTGAGTGGAAAAAATGTGTTAAACATCGGTTTGACGCCCCACCGGAGCTTCAAAATATATACCGACTGGATTTCTTCTACTTAATTTAATCTTTATTGGACTGGGCTTCTTCTCGCCACCTATTCAGCAGAAGTCCCAGCAAAACGCATCACAGGAGAGAATGGGGGGAAAGGCGGGGGCAGGACTGTTTAGCCCTTCCTTTGAACCGTAGACTTTAGCAGGTATTTAGTGGGGAGGCACTCCAAAGAGTTTGAAGTAGGTTTCTTAAGTCAAGACTTATGCCCAGGGCTTGAGCTGGTCCTGGAGTGGGGAAGATTTGTGTGTTGGGATGGGAACTTGTAGCCCGGGCAACAAAGTAGTCACTTGAAGGAATTTACAGCCAAAGCATCCCAGACCCAGAGGGAAACGCCAATTTCTGAGCGGCTAGGAGGGAAGTGATAGTGCCCTGGCGTGAGCCTCTGGAACAAAGCTTTTGCTAGCGGCCCCCACTTTCGCCCGCCTCTCCTTTTTATTTAAAAGCCATTTTCCCTTCGCCCTAAGCCTCCAAAAAAACAACAGCCCGCCTCGGCACGGTCACCGCTGCCTGCGACCGAAAGCCGTGGGCACCTCCCGCGCACCGCCGGCTTCGGGCAATCAGCACACCCGTGTTAATTGCCCCGCTCCGGGGCTGCAGCTCCCTGCGCGGCCGGAGCCACGACCACTCCCCACGCACCCCCTCTCCATCCCCCCAAAAACGCGTAAGACACGCTCTTCCGACAGCCCTGGCTGGGCTCTGCGGGCCAGCGGGGAGCAGCGGCCCTGCGGGCAGCGCCGTTCCCGGCTGGGGGTTGGGGGGCAGCGGCACGGACCCCCCCGGGCCGGGCAGGGGGACCTGCCCCGTGGGGAGCGCGGCTGTGGGCTGGGCGAGGCTCCGCGGGTGCGCAGGGGGCCGCACCGCCAGCCGGGCGGCCCCAGGGCAAGAGCGTTTTCGTTGCTCTCAGGACTTCCCCCCACCACCACACACACACACACACACACACACACACCTTTCTCTCTCTTTTTTTTTTTTCACTTTTTTCCATTACGAGCGATTAGATGGTGTCTATTCAAAGTTGCTGATCCAGAGAGAAAATAGGAGTAGATAAAAGGAGATTTCAAGTGACCTCCTCGTCCCTTTCACACCAACCTGAGCCCCAGAATAGCCAAGGATCAACTCGGACAAAAGCCCTTTCCTTTTCCCTTTCAGCTTCAGAAGATTCAGTGCAAGGGGTTAACAATAAAACATATAACTCTAGCCCCGTTTGGTAGGATCAGGCAATTTTGTATACCTTATTAACGACGCCGTTGGATATGCCTGGGCTTCACCCCTAGAAACGTGTGAATAAAAAAAGCCTGCGGATGGTAAAATACATAGCAGTCATTTATAGCTTTTGTGTTGGGCTGGAGCGATTTGTTGTGTTTATTCTGTTTAGCCTAAACTTTATCTAAAGCGCATCCTCATCCTCCCCACGCAGACGGAATGCGCTGTAATAAACATATCTCTCTCCTGTCAGTTTAAGCGAAAATGCTAAGGTTTATTACTTAGATCAACTTCTGATGAGGTAAATATGATTATATCCTTACTGCTGTTACCAGCCACACCGCTGCATTTTCCCCAGAAAAACACTTTTGCACCATTTTATCTTGGATGCAGGGGAGAAAGTGACAGTAAATGCTTAGACGTGCTCGAGCCGGTCTTTGGTCTACGGAAAGTCCAGCTCGGATCTACTTCTGATGGACTAATCCCTGCAGTAAAAGAAACGGGATATCTGACAGGTAACTATTAAGGAAATGATTATATAGTGCAGACGATTGCATTGTCAGGACAATCTAACAACTTTCAAACTCCTTTCCAAACGTCAGCTCTTCCTCAAAAGCCCTAGCCCACTTCGGAATAATAAATAACACCAAATTCATCCCTAACAGAAGTCGAGGATTTAAGACACTGTCAGGCGTGTTTCAGTGCAAAGCCTCGCGTTAATGGCTTTTGTACACTTTTGTTTCTTTTGGCTTCAGCGCTTAGATCACCGCAGCTTTATTTGTGCAGAAAGTAAATATTTGGTCCTGGATTCGCCAGTGTGTTGAAAATGATTCCCAGATTTGCCTCATATAGGAAGGTTTGATTTGCATCAAGAGGTCATCAATTTCTTTTCCTGGAGTCTGCTTGGGAATTGCCATGCTCCTTTATGTTGTCAGACAAGTGGCCTTCGGTTTGGGTGCTTTCTCTCCCCTTCCCACGCAAACGTCTTTTTTTACTTCCAGGAACACATATCTTTTTTTTTTTTTTCCTTTCTTTAGGAAAAAGAGAAAGGGGAAAAAAAAAGAAAATGAAAGAAAAAGAAAAGGGAAAAGGCACACTTTCCGATGCTCAGGCTTTTCTGTTTGGATGGATGGCGAGCGCAAAGTTGTGATTCAGCGCCCTGCTTTCGGGTTGGCACCGCAGCCCGGTACTTCTGAGCGCTAACAAATGACAAACCCCGGCTCGGCGCGGCCCCGCTGCCGGGGAGGCTGTGGGGACGGCAGATTGCCTTCCCGAGGGGGTGGCGGGCGGGGGGGTCCGCTGTCACGCCGCATTTTGCCAAACCAGTCTAAAATAATTCACGGGAGAGCAGGCGGGGAGGCGGCGGCGTGGAGCGAGGGGGCGGCGCGGGGTTGCGCACCCGCGGAGGGCCCGGGGCAGCGGGGCAGAGCCCCCCAGCACCGCCACCACCTCCCGTGACGCCCCCGGGGCCCTCGTCCACGGGAAGGTCGCGCCGGAGGCGGCGTGGGGAGCCCACTCCCACGAGTGATTTAATAGAAAATTAATAGGCGAGGCAGGACGCGACGCGTGGGGGTGTCTGGGGAGGGGGTTGCGGGCGTGGGGCAGAGCTGGGGGGGGGCAGGATAAGGAGGAGATCCCCCCTTGGGCGAGGCATGGGTCCGGCGACAGGCTGCGGGGATGGCCGCGGAGGGCTGTAGCGGTGGCAGCGGGGACACCTGCAGGGGAGCGGGGGGTGCCCCCGGGGGGTGCCCACCCAGCGGCAGGCCGGGAGGTCCGGCCACACAAAGCCCCCCGGCGGCCCTCGGGGGGGGGGGGGCGAGGGGATGGGGGGCGAGGGGATGGAGGGCGGGGGGCTGAGGACAGGTGCCCCAGAGAGCAGCCATAAGCCCCGGGAGGGGCCAGCCCTGGTCCCCCCAGGAGGTTCACGCACAGACACATGGACAGACACACGGACGGGAGATACAGCCCCCGGTGGAGACCCCTTCCCAAATCGGGGAGCGATCGCTTCTCCCCCTGTGAAACACCACCCCGGGTACGTGCATCCTCTGCTGCACGAGTCAGAATACTTGGTTGTCCTTCAGGGCTGGCCAGGGAATGGGAGACGGAATGGGAAAAGGGGGGAAATATAAAAATTTAAAGCAAAAAATAAGGGAAAGAAGAGAAAGGCCTGGGAAGGAAGACCCCAGCGCTGGTGATGGGAGATGAGGCCTGGCTTGGGCAATGCTGGCTCGCGAGGCCTGGCCGAGGATGCTGCGGGGGCAGCCGAACCGTGCCGAGCCATGCCGAGCCGTGTCAGGGTCCCCGTCCCAGTTTGGGGGGCTCCATCTCTTCCCACGGTGGCCGCGGCCCGGCCGGGAGCAAGGAGAGAGGAGCCCCCAGCGCCTCTCTTGTCCCTGTCACATCCCACCCTGTCCCCTGGCGGAGCAGGGGACGTGAAAATGCTGAAAGCTGGGGAGACAGAGGGGGAAATTTTTACACGTCAGAGCCGCTCGCCGGGTCCTGTGACAGCAGCCTATATATTTATTGTCCCCCATCTCCTCTGCTCCCTGCATGTGCATATATGCACGCACATACATGTGAGTCCGCGTGTGTGGTGTGTGTGAGGGTGTTTTTATACATTTTTTTATACACTGCTGGCAGGGCTCGGCAGGTGAGGCCGGCGTTTAACATTTGGTTTTTGGAAAACCCGGGGAGCAAATCTCAGCTCCCCGCTCGCCCGCCGCGCTCTGCCTTGCCGCTCAGAGAACAGCCCTACCTGCAGCTGGCTTTCACATTACGCCCCCCACGCCTGCCCCCCCGCCAGAAATAGCGCTTAGAAGTTGTCACCGCTCGTCTCCAGAATGAACTTTTCCTTCCCGCAGGGGACGAGGGGACGAGAGAGAGGGGCTGGCGCGGCCACGGGTTGGGTTACACCAGGGGGAAAGAGGGAGACACAGAAAGGAAAGGAAAGGGGAAAAAAAGAAAGACAAAAATAAATACACACATCGAACTCTAAATCCTTTCAAAGCTCAGATCCCCCAGCCTGAAGAAAGCGGAGTGTGGGGCGACGGAGGGGAAATGAGGGCTGAGCTCCTCAGAGATGCTCGGCGCGCTCTCCTCTGCCCATCCCGGACCCGCTGAGGTTAGAGAGCGATCACAGCTCATTTCCAAATTACACGCAAGCTCTGGCCGTTTCTGCGCGCCCCTGCAATTCGCCGGGGAGAGGAGAGGAGAGGAGAGGAGAGGAGAGGAGAGGAGAGGAGAGGAGAGGAGAGGAGAGGAGAGGAGAGGAGAGGAGAGGAGAGGAGAGGAGAGGAGAGGAGAGGAGAGGAGAGGAGAGGAGAGGAGAGGAGAGGAGAGGAGAGGAGAGGAGAGGAGAGGAGAGGAGAGGAGAGGAGAGGAGATGCCTTCCGCCGGCTGCGCTTCGCTCGCACCCGGGACACGGCCGTGGGCAGAGGGACGGGGCGCCGCGGGGAGACTTCTCCCCACGACCGCCACGAACCCCGGCCCTCCCAGCACCGGCTGGCTGGTGCGATGCTGCAGTCGCCTTTTCCCTGGCAAGGCAGCGAACGGTCCGCGGCGAGGAGAGGGGATCCCTCACCTCCCCGCCGCGCACCCCCTTCCCGCAGCAGCGCGACTCGGGTGGGTTTGAGCTGTTCCCCCCCCGCCCGCTCCTGCTCGTCTCGTCTCGGAGACATCTGATTGCTGCCCCTTTAATCTGTTGACACTATCACGCAGATAAACAGGCTGCCATTGATCTTTTCATTAGGTGATCGCATAACAAACAGAGCAGGTGAAAAAGAGAGTGCGCTGGGATGCTCGCAACTTGTGCTCGGGGGCTGCGGGGGGTGGCCGCCCGCCCGCCGCCCGTGCCCCCGCTACCCGCGTGGGGCCGACCGGAGAAACACGCGCGTCAGAGGGGCCGGGGGTGTGTGTGCAAATACCCACACACGGGGGGGGGTCGGGCGTTTGGGGGGGGGGGGGGGGCTCTGGGCTCATGGTCAAAGCAGCGGTGCGGGCGCCCCCGGAGTGGGACGCGGGGCTGAGGCCGGGTCGGGGGCGTCCCGGGGCGGAGGCAGGGTGTCCCCGCCAGGCGCTGCGCCCCCGCCACCCCCCGAAAGCCCGAGGAGGAGAAGCGAGACTTGCCTGGGGTGGCCGGGCCGGGAGCGTGGCCGGCGGTGCGGGAGGAGCCGGGCTCCGGCGGCGGGGTCCGTCCAGCTCCGCTCAAGCTTTCTCCCTCTGCCTGTGTCTGTGTCTGTGTCTCTGTCTCTCTCTCTCTCTCTCCCTCTCTCTCCGTGCCTTGCTCTGCCTCTTTTACTCCCTGTCTCTTCACAGTCTGGGGAGTAAAATCTGGATGATATACATACCGAGCTTGCTTTTTTTTGTCTGATTTAATCTTATTCGTTTCACCTTTTCAATGACCAAGAGACAGGACCGAGAGTTTATTTAGAAAGAGGGAGAGAGAGGAAAGGAGCCTACTGTTGCATAGTCAATAACATCCTTTTTATCAATGCAATATACAATAGAGACGGCTTGGCCAAGGGACTCATTGAAAATCTCTTCATTATTTCGGGACAAAATCAAGCGTTTATTCTGATCTCAGAAATGATGAAGGACTCTCCTTTCCAGCCGGCTCCCAGCCTCGGATTTCAGAGCTGACAGGAGGAAAAAAAAAAAAAAAAGTGATCACGACACATCAAAGTTGAGTATGAGTATGTGGGTTTTTTTATTTTTTTTTAATGAAAGCAACACCTCTTATAAATAAAATAATAATAATAATAATAGCAATAAAACTTCTGTCATATATTTCATCCCTCTTCCCCCTGTAGGCTTTTCCCTGGGCTTACAATCTGATTGTAAACTTTTATGGGAGCTAAGAGGAGGGTAGCCTTTTCTTTCTCTCTTTTTCCTTTTTTTTTTTTTTTTTTACACTTTGTTTCTTCTTTGTCAGACACAGTCTTTCGACCCAGAGCGAATTTCAGACCTCTCGCAGTAGGGGGAGGTTTCGGGGAAGGAAGGCTTGCGAGGAAGGAGCCTCGTGGAGCTGGACGCTGAGAAAGAAGGGGTTTCTCCCTCTCCTCGGCGCAGCCGCTCTATATTTAAGAAATATGTATTATTATTTTCCCTATTATCTCCCCTATTTATGAAAAAAACAAGGAGAAGAAAGCGAGGGGAGCGGGGCGGCGGGGAGCGGGGGGCAGAGATGGGGGTCGCACAACCCCCCCGCGGGAAGGTCGGGGGAACCCGGCGGGGAGCGGGGGGCTCGGAGCGGGGCGGGGGCTGTGCCCAGCGGGCCCCCGGTGGTCTCCTGTCCGCTAGATGGCAGCCGGCGCCAGCGATTCCTTCTCCGCGCCGCCGCCGCCGCCGGGGCCGGGCCGGGCCGGGCCGAGCCGAGCCAAGGCAAGCCGGGCGCTGCGGGGCGCGGAGCGCGGCCGCCCCCAGCATCCCCCCCCCGCCCCGTATCCCCCTCCCCTATATTCCCACCGCCCTCCTCCGAGCCCCCCCCAGCCACCGCCGCACAGCGCCGGCCCCTCCGCGCCCAGCCGCGCAGCGCCGCGGGCGCCGGCACCGAGGTTTGCTCCGCGCGGGCGGCACGGACAGAAGTTACTTGGGGAGCGGGGGGTGCAGGGGGGGGCGGCGGGACGGTGGGGAGGGTGGGTGCATGGGGGGGGGTCGGGCAGCTTCCCTCCCCCGCATCACCCCTGCGGCCCCCCACCCCCCCGATAAACAGCGCGAGGAGAGAGGGGCACAGATTTAGCACCCCGATCCCCACCCCCCCACCCCCCCCAAAAAAAAGGGGGGAGCGCGGTAGGGGCTGGGCGGGAAGGGCCGGCCGCGAAAATAGCCCGAAGTGGGGTCGGAGCGCGCACAGATGTAAATAAGTGCGTGAACGTGCGTGTGCAAGTGTACACACGCGGGTACATGCACTGCTTCTTGCACAAGGCGTGCTTTCCTTTCCATCATCAAAATCCCTCGTATGGCTTTTTTTTTTTTTTTTCAATTGGAAACAGATACAGAAATCCCATTTTAAAACGTGGAGAAAAAAAAAAAAAAAAAAGGAAAAAAAAAAACTTTTCACGGGGTGCCCAAATCGTTCCCTTTTAATTCCCCTTTCCGCCTATCGCAATGCATCCTCCTCTTTTGATGTGTGTGCTGGGGTGTGTGTATGAGAGAGAGAGAGAGAGAGGGAGACCGTAGACGACCCATACTAATCAGGTCTCAAAGTAAATAGCAGCGCAGGGCGATCTCAATGTAAATTGTGCTTGTCAGAAGAATCCCCTCTCTCTCTCTCCCTCCCTCCCTCCCTCTCCCTCCCTCCCTCCCCCCTCTCTCCTCCCCTCCCTTCCCCATCCCAGTCAGTAGGTAGCAGAGAATTAAAAAAAAAAAAAAAAAAAAAAAAAAAAGACCGGGGGGGTAACCAATAGAGTGAAGGAGGCTTGGCTAACCTTAGCCTCCCATTTTCTCTCCCCCCAATTCAGGGCTCTGACCAGTCAGTCGCCTTTGATTATCAGTTGCCAGCAGCCCTTCTCTTGGCTCCTTGACATGAGCTCCATATAAGGCAGCGATCTCCATAGAAACGTGTCAGTTTCAATAGTAGTGTCAAAGTTCACTATATACAGACATTCGCGCAGATCCCTCTTTCGGAAACATTGCTCTGCTAGGCTTCCCGTTTAAACGCATTCATTTTTTGGGTCTCTCTCTCTCTCTCTCTCTCTCTCTCGCTCGCTCCCTCTCTCTCTCCCTCTCCCCCCCCCCCTCCCCTTTCTTGCATATTCTATTAGTTGTTTTTTTTTTCCCCCTTCATCTCCCTCTTCTCCTTCCTTTTCTTCTTTTTTCCACCCTTCCTCCTTGTGTCTTTCGCTTCATTCCTGCAGGAGAAGAGAAGAAGAGAGAGGTGAAACTAAAAAAAAAAAAAAAAAAATCGGAAAGAAAGAAAAAAGGGGAAAAAGCAGAGAGAGAGAGACGGGGGGGGGGGAAAGCTCGGAGAGACAGAGCGAGAACGCGTTCACATCTTAATACCGTTATTATTTTGACCGTTCTTGACTATTTTTTTTTATTTTGGGGGAGGGCTCTGCTTCTGGCTGATGAGTTTTTACCCGAAATACTTTTTTTAGGCAAACAAACAAACAACAACAAAAAAAAAAAAAAGAACATTTTTGGGGGCGATTTCCACGATCTTTTTTCTTTTTTTTTTTCCTTCCCTGCAACCAGCATCGTGTGTTCTCACAGGAGAAGAAGAAGAAGAAGGAAGGGGCAAGAAAGAGGAAAAGAAGAGGATTTATTTATTCGACCTACTTTGGATCTCTCTTTTTCCTGCGTGTGTCATTATTATTCCCATTCTCTATTTTTACACTTCGCCGTGAATTCGTCTCCTCTGCTGAATTTAGTCACATCCTATTTTTTTTTTTTTTTGTATTTTTTTTTTAAAAAGAAGAAGAAGCAAGCGAGCTCCAGAGACACAGAAAGCGAGAGAGAGCGAGCTCGAGAGAAAGAGCAGCGACCGGCAACCTCCTCCTCCTCCTCCTCCGCCGCCGACACGGGATCAAACTGCCTCAGCTCCCCGCCCGCCTCCGCCGCGCTCCCCGGCTCCGCCGCCCTGAATGGCTGACGGCGCCCTGCCCTGGACCTGGCCCCCAGACACCTCCATGCCCTGATCGCCGGAGGCCGGATCCTTCCTCCGCTTCCACCTCCCTCCTCCCCAGCCCGGCGGCGCCCCGAGAGCCCGCACCGGCAGCGGCAGCGGCGGTGGGAGCAGCCTCCGCGGGCCCCGGCGGCGGCGAGCGGCGAGCGGCGACCTCCTCCTCTTCCTTCTCCTCCTCCTCCTCCTCCTCCTCCACCTCCTCCTCCTCCTCCTCCTCCACCTCCTCCTCCTCCACCTCCTCCTCCTCCTCCTCCTCCTCCTCTTCCTCCTCCTCCTCCTCCACCTCCTCCTCCTCCTCCTCCTCGGCGGCGCTCCGGCTTCCTCTATGCCTGCACATCCTCCGCGCTCGTAGCGCCCGGACCGCGTGTGCCTGTGCCCGTGCGTGTGTGCGTGTGCGCGAGTGGGGAGCCGTGTGCCGGGCGTGTGCGCGCGTGTCTGCCTGCGTGTGCGTGTCCGGCGTGTTACTCTCCTGAATGCCTCTCCCGACAGCCTTGTTTGCCGTTTCTGATTTTGCAACTTGAAGTGGCGGAGGGGGGGGGGGGGAGGGAGAGGAGAAGAGGCGAGGGAGAGAGAGAGGGGGAAGCAGAGAGACGGGGGCATTTTGAGAGGGGGGGGCAGCACAGTGAAAAAAAAAAAGGAGAGGAGGGGGAAAAAGAGAAAAGAGGGAGAGAGGAAAAAAAATCCTCCGACGCCCCCCCTCCCCCTCCCTTTTTCTTTTTCCTTAAAAAAAAAAAAAAAAAAAAGGAAAAATTAGCGAGGGCTCGAGGAGCGAGAGGAGGGGGTCTGGCGGCGGAAAATAAATAAAATAAAGAAAACGGCAGGAGCGGCTCCAGCCGGCGGCAGCAGCGGCGGCGGCAGCAGGGCAGCGGCAGCCGAGGCGGAGGCAGGCGGCAGGCACGGTCCCCTCGCTCCCCGCTCGCCCCCGGCCCCCGGCCGCCCGCCCCCCCCCCGCCCCCCGCCTCTCTCCCCGGCAGCCCGCAGCGAGCCGCGCCGCTCCCCAGCACTTTTTTGGGCCCGAGATATGGCAATGGTAGTTAGCAGCTGGCGAGATCCGCAGGAAGACGTGGCCGGGGGCACCCCGAGCGGCCCCAACCCCGCAGCGCAGCCGGCTCGGGAGCAGCCCCCCCAGCAGCAAGGGGGCTCGGCCGCTCCGCACACCCCGCAGACCCCCAGCCAGCCGGGACCCCCCTCCACGCCGGGCACGGCCGGGGACAAGGGCCCGGGCCAGCAGGGCTCGGGGCAGAGCCAGCAGCACATCGAGTGCGTGGTGTGCGGGGACAAGTCCAGCGGCAAGCACTACGGCCAGTTCACCTGCGAGGGCTGCAAAAGTTTCTTCAAGAGGAGCGTCCGCAGGAACTTAACTTACACATGCCGTGCCAACAGGAACTGTCCCATCGACCAGCACCACCGCAACCAGTGCCAGTACTGCCGCCTCAAGAAGTGCCTCAAAGTGGGCATGAGGCGGGAAGGTGAATATTTCTTCCCTACTATACTACCGCTCCCTCTCCCCCCGTGGCTGTCGTGCGAGTGTGTGCGAGTGTGAGTGAGCGTGTGGCGTGCGCACCCATCCGCGCACACGCGTGCACACAGAGACATGCATACACACGCGCGCAGAGTGTGTCTGTGTGTGTGTACGGATGTATTTGCAGCTCTCCGTGGCGATCTAGGTCTCTCTATATTTACATGCACATGTCAATCTCTCCCTCTGCCTGCACTCCATCTGGCAGCTTTGCACCAGGTTTTGTTGTTATTGTGGATGGTGGATGGTGGTGTTTTCTTTTGCTTTTTGGTTTGTGCCTCCTGCCCTCCTCCTGCTCTTCCCCACCCCCTTCCCCGGCACCGCCACGCTCTTCCCTTCCCCGCTCATTGTGCCGAGAATTTATTATTATGATCGCTCGCTAAATATTTATCGTTTAGCCGCTGTCTCCGCGCGCGTCTGCCTCTCCGCGTGTCTGCGTGCGTGTGTGTGGATGTGGTTTTGTCTATTGTTGGCATGAGACCGGGGGGTGGGGGGAGATACATCTCTCTCTCTGTACAAGATGTGCTTCCATTCAGCTTCCTTTCCCCCCCACCTCCCGCCCCATCATTTCTTTTTAAACCCACAACACTTCTCGGTAGATCCATTCCCAGGCTCTTTTTTTTTTTCCTGAAAGAAAGATGAAAGACGTGTAAGTAGGAAAGAAAAGAGTAAAAGGGGGCGGGTGGGGGGACGAGGAGGGGGAAATGTGCTACTGTATCTCCGCTTCCCTGCGCTTCCCGGTGGTTCTGTGCGAGATCTGGCCTTGTTTTCACTCCATGCGTTCAAAGGAAAGTTTGTGAGTGAACCGGGTTTCCGTACTTCTGTCATTTTTTTTAGCATGCTGCTCATTTTATTTCTTCGTCAAACTCCACCCTCTCCTTAAAGCCTGCATACAAATTGTGATTTATAACCTATTTACCGATCCTTCTCATTTTAGCAGAATTCCTAGCCTGCATCTGGCAGTGGGTTCCTCACCATTTCCAAGCGCTCTTTTATTTATTTATTTGTTTGCTTGTTTCCCCCCCTCTCCCTTCCAAGAGTTGCTGTGGTTTTCCTCGCTTTTAGGCTCGTTCCTCGCGTAGGAAGATTTCCTGCCCTTCTTTCTCCTCGAAATATGTTTCTCGGTTTACAGTGAAAGTTTACCCTGTGACTATCGTTAAAGATGCCTGAGAGTCACACCAGCGAAACAAGTCGGTTTTGCGGACTGGGGATTACTACTGCCTTAATTGGTTTTGAAATTGTTATTTTGTATGCCATGAGAAAAGGAACGAAGGTGCTCCAGATCTGAAAGAGCTCGCAAATATGACGACTTCATTGGTAGCTTCAGGGGCTGGTGGTAGGCGTCAGGGAGAGGGAAAAAAAAAAAAAAAAAAAAAAAAAAAAGAAAGGAAGAAGGGGGTGAAAAAACGCATAGATTTGTGTTCGCAGTTAACTGATAAATAACTGCCAAGTTTAAAAGCAGATCCAAGAGGCAGAGGTGGGCTGGAGGGCAGGAGCAGAAAGGTCCGGCCCGGGAGACTTGGAGGGCTCGGTGGGGAACGGACATGGCTCTGCTAAATGGGAATAAAAGAGAAAGTTGGCGAAATGTGCCACGCCAGAAAGATGAATTATCTGCGTGCGAGCCCGTGTGCGTGTGTGTGAGCGAGTGTGTGCGTGCTCGTGTGAGTGTGAGCGTGTGTGTGAGTGTGAGCAGAAATAAGCCTGAGTAGCCGTATCTTCTCCTTAAGTTACCTTTGTTTACATGGCATGCGGCAGAAAACGCTGGCACTGATGAAGTAAAACACACACACACTTGGAAAAAAAAAAAAAAAAAAAAACTTTGGTCAGCTTTCGGGACTCGAGGCATGCTTACGCTCTGTGTGGAGATGGTTAATGAATCCAGTGTTTTTGCAGTTGCAAGCTTGTGCATTCACTGTGCAACGCTGACTGCAGGCTTTTGCAGTGGCAACAGCGCATCAAAGATATTAATTACACCGTCCCCTTTTTTTTCCACGAATGTTTGGCTATTGTAAGTTCGGACCTTTTTGTTTTATTTCCCCCTTCCTTTGATAATATTTAATCTTTCTCTTCCTTTTAGCAGGGAGAACTTTGCTGGGCGGGGGAGGGGGGGTCCTCTATGGAAAGCTTGTTCTGTGTAATAAAGTTAGCAGTGGGGATCTGGGGGGCTGCGACCTGTTCCAGTTTTAAGGGTAACGATATGGTATTTTTGAAGAATATGGACGCGTTTATTTTTATGATTTTTATTTAAAAAAAAAAAAAGCAACACAGCAGTTCACTTGTAAATCTCAATGCTACTAGGGCAATCGGCTGGGATCCACGACAGAGCTTGGCTATATTTTTAACAGCTGGCTGTGATTTTTAACCCCACTTTCTTACCACCCGGAGGATTCCTTTGATTTTATTTTTACGTGTGGGGCTGCCTTTTGTTGCGAGAGGGGAGGGGGGCACAGCGGCGGTGGGGGTTGGGGAGGGATGGGGGGGGGGGTGGCGGATTTGTCTTGTTTGCCTTGGCTTTTTTTTTTTCTCTTTTCTTTCTGTTTTAATCTGTGTTTATTTTCCTGAAGCCTGTCTGTATTGGGGGGCGGGGGGCGCTTGGCTGCCGCTGCTGCGCTGGGGGTGCCTGAGCCGGGGCTGGGGTCGCGGCCGGGGCCGTGCCGTGCCGTGCGTGCCTGGCTGGGGGGCGATGCAGGTCGGCCGCAGCTGCCCGGTTCCGCATGCCTCTGGCTGTGTGTGCCCTTGCGTGTGCCGGGGGGAGAAGCCCGGCATTGTCCCCGGCTGTCTGGCAGCGCCGCCGGGGCGATGCCCGCGAGCCTCCTGGATGCACATTTCCTCTCCTTCTCTCCTTGTTTTTGTCAGCGGTTCAGCGAGGAAGAATGCCGCCCACCCAGCCCAACCCCGGCCAGTACGCCCTGACCAACGGGGACCCCCTGAACGGGCACTGCTATCTCTCGGGATACATCTCCCTGCTGCTGCGGGCCGAGCCCTACCCCACCTCCCGCTACGGCAGCCAGTGCATGCAGCCCAACAACATCATGGGCATCGAGAACATCTGCGAGCTGGCCGCCCGCCTGCTCTTCAGCGCCGTCGAGTGGGCCCGCAACATCCCGTTCTTCCCCGACCTGCAGATCACAGACCAGGTGGCCCTGCTGCGGCTCACCTGGAGCGAGCTCTTCGTGCTGAACGCGGCGCAGTGCTCCATGCCCCTACACGTGGCCCCGCTGCTGGCCGCCGCCGGCCTCCACGCCTCCCCGATGTCCGCCGACCGTGTCGTCGCCTTCATGGACCACATCCGCATCTTCCAGGAGCAGGTGGAGAAGCTCAAGGCGCTGCACGTCGACTCGGCCGAGTACAGCTGCCTCAAAGCCATCGTCCTCTTCACCTCAGGTGAGCGCCGGGACAAGAGGTTTGGGGCGCGCCGAGATTTGGGGCGGGGGACGGCGGGACGGGGGCGCTGCACGCGGGGGTCGCGGCGGGGAGCGCGGGGACACGGCCCCGGGACCCCGCCTCGCCCCCTCGCAACCCCCCGGCGGAGCCCAAACGTCCCAAACACACGCGGGCGTGCATCGGGCCGAGCGGAGGCGGCGGGAGCGTGCGTGCGTGCGTGTTAACAATTTTTTCTGATGATAGATGGTTCAAATTAACCGGCAGGAAAGTGCATTAACATCGCCTTTGAAGTGCTCTGGTTGTAGCCTATAAGAATATCATACATCTTCTATTATTGTAACCTGCGAGAGAGAAATTTATAAACATCAAAGACGAACGATGCGGTGGAAATATAGGCAGTGAAAGCGAGGCGAGATAAGAGGCCTCGCAACGTCATTTTTTAATTATTATTCTAATTATCGCCACGATGGGGCTAATTGCCACTTTTTCTACTTGTTTGTTTTTCTTTTCTTTCCTTTTTCTTCCCTTCTTTTTTTCCCCTCTCCCCTTCCTCTGTCTCTTTTCTGTCCGGTTTGTTGTTGTTTGGTTCGAGCCTTTTTATTATTATTATTTTCCTTTTTGCTGTCTGTTGTATTATTTTTATCCTTTTTTTTTTTTCACCCTGGTCTTCTCACTTACTGATAACTAAATAGTCCCAATAAATCTGACTTAAAACTAGGCCGAAGCAAAATTTAAAGCATTCCTGAACAAAGATGGCAAATCGTTCAAAGGCCTTGTTTAACAGTAAGCATTTTATAATCCATCAATATTTGTTGCCTTTCATGCATGAAAAATAGTATTTACATTGTATTAAAATGACTCCTAAATTTGCACAATATTGTAATGTAGCAAATGTAGTATTAATGTCGATTTGAACATCAGATAATTTATTTAGACAGGAGTATCTAATTTGTATGCAGGGTGGTCGGAGACATGTACTGTGACTGCCCCCTTTTACTTCCAGTGCAAATGCAGTCTCTCGGCGTTGGAGGGAATATTTCTTTGCAGAGGATAAAGTGCAGATCTTAAAACAAATGGAAGATTTACTGAATAGCCAGCTCGACATTTTAATGCATTTTATCTTAATAAGTCTTCCTGATGGAAACATGTTTTTCAAAAGTGACAAAGAGACCTGGCAGCATTTATCAGGCTGATTTAACTCCGGAACCTGCCTGCAGACTTACGTACTCTCTATCCCCATTCATTTCAGGGTGTTCATCAATAGTAGGGTCGACTGGAGAGAACCCTTCTGTGGTTCCCCCCCCCCCCCTCCCCCCCCCCGACCCAACTTTGAGAAATTATTCCCCATCAGGGAGGCTCTGGCCCGTGCCTCGGTGCTTCCTGCCGCCAAAGACCCTGGGAAGGTGATTGCCCCAAATGAGGACATTTTGGGGGGGGGAAAGTGGGCATTTTCATATTTTTCTCTCTCCCTCTCTCCTTCTGTTCCCCCTCCCACCCCTTTCCTTTACCTTCCTCAGATGATCGACCTTGGCTAGAAAGGCAGTTGGAGGCTTTAGATGAGCCCCTCATTTACATATATTAAAAACAAATGTAATAATTAAATGTTTACGAGGAGGGAAGCCTGTTCTAACAATGGAGCGGGGCGTGAATGAGGTTTAGAAAGGGAACAATAATATTATTTTGGAGCAGGATCGCATGGGGCATCTCAGAAAATGGAAATACAGCTGTCAGGAGTAATCTACCCCTTACCCCCATCCGCACATTTCCACTTTTCACTAAACTTGTTTTGATTGCTTAGCCAGAGGGGAATTCATGGGAAGCCTTTCTCAAAGTCATCCAACTTTTAAACAAACTTTGACTGATGGAAAAGACATTTTTAGGCATATTGTCCTAAGTCCTTTGCTAAGGACTTAGTATTTAAAGCTGGCATGGGTTTCTCCTGTTGTGGTTTTTACATTTGGGCTCCGGATAGTATATTTAATCCATAAAATTCTGGACACCATCCAACGACTGGGTCGTGACCCAAAACCTGCTCCCTTTCTTGACTCTCTCTCCCTCTCTCTCTTTCTGCCGTCTTCTTCTTCTTATCTCTCTCTCTCTTTTTTTTTTTTTTCCTTTGGAGTTATTAATTCCTGCACCTACCTTTTCCTTGTCATAAATAAACGTTTCCAGGAAGGGACCAAGCTAAATAACATAAATCCAATAAATCTATTTGCAGCGCAATAAGAACTTTGATTTCTAGTTAGCTGCCAGCTGATTACATCTATATTTTCTGAACACTAAACTCTTCTGAAGGCGTAACATGAAATACATTCCCACTACTACAAAGAGGAAGGCTGGAGTGTGCTGAACAGTAATGGTTATTTATTTACATAATTTCTTTTCCATAGACTGCGGGAAGAAATATAGAGCTTTCCCGTATTGACACACTGCCATATGAAAAAGTGAGGCACACAGAATTTTCACATTAGCCCACTTTCTGAGATGGGATAATAATTCACCTTCGGTAAATATGTATTGCATTATTTCTTCCATGGATTGCGCTTCTCTGGACTCAATAATCTAATCGAGCTGTGCATCCCTTAATTATTATTATTTTTAATCCCGTTCTAGAGGGAGAATTAAGCCTTCCCACCGCCACCTTTAAGGATAAAATAAAATCCAAATAAACGCATATGCCAGACTATCAAAAATAATTAAAATTCAATAGATATTATCGGCACGAGAAAATTCATACGCGCTTGGCGGCATAATGCAAATCCCAAAGCGTATTTTTCTCCTTCTCCTGCCTGCTGCCCTCCTAGACAGCAACTACCCCATCCACAGCGTCCAGTGACCTGCAGTATAGGTGCACTTACCATAAATATCTGATAAATATTTTACTGACCTTAAGGGTATGACATATGGGGCATAAAGAAAAAGCCCTGCTAGGGTGTCAGTAAGACCCTTTCATATTGCATTGTTTGGAAGTTGAATAGGATCCTAATGCATAATGGGTAGATAATGCATGTAAAATAGCAAGATATATGTAAATATGGAGTGTGATTTGTGGCAATCAACATATGAACAGGCCTGTGGTTTTGATATATATTGCAAACAAGAACAGGCCCGAGCGTTTGATATATATACATGTTGCAACCTGGAGCTTTAGATGTTGCAAAATATCATTGCATTAAAGGTACAGTATGGATTAGCAGAGCAGTCTGGCTCAGATAATTGTATATCTGAGGGATGTCAAGTCCGCAGTTCAGGTCAAAGGTTCCCCTCTTCAGAAGTTCTTGAATTATGGTTTGTTTTATTTGTATTTTTGCTCGAGGCCACAGTATTGTAGATGAAGGTGTTCAGAAATCTTTGTAAAGCCAGTTCTTGACATGAGAAGACATAAACTTCAAAAATCCAGTCGCTACGGATTTTATTTTTTTTTTGAATAATTTGTTGTGTCCTTCCAGGGTCATAATTCTACATTCACAATTTTATAATGTCCTTTTGGGGGGCCATTAGCATGCATTAATTCATATACGGATCTATACATTAGCAAAGTCTGCCTTCGATCTGTGTAAAACCGCAGTGCCAGCTGACTGCCTCCCTCTGATCCTGATGTGTTGTTGTTGTTGTTGTTGCTGTTGTTTTTTAATAATATCTATTATTAATCTGCGAAACAATGTAGATATTTGAGCCACGGAGGTTATCACGCCACTCTTCCCTGACCTCAGTTCCCAGCCCAAGACCCCCAGCCATCATTCCTTGCACAACTACGCGTGCGGGCACAGGGCTGCACGTGTAACACGCCGATGGTGCACCTCTGCCCCTCTCCCTGCCCACCCGCGGAGGACCCGGCCGCGCACCTCCCCGCCTGGCCGCGCACCTCCCCGCGCGGCCGCATCCTGCGCAGTGCGCGGGGCGCGGTTCTGGACACCGCCGGCCCCGGCTTTTTGTGTGCGGGCGCTGCCGGGCGCAGAGCCGCCGGGACGCGGTGCGGAGCCGCTTCTCCGCGCCCTGGTGCGCAGCGGGCAGGCAGGGACCCCTCCGGCATCCCCCCAGACCCCATCCCCAATCTCCCTGCGATGCGCAGCCATGTCAGCAAACTCGTTCTGTGTCTGCGCGCTCCGCAGTCCCTGCCTCTCTCTCTTCCTCTCTCTCTTTCCCTTTATTATTTTTTTATTATTTTTATTATTATTATTACCGTTTCCTTTCCCGGCAGCCCCCCTTTCTCACCGCTGTTATTTACCGGCGGCCGCTCCCGGTTCCCAGGAGCGCGGTGATACTCACGGGGGGGGGGGGGGGGGGGGGGGGGGGGAATGATGATGATGATGATGGGGAGGGGAGGGGGCGAGGTCGCGGCGGTTTTTTCTATTATCTTTTGGGGGGTGGCACGGCCGTCAGCGCATCCCCGCGGAAATACGCACCGGGGGGATGGGGGTGAGCGGGGGGCGACCCCCGGCGGACAGGTTATTGATAATCCGCGTTATTTATAGGAGGGGGATGGGAACTGGGGGAGGGGGTGTGTGTGGGGGGGTGTCTTGGGGGGGTGCCCCCCCTCTCCATGGGGGAGGAGGGGGGCGCCGGCGCGCAGCTTCCCGGTCCGCTTCGCCGCCACTAACCGCTTCCCCCTTCCTCCCCACCCCCCCACCCCCCTCCTCCTCCTCCTCCTCCTCCTCCTCCTCCTCCTCTCCTTCCTCCCCCTCCCCCTCCGCCGCCCTTCCGCGGGCGCGGTGCGGCCGGCAGACGCCTGCGGGCTGTCAGATGCGGCGCACATCGAGAGCCTGCAGGAGAAGTCGCAGTGCGCGCTGGAGGAGTACGTGCGGAGCCAGTACCCCAACCAGCCCAGCCGCTTCGGCAAGCTGCTGCTGCGGCTGCCCTCGCTGCGCACCGTCTCCTCCTCCGTCATCGAGCAGCTCTTCTTCGTCCGCTTGGTAGGTAAAACCCCCATCGAGACCCTCATCAGGGATATGCTACTGTCGGGGAGCAGCTTCAACTGGCCTTACATGTCCATCCAGTGCTCCTAGAGCCCGGCCCGCACCCCCGGCAGAGACGCTGCGCGGCGGCGGAGGCGGGAGCCCTCGCACCGAGGGGCAATCGGGGTGCGGGGGGGGCCCCGGGAGGCGGACACTAAAACAAAAGAAAAGGCCCGAGTGGGATCAGAGGTGCGGCCGCGGTTGGGAGAAGGACGGACCTTGGCGTCCGTAGAAGTTGTGGTGCTTTGGTTGGTTTTTGGTTTGGTCGGTTTTACTTTATTTTTTTATTTTTTTTCCTTTTGGAGAGGAGGAAAAAAAAAAAAAAAGATGATGACAATAATAAAAGACAAAAAAGCAAAAAAAAATTAAAAAATACAAAAAAAATATGAGTATTGAGGGGATATTAATCAAACCTGAAGGGGATACTGGATCTTCCAGGATTTATTGTGGACTGTTGTTGATATATGCTGTACAGTAACAAACAAAACAAAATGCATTGAAACTGAACTGAACCTTGTGTAGAATGAAAAACAAAGAAACAAGCAAACAAACAAAATTCCACGCGCAAACACTTACCACGAGCATTGTTATTCATTTTGTAAAATATTAGTCTTTATTTTCATTTTTTGTAAAACTTAAAACATCGTATGCGCATAAAGGAAAAACAAAAGAAACAAAAATTAGGGGAAAATAACATTTTCCAAATAATTAT